>NW_022631162.1:674402-918134 GCF_010015895.1 Lontra canadensis
ACAATATACAAATATATACAAATATATATTTGTAAATAATTTATTTCATGCTCTATTAAATAATTTATTTTATGCTCTATTAAAATATATAGTTTATATTATATTATTAATATTAATAATTAATATTATATATTATCATATATATTATATGTCATATAATATATAATATATATTAAAATAAAATATTTACACATATATGTGTGTAAATAATTTATTGTATGTTCTTTTTCCCCATACTGAAATACTAGCTCAGAAGTATGTAACATTTCTAATTTAGGTATTGTGTTTCCCATTGTTTTTGACTTTCAGCCCCACAGCTCTGCTATCCGTGATGGTTTTAGAAACAAACAAACAGACAAATAAGTAAACAAGAAATGGTCATCATTTCTGAATCCATGAATATAGCTCCTTATCCCCCTTTCCTCTAGTGTTATGATAGCATCCATATGTTAATTCAGCACTTTCTGAGTGGTTCCACATAGACATCATGAGTGTCTTATCCTTTTTCTTGGATTTACTACATTGTTTACTCATTAGCACTGAAATCGTGCCCCACAGTTCTGCATCAGGAATCTGAATAAGTCTTAGCTAAAAAGGTATTTTGTCTGTGAGACTCATCCTCCCTTTGTGCCTAAGAAACCAGTCAGCCCAGTAGCTCTGGCTTAATGGCCATTTTAAACATTAAAATCACCAAGAGAGAGCCCGGAATTCAGAAAATGTGACACCAAATGGACCATGGATAGGACATATACTTACAGTGTGGGAATTAACACAGGAAGGCAGAGAATCACATGGTGCAGCCTCAGCTGGGATCACCTGAGGTGGGTGACTCTTGTCGAGCCACCCTATGTGTCCAGGAGAAGGAGTCAGCTCCTGTGTCTGGGGCTTACAAATCAATGTCAGCAGGTAAGTCAATCAGTACAGACAGACTCCATGAATAATGAAGATGGACCCTCTGTGACTGATGACTTCTATGGCAGTGGGAGTGGAGACATTCATTGCCTCAGTTATCTACAAACCATTCTCAAACCCTGACCATGCAGCAGGGACACTCTGAGTGTCAAGTAGTGGGGAGGAAAAGGTCATCACTGTTTTAGGAGCCTGAAAATCTTGTTCTCCTGATTTGAATATGGCTTCCCTTGTTGTTTTTATCCAGTTTGTTAGTGCAGCAACTTATTTGGATTGAACTAGGGGCTCAGGGTAGAGGGACTTCCAGACAGGCTTCTACTGTTACATATGTGGACATTTCTGGAAAATAGTGTTGAGATGGGAGAGGTGGCAAAGGTGAAAATTATGGGATAACAGGTGTGGAAACAGTGGTAGTTCCCCAATCTTCTCTCCTGATGAGACCAGCTGGATGTTTCTCTAGTTTACAGTCTACTACATGACCTTCACATTGCCACCATGTTGTTTTTGGTTGGTTGGCTCTACCCTCATGTGTAGTTCTGGACTCCAATCAGTCTGAGCTCATTGGGAGAAAACAATCTTGACAATGTGACAGGCTGAAGGATGGGCAGGCAACTCCCATTTCAGGCTAACTAGCAGACAGATGTTACTCATACTCACACAGGTTGATGGTTTAGCATTAGACACCTGCTACAGGTGGCATAGGTTACAAAGACTGACTTTTACAGGGGTAGAAAACTTTTACAAGGGTAGGGTTAGTTACCGGGGATAGACATGTTCTCTCTTGTCCTAGGTTTTAAGGTGCGGGTTATATAGCCTGAAACAACTACAATCCATTTTTCAGCAGCAGAAGCAAGCCTGAGAATGAAATATGCATACCAGAAGGTAGAGACATTGCATATGTGAGATTTGCCAAGAGGGTAGATCCCAACTGTCTCACCACAAGATACATAAAAGAAAAGTACATGAACAGACACTTCTTCAAAGAAGACATACAAATGGCTAACAGACACATGAAAAAATGTTCATCATCATTAGCCACCAGGGAGATTCAAATGAAAACCACATTGTGGTTAGAAAGACCAGTTAGAAAGACCACAGTTAACAAGACAGTAAACAACATGTGTTGGAGAGGATGTGAAGAAAGGGGAACCCACTTACATTCTTGGTGGGAATGGAAGTTGGTGCAGCCATTTTGGAAAACAGTGTGGAGATTCCTTAAGAAATTAAAAATAGAGCTTCCCTATGACCCTGCAATTGCACTACTGAGTATTTACCCCAAAGATACAGATTTAGTGAAAAGAAGGGCCATCTGTACCCCAATGTTCATAGCAGCAATGGCCACAAATGAAAAACTGTGTAAAGAGCCTAGATGCCCTTCAAGAGATGAATGGATAAAGAAGATATGGTCCATATATACCATGGAGTATTATACCACCATCAGAAAGGATGAATACTAAACTTTTGTATCAACATGGACAGGACTGAGTAAAATAAGTCAAGCAGAGAGAGTCAATTATCATATGGTTTTACTTATTTGTGGAGCATAAGGAATAACATGGAGGACACTAAGAGAAGGAAAGGAAAAGTGAATTGGGGGAAATCAGAGGGGGAGAGGAAGCATGAGAGACTGTGGGCTCTCAGAAACAAACTGAGGGTTTTGGGGGGTAGTGGTTAGAGTGCTAGGTGAACCTGGTGGTGGGTATGAAGAAAGGCATGTATTGCATGGAGCACTGGGTGTGGTGCATAAACAATGAATCTTGGAACACTGAAAAAAAAAATCAGGTTTTTGAAAAAGAAAAATCTCAAATTCTCAACCTAATCTTATACATAAAAGATAAAGAAGATGTAGTATGTTTATACAATAGAAGATTATTCAGCCTTAATAAAGAAAGAAATCTTTCCATTTTCCACAACATGGATGGAACCAGAGGGTCTTTTGTTAAACAATAGAAGTCAGGTAGAGAAAGACAAATACCATATGATTTCACTCATATGTGGCATTTCAGAAATGAAACAGGTGAACATGGGGGAAAAACAGAGAGGCAAACCATAAAAGAGACTCTGAGCAGGAATTCTACCAAACATTTACTTATTTTATATATATATATATATAATACATTGCACTATATGTTCACTAAATAAAACTTTAAATATATATATATTTAAAGTTTATATATATAATATACATTTATATATTATGTATTTATATATATATACACAAATATATATACAAATATACAAATATTATATATATTTGTATATATATTGTATATAAATATTGTATTTATATTGTATATAAGTATACAAATATTGTATATTTGTAAATATATATATTTATTTTATATATATATATGCATATATATATATATATGCATATATATATACATTTAAAGTTTTAGTTAGTGAACATACAGTGCAATGTTGGTTCCAGGAGTAGTACACAATGATTCATTACTTGGATACAACACCCAGTGCTTATCGCAACAAGTGTCCTCTTTAATACCCATCACTCATCTAGCCCATCCCTTACCTACATTCTTCCATCAAACCTCAGTTTGTTCTCTATCATTAAGTGTCCTTTATGGTTTGTTTCCCTCTCTCTTCTTATTCTCCCCCCCTTCACATATGTTCATCTGTTTTGTTTCTTTAAGTCTTCACATATGAGGGAAATTTTATAGTATTTGTCTTTTTCTGACTTATTTCCTTAGTGTAATACAGTTTAGCTTCATCCATGTATTTGCAAATGGAAGATGTCATTCTTTTTGATTGCTGAGTAATTTTCCATTGTATGTATACACCACATCTTCTTTATCCATTCATCAGTCAATGGACATTTGGCTATTGTTGATACTGTTGCTATAAACATCGGGATGCATATGTCACTTTGAAGCTGTACTTTTTTAAAATTTAAATTCAATTAATTAACATATAGTCTATTATTAGTTTCAGAGGTAGAGTTCAGTGATTATCAGTTGTATATAACACTCAGTACTCATTGCATCCCATGCCCTTCTTAATGCCCATCACCGTTACCTCATCCCTCCAGTCCCCTCCCTTCCAGCAACCCTCAGTTTGTTTCCTATGGCCAAGAGTCTCTCATGTTTGTTTGTTTCCCTCCACTGTGTATTTTTGTATCCTCTGGATAAATACTTAGAATTGCAACTCCTGGGTCATAGGGTAGTTCTACTGTTTCTAACATTGTGAGGAACCTCCATACTGTTCTCCAGAGTGGACACACGTTTGCATTCCCACCCACAATGTAAGAGGGTTTCCCCTTTCGCTGCATCCTTGTTAACACCTACTCTTCGTGTTGTTAATTTTAGTCATTCTGATAGGTGTGAAGTCGTATCTCATCATTGTTTTGATTTGTGTTTCCCTGATGGTGAATGATATTGAGCATCTTTTCATGTGTCTTTTTGGCCATCCGGATGTCTTCTTTCTAAAATTGTCTCTTTTTTTGTCTTTTACCCATTTCTTAAAAGGATTATTAGTTTCTTGGATGTTGAGTTTGATAAATTCCTTTTTTAAAGACTTTATTTATTTGGCAGAGAGAGGGAACACAAGCAGTGGGACTGGGAGAGGGAGAAGCAGGCTTCCCACTGAGCAGAGAGCCCAATGAAGGGCTTGATCCCAGAACCCTGGGATCATGACCTGAGCTGAAGGCAGGTGCTTAATGATTGAGTCACCCAGGCACCCTGAGTTTGATAAATTCTTTATAGATTCTGGATATGAACACTTTACCTGAAAATAGCTTAGAAATATCTTCCATCCAAAGGTTGCCTTGCATTTTGTTGTTTCCTTTACTGTGCAGAAGCTTTTTATCTTGATGAAGTCCCAATAGTTCATTTTTGCTTTTGTCTCCTTTCCTCCATTGATGTGCCTAGTAAGAAGTTGCCATGGCTGCGGTTGAAGACCTCTGTTTTCCTCTAGGATTTGGGGGCTTCCTGCCTCACATTTAGGTCTTTCAGTCATTTTGAATTTATTTTTGCATATAGTGTAAAAAAGTGGTTCAGTTTCAATTTTTTTGCATGTTGCCATTCAGTTTTACTAAAACCATTTGTTGGAGAGAGTGTCTTTTTTCCATTGGATACTCCTTCCTTTTTTGTCAAGGACTAGATGACCATATAGTTGTAGGTCCATTTCTGAGTTTCCTATTCTGTTCCATTGAACTACGTGTCTGTTTTTGTGCCAGTACCTTACTATCTTGAGGACTACAGCTTTGTAATATAGCTTGAATTCCTGAATCGTGATGCCTCCAGCTTGGCTTTTCTTTTTCAAAATTGCTTTGGCTATTCAGGCTCCAACACAAATTGGAGAACTGTTTGTTTAAGCTCTGTGAAAAATGCTGTCACTATTTTGATAGGGATTACATTAAATGTATAGATGGCCTTGGGTAGTATAGACACTTTAACAATGTTCCTTCTTACAAACCATGAGCATGGAATGCTTTTCCATTTCTTTATGTCCTCCTCAATTTCTTTCATAAGTGTTCTATGGTTTTCAGAGTACAGATCCTTTACCTCTCTGGTTAGGTTTTATTCCTAGGTATCACATGGTATTTGATGCAATTGTAAATGAGATTGATTCCATGATTTTTCTTTTTGCTGGTTCATTATTGGTGTATGGAAGTACAACAGGTTTCTGTACATTGATTGTGTATCCTAAGAGTTACTGAATTTGTATATCAGTTTTAGCATTTTTTTCCTGAGTTTTTCAGGTTTTCTACATAGAAAATCATGTCATGTGGAAATAGTGAATGACTTTTTCCAGGCCATTTTGGATGCCTTTTTGTTTCTTTTAGTTGCTTGGTTGATGAGGCTAGGAATTCCACCATTATGTTAAATAACAATGATGAGAATGGACATTCCTACCTTGTTTCTGATTGTAGAGGAAAGGGTTTCAGTTTTTCCTCATTAATGATTAAAATAGCTGTGTTTATTTCATATACAGCCTGTATTATGTTAGGGCTATTCACTCTATCACTACTTTGTTGAAGATTATTATTACAAATTGATGTATTACTTTTTCAAATGTTTTTTTCTGCATCTTTTGAGGAGATGGTTCTTATCATTTTTCTGGGGTATTAATGTGCTGTATGACATTGATTGACCTGCAAATATTGAACCACTCCTGCAGCCCAGGAGTAAGTCCCACTTGATCATGGTGAATGATTCTTTTAACGTGCTACTAGATTTACCTTGCTAGTGTCTTGTTGAGAATTTTGAATCCATCTTTATTAGGGATAGTGGCCTGTAATTCTCCTTTTTTGGTGAAGTCTTTGTCTGGTTTTGTAATGAAGGTAATGCTGGCCTTTTGGAATGAGTTTCAAAGTTTTCCTAACATTTACATTATTTGAGAGAGTTTAAGAACTATAGGTATTAGGTATAGGTATTAGGTCTTTACTACAGTATAGGCATTAACTCTTATTTAAATGTTTGGCAGGGGAGGAGTTAATGTGACTGAAGAGTAAGTGTTCCTTAAGCTTGCTTCATCGCTTGAACACAGCTAGATAATTATCAAATCATTCTGAATGCCCAAGAAATCAATCTGAGATTTGAAGAACAAAACTGCAAATCCACAAGTGGAAAAGAGACAACCTTTAGGATGGTAGGAAGTACAGAGAGTTGATTTGGGGAGATATTACAGTGGATATTGTGGTGGGGAGGGACCCCTGTTTACAGAGACTACCATAAAGTATTATAAGCAGCAGAACACAAAATCTGAAATTTTAGAAGTCCACCAGTGGTGGGGTCACGCCTGGCTTAAGGGTGCTTGGGTGGAGGGGCGCCTGGGTGGCTCAGTGGGTTAAGCCTCTGCCTTCAGCTCAGGTTATGATCTCAGTGTCCTGGGATCGAGCCCCACATCAGGCTCCCTGCTCAGTGGGGAGCCTGTTTCCCTCTCTCTCTGTCTGCCTCTCTGCCTACTTGTGATCTTTCTGTCAAATAAATAAATAAAATCTTAAAAAAAAATGTGCTTGGGTGGGGAAGTGGTATGGAGACCAATGAGTGGATGGTGTGGTCTGAGTGTCTCCTGGGTCACAGGAAGAACAGTTGGTGCCAACAAGCTGCACTGTTCCCAGGCATGGTCTGGCAGATGGTAAAAGCATGGGAGACCCCTCCCCCTCCCCCTACCAAGGAATACAGTAGGTTTGAACTGCCAGAGTTCCTAAAATTTGGAGATTTGAAATAGTTGAGTGAGCTCTTGAGATGAAAGAGTCAGATAACAGGCAAGGTGAATGCAGGGTTCTGATGGAAACCAGGGACACAAGAAGGGTGATTGAATGCTATTTTATGAGGGCTCACTGAAGGGTGGATGCTGCAAACTCTCAGCTCTGGGGCTAGATAGTAGGTTGCAGCCATTTTCATCCAACCCATCAGTGCTGAATATTTTTAGGGAGCAAAACAGTGCCATTTGGTGGAGCCCTATTCCCCCTGTGCTCTGGAGGCACATCTCCACTGGGGTAAGTCCACCTGAGAATCAGCGCAACAGGACCATCCCCCAGAAGACCATAACAAACAACTCACCCACACCAAGTCTATTGATCATGGAGTGATACAAAGCTTCAGCTCTAGGGGAGGTAGGATCCAGCTTTATTTTTATTTTGTTTTAGTAATTCTTCATGTTTTTCATTTTTTAAAGATTTTATTTGAGAGAAAAAAGAGAGAAAGCATGAATGAGCAGAAGGGCAGAGAGAGAGGGACAAGCTGACTTCACACTGAGGAGGGAGCCTGACACAGGACTTAATCCCAGAACCCTAGGATTATGAACTGAAACAAAGGCAGCCACTTAACCAACTGAGTGTCTAGTCGCCCCTCATTTCTTTTTCTTTTTTTTTAATTTCAAAATTAATTAGTTAATTATTTTTTAAAGATTTTATTTATTTATTTGAGAGAGAGGGAGAGAGAAAGAGCATGAATGGGGAGGAGAGGCAGAGGGAGAAGGAGAAGGAGATTCCCTGCTGAGCAGTGAGCCCAATGTGGGGCTGGATCCCAGGACTCTGGGACCATGACCTGAGCTGAAGTCAAATGCTTAACTCACTGAGCCACCCAGGCTCCCCTTTGTTATTAACTTTAATTTATAAATAATTCTCTTTTCATTTCATTTTATTTTTGGATCTAGCTTCTTTTAACAAGCAGACTAAAACACACCCAGGATATAGTTTTTTTGATTGTTTGTTTTTGTTTTCTTTTTTGGACAAAATGACAAGATGGAGATATTCACCCCAAAGGAAAGAACAGGAAGTAGAAATAGCCAGGGATTTAATCAATATATGTATAAGTAAGTTGTTTGAACTAGATTTTAAAACAACAATTATAAAGCTACCACCTGGGCTCAAAAAAGCCCTAAAACCACTAGTGGATCATTTACTGCAGAAATAAAAGAAATAAAATCTAGTCAGGCCCAAACTAAAAATGCTATATCTGAGATGGAAATCCAAATTCATGCAATAAAAATGAGGATGCATGAAGTAGGATAAAAAACCAGTGATATAGAATATAAAATTATAGAAAATAATGAAGCTGAGAAGAGGGAAAGAAAGGTAATGGACCACAAAGGTAGACTTAGGGAATCAGTAACTTATCAAAACATAATAACATTCACATCATAGGAATCTCAGAAGATAAAGAGAGAGAAAAAGGGGTAAAAGTTTTATTTAAGCAAATTATAGATGAAAACTTCCATAATCTAGGGAAGGACACAGACACCAAAATACAGGAAGCTCAGACAAATCCAATTAAATTCAACAAAAGCTTACCATCACCAAGACACATAACAAAATTCCCAAAATACACAGAGAGGAAAGACTCCTGAATATAACAAGGGAAAAAAATGTCTTTACACTACGAGAGAAAACAGATCTGTCCACAGAAAATTGGCAGGCCAGAAGTGAATGGCACAATATATTCAACATGCTGAATGGGAAAAATTTGCAGTCAAGAATACTTTATCCCTTGAAACTGCCATTCAGAATAGAAAGAGAGAGAGAGAGAGAGAGAGAGAGAGAGAAAGAGAGAGATTCTCATACAAAGACAAAAACTAAAGGAGCTCTTAACCACTCAAACAGCATTGGAAGAAATATTAAAGGGGACTCTAAGTGGGGGAAAAAAAGGCCCAAAGCAACAAAGACTAGAAAGGAAATGAGACATCATCAGGAACACTAACTTTACAGGAAACACAATGGTACTAAGTTCATTTCTATCACTAATCTCTCTGAATGTAAATGAACTAAATGATATAATCAAAAGACACAGGATATCAGAATGGATTACGAAAAATCAATACAACCAATATCCGTCTATTTGCTACCTATAAGACACTCAGTTTAGAATTAAAGACACCAGCAGATTAAATGGGAGGATATGGAGAACCATCTATCATGCTAATGGTCATCAAAAGAAAGCCAGAGTAACCATACTTATTTCAGATAAACTAGATTTTTAAATCAAAGATTGTAACAAGGGATGAAGAAGGGCATTAAGGGGTCTATCCATCAAGAATATCTAACAGTTGTAAATATTTATACCCCCAAATTGGGAGCACACAGGCATATAAATCAATTAATAATAAGCATAAAGGAACTCATTGATAGTAAGACAATAAGACACATTCTTTTGCAGTGCATGTGGAAATTTCTCCAGAATAGATCACATACTAGGTCAAAAATCTGCCCTACACAAGTAAAAAAGGTCGAGATCATACCATGCATATTTTCTGAACACAACACTATGTAATTTAAGGTCAGCTACGAGAAAAAATTTGGAAAAATTTTGGAAAGACCCACAAATACATGGAGTTTAAAGGACATCCCACTGAAGAGTAAATGGGTTAGATATGAAATTAAAGAAGAAATAAAAAATTTGACAGATGCAAATGCAAATGAAAACATACAGTCCAATGCATGTGGGATGCAGTGAAGGCAGTCCTAAGAGGGATAGTATATTGCAATACAGGCCTACCTCAAGAAACAAGCAAGTTCTCAAAGACACAGCATAATCTAGCACTAAAGGAGTTAGAAAAGGATGAGCAAAAAAAGCCTAATGACAACAGAGGAAGAGAAATAATAAATATTTGAGTAGACACAAATGATACAGAAACTAAAGAAAATCTGTAGAACAGATTAACAACATTAAGAGCTGATTCTTTGATAAACCCTTAGCCAGACTCACAAAGAAGGAAAGATAAGACCCATGTAGACAGAATCATGAATGAAAGAGATCACAACAAACACCACAGAAGTAAGAACAATTATAAAAGAATTCTATGAAAAATTGTACACCAAATAGGAAATCTGGAAGAAATAGACAAATCCCTAGAAACTTACAAACTACTGAAACTGAAACAGGAAGAAATAGAAGACTTGAGCAGACCTATAATCAACAAAGAAATTGAATCAGTACTCAGAAATCTCCCAAAAAGCAAAAGTCCAGGACCAGATGGCTTCCCAGGACAATTGTACCAAACATTTAAAGAAGAGTTAATGACTATTCTTCTCAAACTATTCCAAAATATAGAAATAGAAGGGAAACTTTCAAACTTACTTCCTAAGGTTAACATTACTTTGTTTCCAAAACCAG
This sequence comes from Lontra canadensis, assembly GCF_010015895.1. NCBI lineage: Eukaryota > Metazoa > Chordata > Mammalia > Carnivora > Mustelidae > Lontra > Lontra canadensis. The sequence goes on from NW_022631162.1 coordinate 684,887, forward strand.
CCAACGACTCTGCTGTAAAAGAGAATTATAGGCCAACATCCCTGATGAACATGGATGCAAAAGTTCTCAGCAAGACCTTAGCAAATCAAATCAAACAGTACATTAAAAGAATCATTCACGGGGCACCTAGGTGGCTCAGTTAGTTAATCACCTGCCTTTGGCTCGAGTCATGATCCTGGGGTCCAGGGATCTGGTCCCACATCAGGCTCCCTGCTCAGCAGAGAGCTTGCTTCTCTTTCTCCCTTACCCCTCTTTCCCACTCATGCACATGATCTCTCTCTCTCATGTGAATAAATAAAGTCTTTAAAACTAAAAGAGTCATTCACTACAATTAAGTGGGATTTATTCCTGGGTTGCAGGGGTGGTTAAATATTTGCAAATCACTCAATTTGCACATTAATGAAAGAAAGAATAAGAACCATATGATTCTCTCAACAGAACAGAAAAAGTATTTGACAAAATACTGCATCCATTCTTGATAAAAACCATCAACAAAGTAGGGATAGAGGAAATATACCACAACATCATAAAAATCGTATATGAAAACCCATAGCTAATATCACCCCAGTGTGAAAATGTGAGAGCATTTACTCTGCACTCAGGAACAAGATAGGGATGTCTACCCTCACCATTGTTTAACATAGTACTGGGAGTCCTTAACCTCAGCAATTAGACAACAGAAAGAAACAAAAGACACCAAAATCGACTTGGGAGAAGTCAGACCTTCACTATTTCCACATGACATGATATTCTAGGTCGAAAACCTAAAATAAAACCCCCCAAATTGCTAGAACTGATACATAAATTCAGTAAATTCAGAGAATACAAAATCAATGGACAGAAACCTGTTGTATTTCTATACACTGATAATGAATCTGCAAAAAGAGAAATCATGGAATTGATCTCATTTACAATTGCATCAAAAACCATATGATACCTAGGAATAAACCTAACCAGAGAGATAAAGGATCTGTACTCTGAAAACTATAGAACACTTATGAAAGAAATTGAGGAGGACATAAAGAAGTGGAAAAATATTCCATGCTCATGGGGTTGGAAGAAGAAACATTGTTAAAGTTTCTATCACTGTATTTTATGGTGATTAAAATAACATGATAAAAAAAGTCTCTACCACCCAAAGCAATCTACACATTTAATGTAATCTTTATCAAAATAGCAACAGCATTTTTCACAAGGCTAAAACAAACAATTCTCCAATTTGTGTGGAACTACAAAAGACCCTGATTAGCCAAAGCAATTTTGAAAAAGAAAAGTAAAGCTGGAGGCATCATAATTTGGGAATTCAAACTGTATTACAAAGCTGTAGTCCTCAAGACAGTATGGTACTGGCAGAAAACAGATATGTAGTTCAATGGAACAGACTTGTGACCCCCAAAATTGGCTCACAATTACGAGGTAAACTAATCTTCAACAAAACAGGAAAGCTATCCAAAGGGAAAAAAGATCGTGTCTTTAACAAATGGTGCTGGGAAAACTGGGCAGCAACATGCAGAAACATGAAAGTAGGCCACTTTCTTACCCCATACACATAAATATGTTCAAAATGGAATGCAGATGTAAATGTGAGATAGGAAAACATTAAATCCTAGAAGGGAACACAGGCAGCAACCTCTTTCATAGCAACTTCTTAGTAGATAGGTCACTGAGACAAGGAAAAGTAAAGCAAAAACAAACAAGGTGAGCTCATCAAAATAAAAAGCTTCTACACAGTGAAGGAAACAAACAAACAAACAAAAAAACTGCAAAGCAACCTTTAGAATGGAAGATATTTTCAAATGACATATCCGATAAATGGTTTGTATCCAAAATGTATAAAGAACTTATAAAACTCAACACACAACAAACTAATAATTCAGTTAAGAAATAGGTGAAAAACAGGGGGTTATGGACATTGGGTAGGGTATGTGCTATGGTGAGTGCTGTGAAATTTGTAAACGTAGAGATTCACAGACCTGTACCCCTGGGGGGGGAAAATATATATATATATATGTTTATAAAAAAATAAAATTATAAAAAAAAAAAAAAAGAAATAGGTGAAAAACATGAATAGACATTTTTACAAAGAAGACATCTGGATGGTCTACAGACACCTGAGAAGATGCTCAATATCGCTCATCATCAAGGAAATACAAATCAAAACCATAATGAGATATGACCTCACACCTGTCAGAAAGGCTAAAATTAACAACACAGGAAACACTAAAAGCTGGGAAAATGTGGAAAAGGGGAACCCACTTACACTGTCAGTAGAAATGCAAACTGGTGTAACTACTCTGGAAAATGGCATGAAAGTTCTTCACAAAGTTTAAAATAGAACTACCCTATGACCCAGCAATGGCACTTCTAGGTATTTACTCAAAGGATAAAAAATACAGATACAAAGGGACATAAGGATCCCAATGTTTTTAACAGCATTTATCAATAATAACTAAATTATGGAAAGAACCCAAATATGCCTTGATGATGGATGGATAAAAAAGATGTGGTATGTATATACAATGGAAGATTATTTAGCCATAATAAAAAAATGAAATCTTGCAATTTGCAAAGATATTGATGCAGCTAGAGTGTATTATGCTAAGTGAAATAAGTCAATAAGAGAAAGACAAAAACCATATGATTTCACTCATATGTGGAGGTTAAAAGATGAAACAGGGGAACATAGGGAGAAAAAAAGAGAGAGCCAAACCATAAAAGAGACTAAAAGGATAGAGAACAAACTGAGGATGGATGGAGGGAGTTGGATGGGGATGGGCTTGAGGGGTGATGGGCATTAAGGAGGGCACTTGTGATTAGCACTGGGTCTTGTAGGTAAATGATGAATTACTGAATTCTACACCTGAAACTAATGTTACACTGTCTATTAACTAGCTGGAATTTAAATAAAATCTTTAAAAAGTAAAGAAAAGAAAGAGGAAAGGGTTAGGATGTGTGTAAAGTGGTGGCCGTGTTAACTGCCCTAGTTGTGGGCATCTTGTCACCATGGACACATACACCAAAACACCAAGTGGTTACTTCGTTTTATGTTTTTAGAAAGGAAATGGAGTTTATTGCCTGGCAATTAAAAGTATTCCAACATGTGATGAATGCTACATAAAATATTAATTTTCATGGTTTTCTTCAGTAGACGTTTTCTTGACAAGTTCTGCATTTTCCTTCTGAAATGCTGCGTGCCCTCACTGGAGGCTCTGCAGGGAAGGATGTGGGCATTCAGCTGCAGCTCCCTGCAGGCCCCATGTGCACCAGGCTCTTGTGGGTCTTCAGGCCGTCTTCTCTGAGAAGTTGTTGGAGGACTTTCCTCAGGAGGACCTTCATTCATGTCACATCACAGGTTCTGCTGCACCTGTTAGAGCCTGTGAGGGCTCACATGGCCCATGGTGCCTCCCAACTTCCTCCCTGGGCAGCTGGAAAGCTGCACACTGTCCATAGGTCCAATGTTCATTTGTCATCATACTCCAGTGACACCAAAAATAGCAGCAATAATAAAACCAAAGCATCTGAAAGGCAAAGTAGACCCACAGACCCACAGAAGGGGCGGGAGCCCCAATGACCCTGGGCTCCCCAGTTCCATCAGACAATACATTCCCTACATTGTTTCATCACAACAAGGTGGGTTTCTATCCTCAGTGATGGACGTTCCCCTCTGATGGATATGTATGTGGCCTCAGGGGGACACTGGGCTAATGTCTCTCTTCCTTGAAATATTCCTTCTCAGTTCCCTCTTCCTCCCTCTCAATTCTTTGAAAATATTCCTTATTTCTTGCCAATTTTGTTTTTCCTTCGTATGTCCTTGTCTTGTGACACTCTTCCCCTGTCTTGTGTGTTAACTCTGACATCTGGAGCAATCCCAGTCATGGGTGTTTTCATGGATTTCTAACAAACCACCGGTCAGGAATCAAGGTGCTGGTTCTGCTGCTGGTTAGTGACTGGCAAATATTTATACTCCAGGGTTTTCCTTGGGACAAAAGGACAAGCAGCCCCAGCTGGTAATAAAACAGGAAGTTATGGTGGAAATGTTATGGTGATGACAGTCATATATTCAAATTCTTCCTGACATAATGCATTTGTTTATTCATTCATTCACTCATTCAATTATTCATCACTTACTCAGCTTTTTCTATTTGTATATTAAACATATTCTTTGAGAGTGGTTCCAACGTGTATGAGAAGCTGTGTCCAGGTATTTAAGATACAATGAATATTCTCTTCCTGCAAGCTTATTCCTTTTTTTTTAAATAATCATTTTTTAAAAATTTATTTTCAAAATAACAGTATTCATTGTTTTTGTACCACACCCAGTGCTCCATGCAATCCGTGCCCTCTCTAATACCCACCACCTGGTTCCCCCAACTTCAACCCCCCCACCTCTTCAAACCCTTCAGATTGTTTTTCAGAGTCCACAGTCTCTCATTGTTCAATCCCCTTCCAATTTCCCCCAACTCCCTTCTCCCAACTCCCCAAGTCCTCCATGCTATTTGTTATGTTCCACAAATAAGTGAAACCATATGATAATTGACTCTCTCTGCTTGACTTATTTCACTCAGCATAATCTCTCCCAGTCCCATCCATATTGCTACAAAAGTTGGGTATTCATCCTTTCTGATGGAGGCATAATACTCCATAGTGTATATGGACCACATCTTCCTTATCCATTTGTCCGTTGAAGGGCATCTTGTTTCTTTCCACAGTTTGGCGACCGTGGCCATTGCTGCTATAAACATTGGGGTACAGATGGCCCTTCTTTTCACTACATCTGTATCTTTGGGGTAAATACCCAGTAGTGCAATTGCAGGGTCATAGGGAAGCTCTATTTTTAATTTCTTGAGGAATCTCCACACTGTTCTCCAAAGAGGCTGCACCAACTTGCATTCCCACCAACAGTGGAAGAGTGCTCCCCTTTCTCCACATCCCCTCTAACACATTGTGTTTCCTATCTTGCTAATTTTGGTCATTCTAACTGGTTTAAGGTGGTATCTCAATGTGGTTTTAATTTGAATTCCTTGATGGTTAGTGATGATGAACATTTTTTCATGTGTCTGATAGCCATTTGTATGTCTTCATTGGAGAAGTGTCTGTTCATATCTTCTGCCCATTTTTTTGATATGATTATCTGTTTTGTGTGTGTTGAGTTTGAGGAGTTCTTTATAGATCCTGGATCTCAATCTTTGTCTGTACTGTCGTTTGCAAATATCTTCTCCCATTCCGTGGGTTGCCTCTTTGTTTTCTTGACTGTTTCCTTTGCTGTGCAGAAGCTTTTGATTTTGATGAAGTCCCATAAGTTTATTTTGGCTTTTGTTTCCTTTGCCTTTGGAGACATATCTTGAAAGAAGTTGCTGTGGCTGATATCAAAGAGATTACTGCCTATGTTCTCCTCTAGGATTCTGATGGATTCCTGTCTCACATTGAGGTCTTTTATCCATTTTGAGTTTATCTTTGTGTATGGTGTAAGAGAATGGTCAAGTTTCATTCTTCTACATATAGCTACCCAGTTTTCCCAGCACCATTTATTGAAGAGACTGTCTTTTTTTCCACTGTCTATTTTTTCCTGTTTTGTCAAAGATTAACTGACCATAGAGTTGAGGGTCCATATCTGGGCTCTCTACTCTGTTCCACTGGTCTATATGTCTGTTTTTATGCCAGTACCATGCTGTCTTGGTGATCACAGCTTTGTAGTAAAGCTTGAAATCAGGTAACGTGATGTCCCCAGTTTTATTTTTGTTTTTCAACATTTCCTTAGCGATTCGGGGTCTCTTCTGGTTCCATACAAATTTTTGGGTTATTTGCTCCAGCTCTTTGAAGAATACCGGTGGAATTTTGATTGGAATGGCCTTAAAAGTATAGATTGCTCTAGGCAGTATAGACATTTTAACAATGTTTATTCTTCCGATCCAAGAGCATGGAATGGTCTTCCATCTTTTTGTGTCTTCTTCAATTTCTTTCATGAGTGTTCTGTAGTTCCTCGAGTACAGATCCTTTACCTCTTTGGTTAGGTTTATTCCCAGGTATCTTATGGTTCTTGGTGCTATAGTAAATGGAATCGATTCTCTAATTTCCCTTTCTGTATTTTCATTGTTAGTGTATAAGAAAGCCACTGATTTCTGTACATTGACTTTGTATCCTGCCACATTACTGAATTGCTGTATGAGTTCTAGTAGTTTGGGGGTGGAGTCTTTTGGGTTCTCCATATAAAGAATCATGTCATCTGCGAAGAGAGAGAGTTTGACTTCTTCATTGCCAATTTGGATGCTTTTTATTTCTCTTTATTGTCTGATTGCTGTTGCTAGGACTTCTAATACTATGTTGAACAAGAGTGGTGAGAGTGGGCATCCTTGTCGTGTTCCTGATCTCAACGGGAAGGCTGCAAGCTTTTTCCCATTGAGGATGATATTTGCTGTAGGTCTTTCATAGATAGATTTGATGAAGTTCAGGAATGTTCCCTCTATCCCTATACTTTGAAGCATTTTAATCAGGAACGGATGCTGGATTTTGTCAAATGCTTTTTCTGCATCAATTGAGAGGACCATGTGGTACTTCTCTCTTTTCTTATTAATTTGTTCTATCACATTGATTGATTTGCGAATGTTGAACCATCCTTGTAGCCCAGGAATGAATCCCACCTGGTCATGGTGGATAATCTTTTTAATGTGCTGTTGGATCCTGTTTGCTAGGATCTTGTTGAGAATCTTAGCATCCATATTCATCAGTGATATTGGTCTGAAATTCTCCTTTTTGGTAGGGTCTTTGCCTGGTTTGGGGATCAGGGTAATGCTGGCTTCATAAAAAGAGTCTGGAAGTTTTCCTTCTGCTTCAATTTTTTGAAACAGCTTCAGGAGAATAGGTGTTATTTCTTCTTTGAAAGTTTGGTAGAATTCCCCAGGGAATCCATCAGGTCCTGGACTCTTGTTTTTTGGGAGGTTTTTGATCACTGCTTCAATCTCGTTACTAGATACTGGTCTATTTAGGTTGTCGATTTCTTCCTGGTTCAATTTTGGGAGTTTATAGTTTTCCAGGAATGCATCCATTTCATCTAGATTGCTTAGCTTATTGGCATATAACTGTTGATAATAACTTCTGATGATTGTTTCTACTTCCTTGGTGTTAGTTGTGATCTCTCCCTTTTCATTCATAATTTTATTAATTTGGGCTTTCTCTCTTTTCTTTTGGATTAGTGTGGCCAATGGTTTATCGATCTTATTGATTCTTTCAAAAAACTAGCTTCTAGTTTCATTGATACGTTCTACTGTATCTCTGGTTTCTACCTCATTGATCTCAGCTCTAATCTTGACTATTTCCCTTCTTATGTGTGGAGTTGGTTTGAATTGTTGTTGATTCTCCAGTTCTTTAAGGTGTAGAGACAGCTGCTGTGCTCTGGATTTTTCAATTTTTTTGAGTGAGACTTGGATGGCTATGTATTTCCCCCTTAGGACCACCTTTGCTGTATCCCATAGGTTTTGGACCAGAGTGTCTTCATTCTCATTGGTTTCCATGAATTGTTTCAGTTTTTCTTTGATCTCCTGTTTGATCCAAGCATTCTTAAGCAAGTTGGTCTTTAGCTTCCAGGTGTTTGAATTCCTTCTGAACTTTTCCTCGTGATTGAGCTCCAGTTTCAAAGCACTGTGATCTGAGAATATGCAGGGGAAAATCTCAGTCTTTTGGTATCGGTTGAGTCCTGATTTGTGGCCCAGTATGTGGTCTATTCTTGAGAAGCTTCCATGTGCACTTGAGAAGAATGAGTATTCTGTTGTTTTAGGGTGGAATGTTCTGTATATATCTATGAGGTCCATCTGGTCCAATGTGTCATTCAATGCTCTTGTTTCTTTATTGATTTTCTGCTTCGATGATCTGTCTATTTCTGAGAGAGGTGTGTTAAGATCTCTGACTATTAATGTATTCATATCAATATGACTCTTTATCTTGATTAACAGTTTTCTTATGTAATTGGTTGCTCCCATATTGGGGGCATAGATATTTACAATTGTTAGATCATCTTGGTGGATAGTCCCTTTAAGAATGATGTAGTGTCCTTCTGTATCTCTGACTACAGTCTTTAGTTTAAAGTCTAATTTATCTGATATGAGAATCGCTACCCCCGCCTTCTTTTGAGGCCCATTGGCATGAAAGATGCTTCTCCATCCCTTCACTTTCAGTCTGGGTGTATCTTTAGGTTCAAAATGGGTCTCTTGTAGACAACATATGGATGGGTCCTGTTGTTTTATCCAATCTGCAACCCTGTGCCATTTTATGGGCGCATTTAGGCCATTCACATTGAAAGTGATTATTGATAGATACGTTTTTATTGACATCGTGTTACCTTTGAAGTCTTTCTTTCTGTAGATTGTCTCTATATTTCTGTTCAATGCTATTCTTAGGATTTTTCCTCTTTTATAGAACCCCTCTTAATATTTCCTGCAGTGTTGGCTTGGTGGTTGCATAGTCTTTTAAGCCTTGCCGGTCTTGGAAACTCTTTATCTCTCCATCCATTTTGAATGTCAGTCTTGCTGGATAAAGTATTCTTGGCTGCATGTTCTTCTTAGTGCCCTGAATCTATCTTGCCAGCCCTTTCTGGCTTGCCAGGTCTCTGTGGACAGGTCTGATGTTATTCTGATGGGCTTTCCTCTGTAAGTAAGGAGACTCTTTGTCCTCATGGCTTTCAAGAGATTATACCTACAATTATGATTCCTCAAGTTGACTATCAGGTGCCTTGATGTTTTTCTGGAATCTATAATCTTGGGTGGAGACCGTTCGGCCTCTAGTACATGAACGCTGGTTCCATTTGCGAGATTGGGAAAATTTTCATGAAGAACTTGTTCCACTGTATCTTCTAGACTTCTTTCTTTCTCCTCCCCTTCAGGGATTCCAATGATTCTGACATTGGAATGTTTCATGGCGTCATTTAATTCCCTGATTCTGTTTTCATGGATTCTAAGCTGTTTGTTCCAGGCTTCCTCTTGATCCTTTCTCTCTGTTTGTCCTCCAGATCACTAATTCTATCTTCTGTCTCAGTTACCCTAGCTTTGAGAGAATTTAGATTAGACTGGAACTCATTGAGAGCATTGTGAACCTCAGCCCTGGTAGCTTTTAGCTCTGCCCTAACATTGTGAACATCCTGTCTGGTCGCTTTCAGCTCAGCCCTAATCAATTCCATTTGGTCATCCATGGTTTTCTCCAACCTAGCTATTGCCTGGATAATTGTTAGCCTGAATTCTCTTTCCGACATATTGTCTATGTTGATAGCCATTAGCTCTGTTGCAGAAGGTCCATCCTCTGTATTTTTCTTCTGTTGGGCATTCCTCCTCCTAGTTATTTTGGTGAGAGATGACTGAACAGATATAGCTGGTTGTATCGACCGTGGTGCAGTCTGGGTGCACCCTGGAACACTTCTGAGCAATCAGGATTCCCCACCCAAATGAGAGAAAAAAGAAAGGAAAAAGAAAAAAAAAAGAGAGAGAGAGAGAGACAGGAAAGAAAGGGAAGATGAAAGAGAAGGTTCAGCCCAAATGGGCCCCAAGGTAAGATTTATGAGGTATACAAACAAAAACAGACAAACAAAAAGACTGATAAAAGTATATAACAAGAGAAAAAAAATATGCAAATAAAGGAAGAACCTTGTCGAAAAGAACCCCAAGTGTAAGATTTATATACTATCAGGACAAACACAAAAACACAGAAACACTGGTGGAAGAAAAAAGATGGGAGAGTGGTTATAAATTCTCAGTGTGGGTGAGGAAGGTTGTTTTGATTCTTCCTGGATGTATCTTGATATCTTTGTTAAAGGACTCAACTTTCCTAGGCTAAAGGAGGATTAAAAATTGGTTTACCTATAGGGGTAGTATTGATTGGGGAAAGGGGATTACTTTGAAGTTTAACTCTATATGAATATTAGAAAATAAAAATAAAAAAGGAATAAACTAGACTAAACTAAACTAAAATTAAAAAAAATTTTCAAAAAATAGAAATGCAAAAGAAAAACACAGGTGTATGTATCAAAAAGTTCAGGTTAGAAGGTTATTATGGAATTTGATGTACTGGACAGCTCGCTGTGATGGTAAATAGGTTAAAAAATTATCTATAAAAATAAATGAGCCAGAATAGTGGGAACAAATTAAAAATAAAAGTTATCCTATGAAGTAGCCGTGGTGGTTCTCTTGTAGTCTTTTTTTTTTTTTTCTTTCCTGGTTGGTTTTCTGGGGGAGGGGTCTGCCACGTGGGTTTCCAGTCAATGATGTTCCCTGAGTTAAGTCCTCCAGTCCCCCTTAAGGGGGTGGGCTCTGAGGAAACCGTTTTATTTTCTGGCTTTTGTTCTCTGGAGGTTTTTATGTTTGTTCACCTTTTTTTTTTTTTTCCTTTCGCCTTGACTGCTTTTGATGGTTTTTGTAGGTTTAGAGGAAAGCAAACTGCACCCTGACCTCCCTCTCAGAGAGAAGCCTCAGTCTGTTCTTCTGTGGGTGTTGCAGAGCCCATATAAATCCCCCCTTGGCCGCTGGCAGAGCAGGTTCCGTGTCGCGGTCCCTGGGGACGCAGGATCTTCTGCTGCGGCTGTTTGGGCAGCTCCAGACCACCAGAGAGGTTCCAAGCAGTGATCACACACTGAGATTTTCCCACTGGCCCAGGCTGGGAGTGCCTGGTCTTTTTGGGTCTAAGAGCGCCCGGCTTGCGTGCACCTCTTTCAGAGGAGGCTGTGGGTCGCGCGCATCTCAGGCTCTGTAGCAGGGTGTGCCTCCCATCCCCTTACAGGGGCCAGAACCCACGCAATCTCAGGCGTGCTGGTGGCTCAGGGACCAATACCTGGTTTCTTGACCGCACTCTCTCTGGCTCCGCACCAGGGGAGGCTGTCCTGGGACCGGGGACTTAAGCCCCTGTCCCTAGCCACCCCGATTCCCCCCCCCCCCCGCAATCTTTTGCTCTTTTGGAGTGCTTTCAACCAGTCTCCAAGTTAATGCTGGTCCCGCAGACGCAGGGCACTCTTGCTCGTATTAGGGGTATTACTTTCCAACTGGTCACCTCTGGTGGCTCCCTCCCCCTTTTGTTTATCTTCCGATATCAGTCCGCCTTTCCCACTCCACTTTACCTGCCCACTGGCTTCTTCTGCCCCTGTAGAGATCCAGATGTGTGTAATTCTGATCTCAGGCTGATTTCATGGGTGATTGGAGTTCTTTGGTAGGTAATCAGCTCACTTTAGGGTACAGGTTGAAAAGGCACCTCCTCCTGCTTCCCCGCCATCTTGTCCCCCTCAAGGCCAATGTTTTGAAATAATGTCATTAAGGCTGCACACTTAAGACCTCCAATCCTTTGGGGGATTTCTGGAATAAAGGCTAAGCTTGAATATAATATTATAAGAAAGAGTTCCGTGGAGTAGTCTTCCCTCTTGATCTGGAAGTTTGTATTGAGGACAGGAAACATTACATAAAATGATGAGCTGTTTCCATGGGACTTGGGGGGTCAATTTTGATTCAGTTTCTAAGAATGCAGCCCATGATGAGTCTGAAGGAATAGAGGTTTTGTGCCGTAGTGAGGAAGACCAGCTGCCAATTCCCAAAAAGCCAAAGGGAACGGAGGCCTGAATGTTGGTTGTGATTTCAGTCAGCGTACCCCACTGACCTCAAAAAGAACCTGATGTGTGTGGAGTCACTGAATGTGATGCAGAGTCCCTCCATTAAAAGCACCAGGACAAATAACAATGACAATTACTGGTGGGGTACCCCTGCAACAGGGAGAGACAGACAACAGTTGACTGAATAGGGTCAAAAAAATGAGGGTGAGGACTCAGCAGTCATTTATGTAGGAATGTATCCTGCCTGTAGATCAAGGTGGTGAGTGGACCCATAAGAACAGAGGAATAAAGGGGTGGGAGCTGAAAGAAGTAAGGTAGCTGATAGCCAGCTAGCATCAGGAAAGCATCCCAACAGGTCTGTAACATGTGAGGATTTGCTCTGTATAAGCTGTCACTGGCAAGTGTACTACACATGGGAATGGAGACTTCAGGAGGACAGAGTGGGAGAGCAGAGGAAAAGGGTCTTCACCCTCACAGGCATGGAAGCTTGACCTGATTGTTCTTATATATTCAGTTAGCCCTGGGAAACACTGTTGGCCAGAGATTTTCAGTTATCTGGGAAATTCTAAAGGTAAGCTTTCCAGGGCCAAAGAGAGAATGGAGAGGTGCTGAAGGATCCCTCTGATGGGTAAGAGGGAAAAATCCTTCACCCTTTGGGCAAGGGAGATCTGGCTGGTTCCCCCTAGGGCTTTGTATCTTTACCAAGGAGTAAAGAGGCTAGAGGACATCAGTTCTCTAAGAAGTACTACAATCTGTCCACTGATGAAAAGTCCCAAGAAATTCTTGGAGAATCTGGGGACGTCACAGGGCTAGCCAAATCTTCACCTTAGCCACCAAATCTGGGCTGACCCAATCAGCGGGAGGTCAGTGACACAGGTACTGGAAGAATTCACCAAAGACTGAACAAAGAAGATTGAAGTTTATTGAATACACTGTCTGTGAGCTGTGGGCAGGACATCAAAGGAGTGATTCTCTGGGAGGAGGCAGTGATGGGTGGCTGTAGTTAAGGCAGAAGTTGAGTAGGTGTTAGAACATATGGAATTTTCCTTTTTTGGTACCTGTGTCTGGGGGTAGGTAACCCATTGCTCAGCTAGAGCTTGTGGATATTTTAAGGTGGGTAACCTAATGGGCCTGTTCTTACTCACCCGGGAGGTAGAGTAAGGTACACTCTGGGCCCTTCTACCTTATTCAGATTTCAATTGCTCAGGTTGGTTGCCTAAAAGTGGCTTCTATAGGTACCCTGTTTCTTTGGAGGAGTTTGTCTTTCCTTAGATTTTAGGTTAACAAGTTGCCCTGATACTTCAGTTTTGTGATGCATTAAAAAATGACTTTGATTGTCCAGCTTTTCATAATCTTAAGTAAAGGAGGAGATCCTCTGCTTTCTATGTTCCAATCTTGACTTTCTAAAAAATTATTTCCTTCCTTTCATTAGACTGAGTATAATTCTGTTTACTGGTCAACCGAGAATTAGCAAGGCAAATAAACCAAACACATATATCCAGAATGTATAAAGCACAAACAAATATTGAAGAGCCTTTGACAGTTATGAACATCATTGAAATAGAAGGTCAGCATGTCCAGCAGAGGCCAGCTCATGTAAGATAAGCATAAAACATTCCAGCAGAAACAGTAAGAAAGGAATCTGGAGACTTGATTCCAGAACACTCTCTTAATTCTGTTTGCTACAAATTCTCACTGGTTTCTTATTATAGGTAATGGAAGATTTTCAGTAAGACTCTCTGTGTGAATTTCATGATTATTAACATATGCTTATACTCTAAAGAAAATAGTGTAAGACTCTATTCCATCAAATAGGGTTATAAGTAGTGCTTTCTGAAGATTAAGAAATTTTAATGTTGTAGATATCTATATATTTAAAATAATTGGATGCCTGAACCTAATTATTCAATCATTCAAGAATAATCATAGAGCACCTACCACTTTACAGGCCCTCATTTGGATGTTGGTTATCCGTTTTAAGAGGAATGTATATCTATCACCCAAAGGCAACCAATGAAGTCATAATTCCAAGTGGGCAAACATTAGTTAAGGGTCAGTTTTAGAAAATATTATTTCAAGTAGTCATGTTGTTAGGCAGAGCCTGTACATTATAATATAACTCAGCACACAAAGTTCTGGGGAAAATAGTGCTATAGAAAGGCCCCAAGATCCACCTCTTCCAACTAGATAATACCCATATCAGTGTAAATAACCCAGATGTTAACCTGAAGACTGGCAGAACTAACTTTCCACAGATAAATGTAGAGAAGAGACTGTATTGAATAGGGCAGGATGGGTGGAGGTGTGGTAGAGAGGTAAAGGGACCCACACAATGTCCACAGATGGAAGGGACATAGCAGCCACAGAGAAGGGATAGAAATAGATTCATATAAGGAGCCTACTGGGGAAGATGAATTCCCATAATAGTTGGTTTTGAAAATCATGGTTTCTGAATCCTTGTGAACCATGGGGCTTACACCTGGAACATAAAAAATTGGCAGGCTCGGCTCTGGGAGAGCTGGATGTCAGGAGGAAACTGAGTCCCCACACTCTTAAAGCAGTAGCATAACATACAGTCCCACAGAGTTACAGCATAGAAGCCACATATATGTGGCATATATGAAATATGCCTGGGGTTACAGGAGGGAGAGTTATTTCCTAATCTCATGGCATACTCCAAGGGACAGAAATTGTTGGGGGTCTCCTCCAGGAATAAAGATGCTGTCAGGTGCCATTTCCCTCCTCCTTTCCAGAGTGTGAGCACACAGACACTGTAGGAACCCATGTAGAGACAATGCTCACTAGCTTGCTTGCAGCATGCCCCATATCCATGTTCCCCTGCAGGCATATTCCCTCCAGCCAGACCTTTAATTCCAGGTCCCTTCCCACAACTGATCTGTGCAAAGCTTGTTAACACTGGGCATGAGGACCCATTGTGCTTCTGTGGATCTTCCCCCTCCAAGCCTTACTGCCTGCATCCCATTGAGTGCAGGCTGCTCCAACAGCAGACCTGTGGAAACTCTGCTAACACCATGACACCCACCCTCATGCTATTCTGAGGTTCTGCTCACTCCAATCGAATCTTGGTAGGAACCCATCCAAAGTGATGCCACAAGTCTGGTAATGCCCAAGCATTCCTGACAGGGACCACTCTACTACAAAGTGAATCTTCCCCTGAGGAGAGGGAAAGATGAGTACACAGAACATTCTGACTGAGGCTCTACAAGTGGGCTAGGTAGACATCTGTTCTGATGCAGGGCCTTTCCACCAATGAAAATTCACAGGGGACAACACAGGGAATGTGCCCTATAGTTCAGTGCTACTTTGCCCCTGGCAAACATTTAATATGACATAAGGAGGCTGCTGAATGACCCACTAAGAACACAGGGGCCAAACCCAAACAACACAGGCAATGACAGCAAAGCAAAAAGTGGATTAGCTTCCACAACAGACATGTGACACTCATAG
This sequence comes from Lontra canadensis, assembly GCF_010015895.1. Taxonomy (NCBI): domain Eukaryota; kingdom Metazoa; phylum Chordata; class Mammalia; order Carnivora; family Mustelidae; genus Lontra; species Lontra canadensis. The sequence continues at coordinate 699,927 of NW_022631162.1, forward strand.
GAGATAATCCTAAAGTGTCAGGCTCTGGTGAACAGGGGACACCACACTGAAGAACATTACAGAACTTTTTCATAAGGACGTGACTTTCAAGAGCAGAAGATGTTGCTAACTCTCCGAACATACAAAAAGAGACCAGAGATTTAAACCAAATGGGGACACGAAGGATTATGTCCCTAATGAAAGAACAGGACTAAATCACAGCCTAAGACCTAGGTGAAAAGGAGATAAATAACATGCCTGATAGAGAATTTAAAGTAATGGTCATGAAGTTACTCTCTAGACTTGAGAAACGAGTAAAGGACAGAAAACATGAAAAAGAACCAATCAGTGTTGTAGAACTTAATATCAGAAATTAAAAATACACTAGATGGAATGAGTAGGAGACTAGAAGAAGCAGAAGAACAGAGCAGTGATCTAGAAGAGAGAGTATGGAAAGCAATCAATTTGAACAGGAGAGAGGGGAAAAATACCGAAGAAAATAGACTTAGGGAGCTCAGCAACCCGTCTAACATAAAAATATTTGCAGTATAAATGATAGAAAGGGAGGGGGGACAAAAAATTATTTGAAGAAATAATACGTGAAAATATGCAAAACTGGTGAGGAAAACAGAAATCTAGATTTGGGAGACACAGTGAGCCCCCAACAAAATCAATCCAAGAAGGTTTATACCATCATACATATTAGTTAAAATAACAAAAAGTAACAATGAAGGAGAATTTAAAACCAGCAAGAGAAAAGAAAATTACATGCAAAGGAAACCTATAGAGGCATCAGCTGATTTTTTAGCAGAAATTATAGATCAGAAGGATTACAGCATGATATATCATGATATATCCAAAGTACCGAAAGGAAAAATATCCACAGCAAAGAATACTCAACCCACCAAGACTGTCATTCAGAATAGAAGGAAAGATAAAGAGTTTCCCAGACAAACTAATGTGAAAAGAATTCCTGAGCACTAACTCAGCACAAGATATGTTAAAGGGGACTCTGGGTGGAAAAGAAAGGGAAGATGAAAGGAAAAGCAAGCAGAAAAGCAGTAAAATAATATATGAATAATATATGAATACATAAAAATCAGTCAAGGGACCCACAAAATAAAAGGTTGCAACGTATGGCACTGTATTTCAAAAAATTGGGGGGGTTGGGATGAGTAAGAATGATTCAAACTTAGTGACCTTAACTTAATAATGACTGCTATAGACAGAAGCTCTTATATTCAAAGTGAATGGTAACAACAAATTAAAAATTAGCAATACATATGCAAAAAATCAAGAGAGAAGAATCCATGTATGTCATTAAAGAAAGCCAATTCACCGTGGGATAATAGAGAACTACAAAAACAAACAAAACAAGTAATAAAATGTCAATAAGTATATACGGATCAATAATTATATTGAATGCAATGGACTAAATGCTTCAATCAAAAGACTTAGGGTGAAAAAATGGATATAACATTTAAATGCTGCCTATGAGAGACTCATTTCAGATGTAAAGACACATGGAGAGTCAAAGTGAAGGGTTGGAAAAGCATATATTAAGCAAATGGTAATAAAACTTGTCTCTGACAAAATAAACTTTAGAAGATAGACTTAACAAGAGACAAAGAAGGACAGTACATAACACTAAAAGGAAAGATCCATAAAAAGATACGACAATGATAAATATTTATGCAACCAACATGGGAGAACCCAATACATAAAGTAGCTAAAAACAAACATAACGGACTAATCAATAGTAATATAATGACAGTAGGGGACTTTAACACCCCACTGACATGGATGGATCCAAGCAGAAAATCAGTAAGGAAACAGTGGCTTTGAATGACACGTTGGACTAGGTTAGATCTAAATGATACATTCAAAACATTCCATCCCAAAACCCTGAATACATGTGCTTTTTTTCTAACTTAATTTTTCAGTATTCCAAGATTCATTGTTTATGTACCACACCCAGCGCTCCATGCAATACGTGCCCTCCTTAATACCCACCACCAGGCTCACCCATCCCCCACTGCACTCTCCAAAACCCTCAGTTTGTTTCTCAGAGTCCACAGTCTCTCATGTTTTGTCACTCTCTTCCATTTCCCCCAACTCACTTCTCTCCTTCTCTCAATGTCCTCCGATTTCAAGTTATACTAAAGCTGTAGTAATCAAAACAGTATGGTACTGACACAAAAGACATATACATCAATGAAACAGAGTAGAGAACCTAGAAATAAACACACAATTTTATGGTCAATTGAAAGCTGACAAAGGAGGCAAGAAAATGCAATGGGAAATGGAACGTCTCTTCAACACATGGTGTTGGGAAAATTAGAGACGTGCAAAAGAAAGAAACTGGACCATTTCTTACATCATAGAAAAAAATTAACTCAAAGTGGATTAAGGACCTAAGTGTGAGTCCTAAAATCATAAAAATCCTATAAGAGAGCAGAGGTATTAAGTTCTTTGACATCAGCCATAGCAGCATTTTTCCAGATTTGTCTCCTCAGCAAGAAAACAAAAGCAAAACAAACAAACAAACAAACAAACAAAAAAAACCAAAACAAAACAAAAAAAAAACCCCAAAACCAACAAAACAAAACAAAGAAACTGTTGCACTCTGCAAAGCAAGGGAAACAAGCAACAAAACTAAAAGACAATCTATTGAATGTGAGTAGGTATTTGTTAATAGCATATTAAATGGTTAAACGGTTAGTATGCAAAGTATATAAGGAACTTGTGCAACTCAACACCCAAGAAAGGAAATAATCTAATTACAAATGGACAGGTCTTCTGAATGAAGAATAGACATTTCTCCAAAGATGACATCCAGATGTCCAACACACAGATGAAAAGATGTTCAGCATCACTCATCATCAGGGAAATGCAAATCAAAATCACAATGAGATATCACCTCACGCCTGTCATGTTGGTCAATTTAACACACACACACACACACACACAAAAGAATCAAGTCTTGGGGAGGATGTTGAGAATAAAGAACTTTGCACCCTGTTGGTAGGAATGTAAACTGGTGCAGTGACTGTGGAAAACATTGTGGAAGTTTCTCAAGAAACTAAAAACAGAATTATTATATGATCCAGCAATTTCACTACTGGATTTTTTTTTTTTGCATTATTGGATATTTGTCCCAAAATGTGAAAACACTAATATGAAAAGAAACTGCAGCATTATTTACCAAGTAGCAATGTATGAAAACAACACAAGCATCCATAGATAGATGAATAAAGAGAAGAGATGTGGTATGTATACACAATGGAATATTATTCAGACATAAAAATAACTGATCTCTCCATTTGCAACAACATGAATGGAGCTAGAGAACATGATAGTAAGTCATATAAATCAGTTGAACAAAGACAAACACTATATGGTTTCATTCATAGGTGGGATCAAGAAACAAAACAAAAGAACTAAGTGGAAAAGAAAAAACAAACAGACAAGCAGACTCTTATCTATAGGGAACACACTGTTGGTTCCCAGAGGGGAGGTTGGTAGGGGGATGGGGGAAACAGGTGAAGAGGATTAAAATTACACTTATGTTCATGAGTACTAAGTAATGTATAGAATTATTAAATCACTATATTGTACACCAGAAACTAATTAACATGGTATGTTAACTACAGTGGAATTAAAAAAAAATAACCAAAGAAAAACTAACTCAGTGCACCAAAATGTATAGTTCTTGGTATACGTGTTTTACTTCCCAAGTAGACTAAAACTCCTTGCATAAGGTGACTGCACTGTGAACACTGTATTTTCATGAGTGCAGCACCATGCTTGGATCCAGGCAGGTGATAAGTGACTGTTTGGTGAGTCAATATATATTAATGTAAATTAGACAGAGGGGATATTTTTCAGATGTTTCAATGTCCTGTGGTCTCTGTGATGATAGTGGCTCCTCCCCAAGAATTACCACAGATTGGTGGTTGCTGAGACTGTTAGACTAGCAATCATGGGGGAATCTGGACAAACAAATAGAGCAACTGTTAAAAAGAAATCCATTTGCCTAAAAGGTACCTGGGGCAAGGCCAAGTCCTCCAAAGTTGCTGAATCCCTAACCTATCTACAGTTCCCACCTCTCTCAGAAATGTTCACCTGTCAGTGAATTCTCCGGTCAGCATCAGTGAGGTACTCTGTCACATGTGTCCTCTCCATCCCCAAGGAGAGGAAGTCATCTACACGGTAAGCCCCTTCCCTGCTCTCCCAAATAAGGGAAGGTGACCTTCCCTGAAGCACTTCTGTCTCTTTTGCCAACTTCCCTCCTACAAAAACCTGCCATTTACAACACTCCTCAAACCTCCCCTCTATCTGCCAGACGGGATGCTGCCTGACTCTTGAATCACTAAATAACACCAAACAGATCTTTACATTTACTTGGTTGATTTAGTTTCTTAACACAAGCAGTGAGAAATCAAAGATATGAATGAGCTGTGTTGAGGGTGAGACGCAGGGTGGTGTCACAAGGGCAGGAGGGAAAGAATGATAGGACCCAGGGTGGGATTCTGGGAGCCATGTGTTTTCATCGATTACTGTCTGGATGAGAAAGAAAGGTGCAAGATGTAGGGTCATTTTCAAGCCACACAGGACTCATTCTGTAGCAACTGAACTAGGGGACAGGGAGCAGGATGGAAGCTGGTGACAGGAAGAAGCTAGAAGCCAGACAGGAGAGTCAGACCAAGAGAAGAACTGAGAGTTTGAGTAGGTGTACAGGCTTGAGGGAGGAGCACATTTGCCTTGTCGCAGAGACTCAGGGAAGGCTTGTGTGTGGAGAAGGAAGTCAGAAGAGAATGACTGTGTGTGGGGTAGGTTTGTTAGAACTAACGCAAAGACCGACTTTTGTAAGAGAAAGAAAGAACATCTGCAAGTACAATGCTGTTCCTGCAACTTGTGTTGTTAGCGGTTCTCCTCCCAGATGGTGACAGTGAAGATGGTGAGAACTCTGACCCTGCTCAATGGGTGCAATTTTGTACATGTGAGTGAGTGTGTGTGTGTCCATGTGTTTGTGTACATTTGATTATGTGTGTGGGTGTTTAGGTGCCTAAGTGCATCTGTGTGTGTGTTTGTGGGTGTACATGTGGAGGTGTGTATCTGTATATCTGTTCTCATATATGTGCATATGTATAATCTTAGTGTGTGGGTGTGTGTACATATGTGCATTTGTATCATCCTCTGTGTGCAGTCATACTTGGGGTCAAGAATATTAGCCTGGTTCATCTGAGCATCCCTGACCTCAGGGACCCATACTCTTCTGAAGGATAAGTATGAAGCTTGGTGCTCTGGGGCAGCACCTGTTTCCTGAGACAATTATAGCTTCCCAGTCCTCAGACTTTGGTTCCCCTCCCTGGCACCTTCTTCTCCATTCTTTCTCTTTCGCAATGCCCTCCTACTCTACCCTATTCTGTTCTTTTGCTACAGCCTTCCAGGAGCTGATCTCTTTCCGAATTATCCTGACCACATCCTTTTACAACCATTCCTGGACACAAAATCAGGGCTCAGCATGGCTGGATGAGCTGCAGACTCATGCCTGGGACAACAAGACCGGCAATTTCATCTACCTGCAGCCGTGGTCCCAGGGCAAGTTCAGCAATCAGGAACTGAAAGAAATGGAAAAAATATTCTACAGATACTCCATTATAACTATTTCAAACATGTCGTAACCATGTCAGAGATTGGTGGCTTGAATGTGAGTTCAGATCCCTCTGGGCGGGATGGAGGTGACAGGCACTTATATCTCCTTGAGTTCCTTTTTCCTGTGGGAAATGAACTCCACTCGCTTCTGAACCTTACCTCTCTCTGCCATGAAAGGGAATCACATCCATCTGGGGGTAGAATCCAGATCCTGATCTTTGAAAAGCTTCATGTCTTCTGCTACTTCCTACTCCTCTCATTGTTTGGCTGTGCTCTCCTGTCTCCCACGTGTGTCTCCCATGACCACCCCTTTCCCTGGCATCCAACAAAGCACACTAGCTCCCTCACTCTGTGACTGACTCCTTGAACCGTGCTTTTCTCTCCATTCAATCACATCAGCAATGCCTTTCTATGTGTTTCTTGTACCCACTACACTCCCTTCATCCTAGGGTGTTTTTTACCCTAGCTCTCCCGCTGAAGCCTTCCCTATTCTATACCCATGTCATTTATGTCTCTCCTCCAATGTTTGTTCCTTCCTCAAACATTCACCTCTCTCTCTACCTCCAGCAACCACCATTTCTCCATTGTCTGAGCCACTCCTCAAACAAATCTTTCTCTATAATCCCTTGAATTCCTATAATCTCCTAAATTTCTCCATCTGCTTCTTCCCTCCATGAATTCCACTCATCTCATTTCCTGTCTTTTACTGTCCCTGCCTTGTAACTCACAGTCTCTCTTCCCCAGATCCCTTTCAGGTTCAGACAGTAATAAGCTGTGATTCTCACTTTGGAGAAGCATCAGTATGCCTCCTGCAGATTGCTTATCAAGGAACAGACCACTTGAGTTTCCAGAACACCTCATGGTGGCCATCTCCAAAAGGAGGAAGAAGGGCTCAACAGATCTGTAGACAATTCAATCAGAACAATGTTAGCAATGAAATAGGACAGAAGCTTCTCAGTGACACCTGCCCCCGGCTCCTGTTGGGTCTCCTTAATGCAGGGAAGACATATCTCCAGCGACAAGGTCAGTCTTGCTCCCTCTCTCTATGAATTCTCTACTCTGCACTCATACATTTGCACCATTCCCTCAAATTCAGGGTGAGAAGTCAAGAGGGAGAAGGGAGAGTCATGAAAGGTTTCTAGAGGTAGAATGATGTGTCTATCTGAAATGATGTGAAGCTTTACACTCTCAATCTATGAATACCTGTCCTCTCTCTGCAGTGAAGCCAGAAGCCTGGCTGTCCACTGGCCCCAGTCCCGGTCCTGGCCATCTCCTGCTAGTGTGCCATGTTTCTGGGTTCTACCCAAAGCCTGTGTGGGTGATGTGGATGCGGGACAAGCAGGAACAACAGGCCACCCAGCGAAGCGACATCCTGCCTCATGCTGATGGGACATGGTATCTTCAGGTGTCCTTGGATGTGAAACTCAGGGAGGCTGCTGGCCTGTCATGTAGAGTGAAACACAGCAGTCTAGGAGGCCAGGACATGGTCCTTTACTGGGGTGAGAAAGAGCTGGGGCCCAGATGGGACAAGGGCAGGTAGGGCTAAAGCAGAGCAGAGGAGCCTGATGAAAAATTTGGGAATCTAAGAACACCAGACCAAAAATGACAAAAAATCATTAACCCAAGAAATGGAAGAGCTGAGGGTCAAGGTCCTGCAGATGTGGGTCATGTGGAGGGTTTGGTGAAGGGTCCATTTCTGAGGAGGGATGGGAGAAGAGAGAGGAAGGGTGTCTGGTGAGGTAGAAGATGAAAAGAGCAAAGAGGATGAAGGAGGTACACTTCAATCTGGTTTAATGGAAATGATATTTTATCTTCACCATATCCACAGAGCATCCCCACTCCACGGGCATGATCTTCCTGGCAGTGATAGTGCCCCTCGTGCTTCTGGCAGGTCTGGTGTTGTGGCTCTGGAAATGCTGGTAAATCTCTGGAGCCACTTTCTTGCTCTTTCCCATGTGTCTCCCCAACTTTAGTCCATTTTTACCCCTCCTGGTCCCACTGCCCTTCGCCCCAGCAGTCCTCACCTCCAGGTGCAGAATGATTCCTCTTCTGTTCCTTGCAGGAAAACACACTGAAGACCACAGTGCATTGGCTTCCCTTTGGAGTCACCTCCCAGCAGCCCAGGGATCAGAACCTACCTAAACCCAGCATAGCGGTGATGTCCTTGCAACTGTCCATGTGCAACTTTAGTCTTTCATTTTTTTTTTTTTTTGTAATGATCAGTTGTCAGTATAACCTAAATATAGTTTAGTGACGTTTGTTGTTGGGGTCTGATTCTGGAACTTTAAAATTCAAAACTTAACTCTGGATAGAATGAAGTCCAAGAAACTCCATGGGGCATCAGGCTTAAATGTCAGTTCCTCCAGAACTCTCCCTGATTTACAACTGGAAGAAGTCCCTGCTAAGTGAGAATTCTCACAACCTATTCCTATTCCTGAACCTTAGCCCTTTTTGTTCCTACTTGGGTCCCTTTTGCCCTTCTAATGGTTAGGTCTTTTGAGAGCAAAGTCCATGTCATTCATATATATATATATATATATATATATATATATATATATATATACATATATATATATATAATTTTTTTTTCTCTCTCTTTGGTAAGGTGTCTCACTTGCATGGGGTATGTGCTCAATAAAAACTGTGTTGAATTTTTGTCAAATTTATAGGCTCTCTTCTTCTTTTCCTTCTTGATATGTTTGTTGTGGTTGAGATGTTTGGTGCTCTCCTTGTTCAAAGTCCTCTCATTTGGCTGAGGGACTTCACACCCTCATGGCTCCTTGTTCCATCTCTGACATCGTGAGGAGAAACTGTTTTACCTGTGACCATCCAGTTGTTTACTATAGACACCTATTGGACTGGACCTGTTGCTCCAAGTATTCTGAATAAAAAGTGGAAAGTAGGGTTCAGGGCCTTAATGTTTCTGGTGCTCAGGGACAACAGCAGAGTTGTCACCTTAGGGCTTTCTTAGAAGTATAGGATCTTGGTCTTAGCTGAGACCCACTGAATCACTTTGCATTTTAGCAAAATCAGCAAGGCATTCTCAGGTAAATAAAATATGAGAGGCACTGATACAGGTGAGGCCTGAGAGGTAGCAGTGCAAGTGTGTCCCTGAATGAAAAACAGATGCTCTGGGAAAGAGAGTAAGAGAATTGTGCTCAGGCTACTAGGTGTGTACCCTAAAGATACAAATGTAGTGATCCGAAAGGGCATGTGCACCCCAATGTTTATAGCAGCAATGTCCACAATAGCCAAGCTATGGAAAGAGCCTAGATGTCCATCAACACATGAATGGATAAAGAAGATGTGGTGTGTATATATACAATGGAATATGATGCAGACATCCAAAAAAAAAATCTTGTCATTTTCAACTATGTGAATGGAACTAGAGGATATTATGCTAAGCAAAATAAGTTAATCAGACAAAGACATTATCTTATGATCTCACTGATATGAGGAATTTGAGAAACAAGACAGAGGATCATAGGAGAAGGGAGGGAAAAATGAAATAAGATGAAACCAGAGAGGGAGACAAACCATAAGAGACTCTTAATCTCAGGAAATAAACTGAGAGTTGCTGGAGGGGAGGAGTGGGGTGGCTGGGTTATGGACATTGGGGAGGGTATGTGCTATGGTGAGTGCTCTGAATTATGTAAGCCTGATGAATCACACACCTGTACCCTTGAAAGAAATTATACATTATATGTTAATTTAAAAGCATATTGTGTTCAGGAATGAATGGGGATCCAGCAAGGAGTGTGCATACAGTGCCTCCTGGAATTCATGGCTGCTCCGTTACAGTCACTGAGGGACAGACACTGAGCCATTGTTCCTGGGGGGACTATGAGGGTGGGAGCCTCTGCTCTTAGAAGCTTCTGCTCACAGCACTTGCCAAGTGAAGACTGCACAGCCTGGTTTCATATATGTTTCTGATTAAAGATAGTGTCTTGTGCCATATATCTCTATGGTGAAATATTAGCTCAAAAGTGTAACATTTCCCAGCTTGGGTACTATGATTGCCAAGGTCTTTGGCCTTCAGCCCCACAGCTGTGCTTCCCACAATGCTTTTAGAAGCAAACAAATAGGAAACAGTCTACATCTCATAAATCCACATACATACCTCTTTACCACCTTTTCCATGATGTCATCATAGTGTCCCAGATCTTACTTAGCACTCTCTGGAGTGGCTCCATGTAGATGCCATGAATGCCCTATTCCTTTTCCTGGATTTACTGCATCAATAATTCATTACCTTTGACCTCATGGTCCACAGCCCTGCATGAGGAGACTGATCAAGTCTTACCTACACAGATGTTTTGTCATGAGGCACATACAACCTTCTTTTTCTTAGGAACACCAGTCAGCCCCACAGTTCTGGAGTTCAGGGCTTTTTTAAACACTGAAATAACAAAGAAATGGCATATAATTCAGAAATTTTTTTTATATTTAATTTTATATTTTCAGTGTTCCGAGATTCATTGTTTATGCACTACACCCAGTGCTCCATGCAATATGTACCCTCCTTAATACCCACCAACAGGCTCACCCAACCCCCTGCCCCCTCCCCTCCAAAACCCTCAGTTTGTTTCTCATAGTGCACAGTCTCTCATGGTTTGTCTCCCCCTCCAATTTCCCCCAATTCACTTTTCCTTTCCTCCCAACGTCCTTCATGTTATTCCTTATATTCCACAAGTAAGTGAAACCATATGATAATTGACTCTCTCTGCTTGACTTATTTCACTCAGCATAATCTCCTCCAGTCCCATCCATGTTGATGCAAAAGTTGGGTATTCATCCTTTCTGATGGCTGAGTAATATTCCATTGTATTTGTGGACCATGTCTTCTTTAACCATTCATCTTTGAAGGATATCTTGGCTCTTTCCAGAGTTTGGCAATTATGGACATTGCTGCTATGAACATTGGGGTATATATGGCCCTTCTTTTCACTGCATCTGTATTTTTGGGGTAAATACCCAGTAGTGCAATTGCAGGGTCATAAGGCAGCTCTATTTATAAATTTTTGAGGAATCTCCACACAGTTTTTTCTTTCTTTTCTTTCTTTCTTCTTCTTCTTTTTAAAAAGATTTTATTTATTCATTTGACAGAGAGATCACAAGTAGGCAGAGAGGCAGGCAGAGAGAGAGGAGGAAGCAGGCTCCCTGTTGAGCAGAGATCCCGATGTGGGGCTCGATCCCAGGATACTGAGACCATGACCTGAGCCGAAGGCAGAGGCTTAACCCACTGAGCCACCCAGGTGCCCCTCCACACAGTTTTTTCAAAGTGGCTATGCCAATTTACATTCCCAATAACAGTGTAAGAGAGTTCCCCTTTCTCCACATCCTCTCCAACATTTTTTGTTTCTTATCTTGTTAATCTTTGCCATTCTAACTGGGGTAAGGTGGTATCTCAATGTGTCTTTGATTTGAATCTCCCTGATGACTAATGATGATGAACATTTTTTCATGTGTCTGCTAGCCATTTTTATGTCTTCTTTGGAGAAGTGTCTGTTCATGTGGCACCAACTAAACCATGAACAAGATACAAGTTTACAGTGTGGGAATTAACAGAGGAAGGCAGAGGGGCAACTGGTCCAGCCTCACTAGGCAACATGTAAAGTGGGTGATGCATTTCAGGCCTCTCTCTCTGCCTCTGCAAATAGTGTCTGGGGGTTATAAATCAATGTCAGCAGATAGGCCAATCAGCACAGACAGACTCTATGTATAATAAAGATGGATCTTTGTGACTGATGACCCCATGGCAGTGAGAGTGGAGACTTCCATGGCTAGACTTTAATTACTCTTTGTTTTATGAATTAACACAAAAACCATTCTCAAGCCCAGAAATGCAGCAGGGACATTTTGAGTGTGAGGTATTGGGGTGGAAAATGTCTTCAGTGTTTTGGGTCTTGAAAGCTTTGCTTTCCTGAAGTGTTTACCCTTTTCACTGTGTTTCTATCTAGTTTCTTAGCTGGTACAGCCAATCTGGAAAACAATTTGGATGTTCCTCAAGAAGTTAAAAATAGAGCTACTCTATGACCCAGCAATTGCACTACTGAGTATTTACCACAAAGATACAGATGTAGTAAAAAGAAGGGGCACCTGCACCCCAATGTTTATAGCAGCAATGTTCACAATAGCAAAACTGTGGAAGGAACTGAGATATCCTGTGACAGATTAACGGATAAAGAAGATGTGGCTCATAATATAATAAAATATTATTCAGCATCAGAAAGGATAAATACCCACCATTTACATCAACATGGATGGAACCAGAGGGTATTATGCTAAGTGAAATAAATCAAACAGAGAAAGACAATTATTGTATGGTTTCACTGATACATGGAATATAAGAAATAACACAGAGGATCATAGGGGAAGGGATGGAAAAGTAAATGGGAAGAAATGAGAGAGGGAGACAAAGCACGAGAGACTTTTTACCCTGGGAAACAAACTGGCATTGTGGAATGGAGGGGGGTGGGGGGATGGGATTACTGGGTGATGGGCACTGAGGGGGACTCATGATGTGATGAACACTGGGTGTATATGCAACTGATGAGTCACTGAACACTACCCCAAAACTAATCATGTATTACATGTTGGCTAATTGAATTAAAAAAAAAAAGGTTCTTTGTGTTGAACTAGGGGAAAGGAACTTAATTCTATCTTTTTTAGGGGCTGAAAGAGGAACCCAGAGCAGAAGAACATTCATAGGAACCACAAGCAGTCTCTCAGTACTGTGTATGTGGATATTTCTGGAAAATAACATTGAAATGAGAAAAGTGGCAAAGGTGAAAATACGGGAATGGGGGAAAGCAAATCATGAGATGTCTGCAATCTTCCCACGTGGATCAGGATTCTGGCTATTTCTCTCACTTCCAGACCACCTTGTCACCCTCACATGGCCTCCATGTGGATTTTGCTTGGTTGACTCCACCATCATGTGTAGTTCTGGGCTCTGATCAGCCTGAGGCCATCAGGAGAAGCATCCTTGACAATGAGACAGGCTGAAGGATAGATGGATAACCTGCTGTTCAGGCCAGGCATCAGACAGATGCCTCTCATCTTCACTGAGAGTGATGGCTCAGGGCCAGACAACTGCCCGAGATGGCACAAGTCCCACAAAAACTGATTCTTCTGGTCAGTGGAGGTGCTCTCTCTTTCCTGGATGAGAAGGTGCATGGTGGGATGGAATGCAGGATGGAAACAAGTACCATCCATTTTTTAGCACCAGAGAAACAAGACTGAGGATGTAATCCTCAGGAAAGAAGGCAGAGTAATTGTATATGTGAAGTTTGCTAAGAGCATAGATCCAGAGTGTTTTCAGCATGAGAAAGATGAAAAGAAAAGGGGAAAAAAAAAGGAAAGAAAAGAAAAGAAAAAGAGAAAAAAAAGAGGGTTGGTGGGAAGGAGCTAAGTTGGTGGAGTACTAGGACCCTAAGCTTGCTTCAATCCTGAAACACAGCTAGATGAATATCAAATCCTTCTGAATAGACAAGATATTAATCTGAGGACTGACAGAACAAACTACACAACTAGAAGGAGACAAGAAGCCACATCATAGAAGGTAGGACATGGGGAGTCATGCTTTTGGTGAGATACAATTATAGATTCTGTGGAGGAGAGGAAGCCTTGGTCATGTACAGAGGAGAGAGAGAGAGAGAGAGGCAGCGTATCACAAGAGGAAAATACTTTCCCACAGCCATTGACTAAGAAAGCAAGAGCAGTTGATTTTGTGAAATTTACCAGCATTAGAGCTCAAAGACTAGAGTTTTAGAGGTCAGTTCTGTGAGTATGGATGTTGAGTCCAGTGGGCACTGGAGTGCTCCTGTGAAGAAAGGGCGAAGAAGTCTGGGAACAGACAGCATGATCTGAGGATCCCCTGGGACACCTGGGAGAGACTGTCTCACCTTTTGGAGTTCATCTGAAAGAGGTGGCACTGTCTTTCTGGGAACAAAAGAGCTGATGGGCACCATTACACCCTCCACAGAGCATTGGCACAGAGACACTTCCTAGGGTGGCTAACCTAGATGCTTGTTATTTGCTGCACTTTACCACACATTCCATGTCCCTGTGCCTTGGTGCAACTGCCCTCTGGGACAAACCTGTACCAGTCCCAGTGTGGCAAGACTCTACCCTAGACAACCAGCATGAGTCCCTGACATGCCAGGTCACTAATGTTTGGAGGTTTAATGCCTGGAATTGAACACAGGGATCACTGTGCTGCCTGGTGGGTAGAAGTTCAGATAGGGTGAAGGGAGGGATCTCAGGGATACCTGAAACATATCAAGGGAGAATGTTCACTCTTTTGGGAGTGCTCCCTGATAGCAGTGGAAGGGAATCCCTTCTCTATGGATGGGGGGCAGGGCTGGTGCTTTTCCCCTCCCCTGCCTCTAACTAACTAACATAAACTAACTTCAGTAAGCAGAAAAGTGTCAGGAGTGGAGGCCTATACTGCTTGCACCCATCCCACCCCTTATGTTCTGCAAGTGCTTTTCTTTCTTGGACAAGTGTGCCTGAGAACCAGAGCAGTAAGCTCCTCCCCCAGAAGAGTAGCAGAAATCTCCACACTCACCACGTCAACTGCACATAGAGTTCTGCAAAACTTCAGTTCTAGTGAATAACGTCAGGTCTCACTTAACAAGCAGACCAGAACACACAGAATTAAAACTCACTACACATTGAATAAGGTCCAAACATTGCTCCCCTACAGTCAAGGATATCCTCTGCAGATGACTGACTTGAGGGGAAGAATAGTCAAAACACAGTAGTGGAGTACACATAGCACATACCAGAGACACTCTGTGAAGCAACAGGCCCTGTACAGCATATGATATCTTCTTCATAAGGCCATTGCTCTGAAAAGCAAGAAACATAACAGGATTTTATAAAACACAGAAGAAAGACAGAGACCTAGACAAAATGCCAAGATGGAGAAATTTATCCCAAAAGAAAGAACAAAAAAAGGTCACAGTCAGGTACTAACTGAAACAGATAAGTAATATGCCTGATCCAGAATTCAAAGCAACAAAGATAGGGATACTAACTGTACTTGAGAAAATAATAGAAGACACCCTGTGTCCCTTACAGCAGAGATAAAAGACCTAAAAACTAATTGGGCCGAAAAATGCTGTAACGAGATGTGAAACCAAATGGATGTAATGACCACAAAAATGGAAGGAGAAGAAGAATGAAGAAGCGATATGGAAGACAGATCAATGGAAAACAATGAAGCTGAAAAGAAGAGGCAGGAAAAATATTGGATCATAACTTAGGGAGCTCAGTGACATCATAAAATGTAAAAAACATTCATATCTTAGGAATCCAAGAAGAATAGAGGAAAAAGGAGGCAGAAGATTTATTTGAGCAAATTATAGCTGAAAACTTCCCTGGGGAAGGAAATAGACATCCAAATCCAGGAGGCACAGAGAATTTACATCTAAATCAACAAAAGCAGGCCAACACCAAGACATATAATAGTTAAATGGGCAAAATATAAATTAAAAAAATCTTAACAGCAGCAAGACAAAAGAAGTCCCTAACTTACAAGGGAGGACAGATAAAGTTAGTAGAAGATCTCTCCACAGAAGCTTGGCAGTCCAGAAGAAGTAGAATGATAAATTGAAAGTGCTGAATGGGAAAAATATGCAGCCAAGAATACTCTATCCAGCAAGGCTGTCATTCAGAATAGAAGGAGAGATAAAGAGTTTCCCAGACAAACAAAAACTAAAGGAGTTAATGACCACCAAGCCAGCCTTGCAAGAAATATTAATGGGGACTCTTCGAGAAAGATCAAGTGTGACAAATACTAGAAAGAAACAGAGAAAACCTCCAGAAACCAGAAAAAAAAAGTTATAAAATAGTACTAAATCCGTATCTATTTAATAATCATTCTGAATACAAATGGACTAAATGCTCTAATAAGAAGACATAGGATGTCAGAATGGATGAAAAACAAGACCCATCTATATGCTGGCATGAGGGATCCATTGTAGACCTAAAGTCACACACAGATTGAAATTGAGGGGATGGAGAACAATTTATTACACTAATGGATGTCAAAGGTAGGCTGGAGTACCCATACTTACATCAGACAAAGTAGATATTGTACCAAAGACTGTAACAAGAGATGAAGAAAGGCACTGTATCATATAAAAGAGGTCTATCCAACAGAAGATCAAACAATTATAAATATTTATGCCTCCAATTTGGAAGTACCCAAATATGTAAATCAATTAATTACAAACATGAAAGAACTCATTAATAATACTGCAATACTAGTAGGGGACTTTAACACTTACAGCAATGGACAGATCTCCTAAGTAGAATATCAACAAGGAAACAATGGCTTTGAAAGACACACTGGATTAGATAAACTTAATATTCAGAACATTTTATATAAAGCAGCAGAATACACTTTTCAATTCTTTTCAAGTGCACATGGGGAATTTTCCAGAATAGAGCACATAATGAGTAACAAATCAGGCCTTTATATGTACAAAAAGATTGAGATCACATGACAGATATTTTCTGACCACAACACTATGAAACTTGATATCAATCACAAGACAAAATTTGAGAAGACCAAAAATACATGGAGATTAAAGAACATTCTACTAAAGAATAAATGGACCAACCAGGAAATTAAAGAAGAAATAAAACAATACATGAAAACAAATGAAATGAGAAAATGATTGTCTAAGACTTTGGGATGCAGCAAAGTGGACATAAGGAAGAAGTATATAGCAATACAGGACTACCTGAAGAAGTGAGAAAGTCTCAAATACATAATATTACCTTAGACCTAAAGGGCTAAAAAAGGAATGGCAAATAAAGCCTACAGTCATCAGAAGAAGGGGATAATAATAATTAGGGAAGAAATACATGATACACAAACAAACAAATAACAGTAGAACAGATCATAGAAACCAGAAGCAGGATCTTTGAAAGAATTGTAAAATTGATAACCCCCTAGCCAGAATTATCAAAACGAAAAGAGAAAGGAACCAAATAAACAAAATAATAAATGAAAGTGGAGAGATCACAAAATATAAACGATTTTAAGAGAATATTATGAGAAACTACATGCCAACAAATGGGGCAATCTGGAAGAAATGGGTAAATTCCTAGAAAAGTACACATTACAAAATATGAAACAGGGAGAAATGGAAAAATTGAACCTACCAATACCTAGCAAAGACATTGAAACAGTAATCAAAAATCTCCCTATAAGCAAAACCCAGCACAAGCTGGCTTCCCAGTGGAATTGTATCAAATATGTAAAGAACAGTTAATCACTGTTCTTTTCAAACAGTTCCAAAAAATAGAAATGGAAGGAAGAATGCAAACTGATTCCATGAAGCAAGGATTACTTTGATTCCCAAACCAGAGAAAGACTCCAGTTAAAAGGAGAAATAGAAGCCAACATCTCTGATGAACATAGGTGCAAAAATTCTCAATAATAGATGAGCAAATTGAATCTAACAGTCCTTTAAAAGAATCATTCACCACAATTAAGTGGGAGCTATTTCTGGACTGCAGGGGTTTAATATTCCCAAATCAATCAAAATGATACACCATATTAATAAAAGAAAGGATAGGAAACATATGACCTCTGTAGAAGCAGAAAAAGCATTTCACAAAATACAGTACCATTTCTTGATTAAAAAAAAAAAAACTCAAGAAAGTAGAGATAGAAGGAACATGCCTAAACATCATAAAGAACATACGGAAGACCTATAGCTAAAATCATCATCAATGGCAAAAAGCTGAGAGCATTTTCTCTATGGTCAGGAATGAGACAGGGATATTCACACTAGCCATTTTTACTTAACATAGCACCGGAAGTCCTTAGCCTCATCAATCACATAACAAAAATAAGCAAAAGGCATCTAAATTAGCAAGGAAGAAGTCAAACTTGCACTATTCACAGACTACATGATATTCTATAGAGAAAATCTGAAAGACTTCACTAAAAAATTATTAGAACGATATATGAATTCAGTAAAGTCACAGGATACAGAAATCAATGTACAGAAATCTGTTGCATTTCTACACACCAATAATGAAACAACAGAAAGAGAAATCAAGGGGCGCCTGGGTGGCTCAGTGGATTAAGCCGCTGCCTTCGGCTCGGGTCATGATCCCAGGGTCCTGGGATCGAGCCCCGCGTCGGGCTCTCTGCTCTACGGGGAGCCTGCTTCCCCCTCTCTCTCTGCCTGCCTCTCACCAACTTGTGGTCTCTGTCTGTCAAATAAATAAATAAAATAAATCTTAAAAAAAAAAAAAAAAAAAAGAAAGAGAAATCAAGGAATCCGTCCCATTTACAATTGAACCAGACCCAATAAGGTATAAAGGAATAAGCCTAAACAAGGAAGAAAAAGCCCTGGGCTCTGATAACAATAGAACAGTGATGAAGAAATTGAGGAAGACACAAAGAAATGGAAAAATTTTCCATGCTCATGCACTGGAAGAATAAATATTGTTAAAATGCCTATATAATCCAAAGCAATCTACACATTTAATGCAATCCCGATCAAAATACCACCAATATTTTTCACACAACTAAAGCAAACAAACTGAAAGTTTGTATGGAACTAGAAAAGACCATGAATAGTCAATGCAATTTTGAAAGAAAAAAAAAAAAGCAAAGCTTAAGACATCACAATTTTGGAATTCAAGCTGTATTACAAAGCTGTAGTCATCAAGATGGTAAGGTACCAGCGAGAAAAGCAGATACATAGGTCAATGGAACAGAATAGAGAGCCCAGAAATGGACCCTCTATGGTCAACTAATCTTTGAGAAAACAGGAAAGATTATCCAGTGGAAAAAGACTGAATCTTCAACATACAGTGTTGGGAAAACTAGACAGCAACATTCAGAGGAATGAAAATGTACCACTTTCTTACACTATACTCAAAATAAATTCAAAATGGATGAAAACCCTAAATATGAGATTGGAAACCATGAAAACCCTAGAGGAGAAAACAAGCAGCAATCACATTAATATGGACCGTAGAAACTTCTTACTAGATAGGTCCCCTGAGGCAAGGGAAAGAACAGAAAAATAAAATATTGGGTCCCAAATGTTGGTGAAGTCCCAAATGTTCATTTTCACTTTTGTTTCCTTTGCCTTTGGAGACATATCTTGAAAGAAGTTTCTGTGGCCGATGTTGAAGAGGTTACTGCCCAAGATCTCCTCTAGGATTTTGATAGGTTCCTGCTTCACATTGAGGTCTCTTATCCATTTCGAGTTTATCGTGTGTATGGTGTAAGAGAATGGCCAAGTTTCATTCTTCTACACATAGCTGTCCAATTTTCCCAGCACTATTTATTGAAGAGACTGTCTTTTTTTTCCCACTGTATATTTTTTCCCGCTTTGTTGAAGATTAGTTAACCATACAGTTGCAGGTCCATATCCAGGCTATCTACTCTGTTCCACTGGTCTATGTGTCTGGTTTTATACCAGTACCATGCTGTCTTGGTGATCACAGCTTTGTAGTAAAGTTTGAAATCAGGCAACGTGATGCTCCAAGTTTTGTTTTTCATTTTCAACATTTCCTTAGCAATTTGGGTTCTCTTCTGGTTCCATACAGATTTTAGGATTGTTTCTTCCAGCACTTTGAAAAATCCCAGTGGATTTTTATCAAGATCAAATCTTCTGCACAGCAAAGGAAACAGTCAACAAACAAAGAGGCAACGCATGGAATGGGAGAAGATATTTGCAAATGACACTACAGACAAAGGGCTGATATCCGAGATCTATAAAGAACTCCTCAAACTCACCCTCAAAAAGCAGATAATCATGTCAAAAAATGGGCAGAAGACATGAACAGACACTTCTCCAAAGAAGACTTACAAATGGCTAATAGACACATGGAAAAATGTTCATCATCATTAGCCATCAGGGAGATTCAAATAAAAACTACATTGAGATACCACTTTATACAAGTTAGAATGACCAAAATTAACAAGACAGTAAGCAACAAGTGTTGGAGATGATGTGGAGAAAGGGGAACTCTCTTACACTCTTGGTGGAAATGCAAGTTGGTGCAGCTACTTTGGAAAACAGTGTGGAGATTCCTTAAGAAATTAAAAATAGAGCTACCTTATGACTCTGCAATTGCACTACAGGGTATTTACCCCAAAGATACAGATTTAGTGAAAAGAAGGGTCATATGTACCTCAATGTTCATAGCAGCAATGACCACAGTTGCCAAACTGTGGAAAGAGCCAAGATGCCCTTTAACAGATGAATAGATAAAGAAGGTATGGTCCATATATACAATGGAGTATTATACCTCCATCAGAAAGGATGAATACCCAACTTTTGAATCAACATGGATGGGACTGGAGGAGATTACACTGGGTGAAATAAATCAAGCAGAGAGAGTCAATTATCATATGGTTTCACTTATTTGTGGAGCAAAAGTGATAACATGGAGGACACTGGGTGAAGGAGAAGAGAAGTGAGTTGGGGGAAATCAGAGGGGGAGATGTACCATGAGTGACTGTGATCTCTGAGAAACTAACTGAGGGTTTTGGGGGGGGTTGGGAGAACCTGATGGTGGGTATTAAGAAGGGCACATATTGCATGGAGCACTGGGTGTGGTGCCTAAACAATGAATATTGGAACACTGAAAAAATAAAATAAAATAAAATAAAAGTATTGGGACATCATCAAGATAAAAACCTTCAGCATAACGAAAGGAACAATAAGAAAAAGGCTGCCTTTGGAATGGAAGAAGATATTTGAAAAATGACATATCTGATAAAGGGTTAGTATCCAAAATCTATGAAGAACTTGTCAAAATCAACACCAATAACACTAGTGATCCAGTTAAGAAATGGACAGAAGACATGAGTAGACATTCTTCTGAAGAAGACATGCAGATGGCCAAGAGTCACATGAAAATATGCTCAACATTAATGATCATCAGTGAAATACAAATAAAAAGTGCAATGAAATATCATCTCACATCTGTCAGAATGGCTAAAATTAACAGCACAGGAAACATCAGATATTGGTGAGGATGCAGAAAAAGAGGTACATTCTTGCACTGTTGATGAGAATGAAAACTGGTGTAGCCACTCTGGAAAACAGTATGGATGTCTTCAAAAAGTTAAAAATAGAACTTATCCTATGACTCAACAATTGCACTACTAGGTGTTTACCCAAAAGATACAAAATACTAATTCAAAAGGACATAAGCACCCCAAGGTTTATAGCAGCATACAATAGCCAAATTATGGAAAGAGCCCAAATGTCTGTTGACTGATTAATTAATAAAGAAGATGTAGCATTTATACACACGATGGAAGATTATACAGCCAAAGTAAGGAATGAAATTTTGTCATTTGAAACAATGTGGATGGAACTTGAGGGAATTATGCTCAGCACAGTAAGTCAGTCAGAGAAAGACAAATACCATATTTCATTCATTGTGAATTTAAGAAACAAAACAGGTGAACATAGGTGGGGAAAAGAGAGAGGCAAACCATAAAAGAGACTCTTAAAGATAGAAAACAAATGGAGGATGGATGGAGGGATGTGGGTGGGGATGGGTTAGATGGGGGGTGGGCATTAAGGAGGGCACTTGTGATGAGCACTGGGTCTTGTAGGTAGGTGATGAATTACTGAATTCCACACTTGAAACTAATGTTCACGGTATGTTAACTACTGGAACTTGAATAAAAATTTTTAAAAATGAAAAATGAAAGGAAAGAAGAGGGTTAGGATGTGAAGTGTGTAGCTGTGTTAATTGGCCTCGTTGTGGGCATCCTGTCTCCATGTACACGTACACTAAAACATCAAGTGGTTACTTTATTTTATATTTTTAAAAAGAAAACAGAGTTTATTGCCCAGCAAATAATATTGTATTCCAACATGTGATGAATGCTACATAAAATATTAATTTTCATGATTTGCTTCAATAGAAGTTTTCTTGACCAATTCTGCATTTTCCTTCTGAAATGCGGTGTGCCCTCACTAGAGGCACTACAGGTAAGGATATGGGCATTCAGCTGCAGCTCCCTGCAGGCTCCATGTTTACCAGTCTCCTGTGGTTCTTCAGACCATCCCCTCTGAGAAGTTGTTGAAGGACTTTCTCCAGGAAGACCTTCATTCATGTCATGTCACAGGCTCTGTTGCACCTATTAGAGCGCTCAAGGACTCACATGGCCCATGGTGCCTCCCAACCTTCCTTCTTGGGAGGCTGGAAAGTTGCACACTGTCCATAGGCCCAATGTTCATCTATCATCGTATATCAGTGAAGCAGAAAATAGTAGCAACAACAAAATCAAGACATCAGAAAAGTAAAAGCAGACACATAGACCCATGGAAAGGGCTGGAGCCCCAATGACCCTGGGCTCCCCAGTTCCATCAGCCAATACAGTCCCCACATGACTTCAGCCCAACAAGTTGCATTTCTATCCTTTGTGACTGGTAGCTCCCCTGTGACAGCGGTGAATGTGGCCCCCGGGGGATGCTGGGCTAATGTCTCTCTTGCTTGCAAGTTTCCTCCTCACTTCCCTCTTCCTGTCCTTTGATTCTTGAAAGTATTCCTCTATTTTTTTTCTTGCCTGTTTGCTTTTTATTTTTTTTTTTTTTCCATGTGTTCTCATCTTGTGACACTTCACCTGTCTTGTGTGTTAACTCTGACTTCTGGAGCAATCCCTGTCATGGGTGTTTTCATGGATATCTAACAAACTACCAGTTAGGAATCAAGGTGCTGGGTCTGCTGCTGGTTAGTGACTGGCAAATATCTATACTCCAGGGTTTTCCTACCAATGAAAGGACAAGCTGCCTCAGCATGTGATAAATCAGGAAGTGTCATGCCAATGGCAGTTAAGTACTCAAAATGCAAGAAATTTTCCATAGAATTCTTCTTGACACAGTCATCCATCCATTCATTCATTTCATCATATATTTAGCTTTCCCTATTTGTCTGGTAAACATTTGCTGAGAGTGGTTCCAACAGATATGAGAAGCAGCTCTGTGTGCAGACACGTAAGATATCAGGAGTCATCTCTTCCTGCAAGCTCTTTCCTTTTTCATGTCTACATTTAATCACCCAGAGTCAAACTTTGGAACTGTTCAGTAAGGAAAGTCAGCCACATATATGTGAATATCTAATTGGCTTTATTAAATGATCCATGAATCAGGAGCTTCCCATCTGACATGCAGGGGTTCTCTCAAAGGAGTTGTACAAAATGGAAGGTTTTTTTAAAAGAAAGGTTGGGACCAGGGAGTTAGTAGTAACAGGGCATTGTTCCAGGAGTGAGGCCTGTTTACTTAGAGAAAAGCAAGAAGTGTAATCATACACATGACCTCATCTGTCTGTTGGGAATGGAGAGGACCCAGGTGATGAACTCACTGGTATTGATGGAAAGAAAAGTTTCCTGCCTGCCTGGTTAAGGCTGAATTTCTAGGGGAGGTTGAAACTGTAATTAGATTGGATTTGAAACCTCAGTGTGAAGCCCCAGTGCGGGAACTGGGTCTACATGACACCATTTTGGGGGCTTGTGATTTTTTTTTTCTAAAGAGGAAGAGTCTCATGGGGACATATATTTCAGACTTCTGCCCCTCCGTCAGCAGAGCAGCTCTTGGTATCCTGCTGGCTAGCCTGCTTGGGACAGGGAGTGGGGCACTACCTCTGTTCTGCTCTAGTCTCATCTGCAGCCTGGCGCTTTGTTTTTCAGTTTTGGGGATTGGACATTCTAATCATTACTGCCTTTTTCTCAGCAGGTGGAATCCTGATACCTGCCAGAGGGATGCAGCCAGGCTCTTCAATCACTTAATAATACCAATTAGATCGTCGAATTTACCTGGTTGATTTTATTTTTTAGGAAAAGCAGTGAGATGTCAGAGGTGCGAATGAGCTGGGGTGGGGGCAAGACGGGGAAGGAAATACATGAGAAGTTTCACAAGGGCAGGAGGGACAGAGTAACAGTAGGTCCAGGGCTGGGTGCTGGGAGCCATGTGTTTTCATGGTTTACTCTCTGGATGAGAAGGAAAGGAATGAGAGGTGGGATGACTTTTCCAAGTCACACAAGATTTTTTTTTTTTTTTCCATAGCAACTGAAATAGGGAACAGGGAACAGGGTGGAAGCCAATGCCAGGGAGAAGCTGGATGCCTGAGAGGAGGGTCAGACCAGGAAGGGAAGTGAGAGTCTGAGTAGGTCTCTTTGGAGTGAAATCCTGACAGCCCCAGCTCCAGTACTTACCTAAACCCAACTCAGCCATGATGTTCTTGCAACTCTCTGTGTGCTGAAAAGAAATAAAAAATAAAAAAAAATTTAAAAAAGAAATTAAAAATAGAGCTTCCCTATAACCCTACAATGGCACTACTGGGTATTTACCCCAAAGATATAGATGTAGTGAAAAGAAGAGCTATCTGTACCCCAGTGTTCATAGCAGCAATGGCCACAGTTGCCAAACTGTGGAAACAACCAAGATGCCCTTCAACAGACAAATGGATAAGGAAGATGTGGTCCATATACACTATGGAGTATTATGCCTCCATGAGAAAGGACGAATACCCAACTATTGTATCAACATGGATGGGACTGGAGGAGATTACGCTGAGTGAAATAAGTCAAGCAGAGAGAGTCAATTATCATATGGTGTTGCTTACTTGTGGAGCATAAGATATAACACGGAGGACATGGGGAGATGGAGAAGAGAAGTGAGTTGGGGGAAATTGGAAAGAGAGATGAGCCATGAGAGACTCTGGACTCTGAAAAACAATGAGAGTTTTGGAAGGGTGGGGTGTGGGAGGTTGGGTGAGCCTGGTGGTGGGTATTATGGAAGGCATGTATTGCGTGGAGCACGGGGTGTGGTGCATAAATAATGAATTCTGGAACACTGAAAAGAAATTAAAAAAATAAAAATAAAAAAAAAACTAATGAAATATTGTATGGTGACTAACATAACATAATGAAAAAAAAAAAAGACTGAGCATGGTAGAAATACCAATTCAAAATAAATTAAATATTTAACTATGTATATATTACTACATATGCCCATGCATTGGTGATATATATATTATTCATTCTTTACAATAAAATTTTATTTTATTTTACTTTATTATTTAAAAAGATTTTATTTATTTATTTGACAGACAGAGATCTCAGGTAGGCAGAGAGACAGGCAGACAGCGGGGAAGGGAAGCAGCCCCCCTGCTGAGCAGAGAGCCTGATGCTGGGCTGGATCCCAGGACCTGGGATCATGACCTGAGCCGAAGGCGGAGGCTTTAACCCACTGAGCCACCTGGGCGCCCCTACAATAAAGTTTTAATTGATACTTTTAAAAAAAGAATAGCATCATGGCGAACAGCAATGGCAATTCCTTGTGGAAAGCCTCTGCAACAGGGAGAGCCGGACATCAGTTTTCCAAAATGGGTTGGAAAATAAGGGGGAGGACTTAGTACTAAAACTCTTGGAATGAATTTTGCCTGTATATCAAGGTGGTGACTGGACCCATGGGAACAAAGAAATAAAGGGTTTGGAGTTGAAAAAGGCAAGGTGGCTGAGTCAGTCTAGGTCAGGAAAGGGTCCCAATTGAGTCTGTAATGGGTATAGATTTGCCCTGGATGAGCTGCGGCTGACAAGTGTGCCTCACATTGGGAATGGAAACCTCAGGATAACAGAGTAGGAGAGCAGAGAAAAAGGGGTCTTTCAACCTCACAGGTGTGGGCAATCTGACCTGCTTGCTCTCAGACCCTCAGACTAACTGAAAAGCTGCACTGGCCAGAGATCTTCAGTTATCTGGGTAGTACAAAGGGTAGTCTGTTGAAAGACAAACCAAACCAAACAAAAAACAAACAAGCAAGACAAAATGAGAGGGATGGAAGGATCCCTCTGAAGGGCAAGTGATAAAATCCCTCACCTTTTGGAGAAGGTATGTCTGTCTGATTCTCCCTGTGGCTTTGGATATTCACCAAGGAGTAACCTTGGGTACAGGTTGTCAGTTCTCTAAGAAGTACTAGAGTTGGTTCACTTAAAGAAAGTCTTAAGAAATACCCAGATAATCGAGGAAGAGCCCAGAGCCAGTCAAGTCTCCACATTAGGACTACCATATCTGTGCCAATCTGGGTTGAGTCCAGAAGCTCGAGGTGTGGAAGAATTCACCAAAGCCTGAACAAATAAGATAGAAGTTTATTAAATACACTGTCCAGTAGCTGTGGGCAGGACAGCAAAGGAGAGACTCTTTGAAAGAAGACAATAATGGGTGACTGTAGTTAAGGGGGGAGGTGAGCAGATACGGGAACATAGGGAATTTTCCTTTTTTGGTACCTGAGTCTGGGTGTAAGTAACCGGTTGGTCAGCTAGGGCTTATGGATATTTGGGTAGATCACCTAATGGGCCTATTTGTGTTTAGCTGGGGGTAGAGGTCATTGTGGGCCCTTCTACCTTTTTCAGGTTTCTGTTCCTCAGGTTCATTGTCTAAAATTGGCCTGTATACATACCCTATTTGCTGGGAGGAGTATGTCCTTTTCTAGATTTTGGGTTAACAAGTTGCCTAGAGATTCCAGGTTTCTGATGGGTTCAGGAAAAGTGATTTTGATTATCCATCTTTCCAGTCTTAAGTATGGGAGTGGACTCTTTCTAGCTTTCTATATTCCAATCTTTACTTTCTCAAAAATTATTTCCTCCCTTTCATTGACTGTGATTATTTCTGTTTACTGATTAACCAAGAAATAACAAGACAAATAGCCCAAACATATTTTTGCAGATGATATAAAGTACAAACAAATATTGAAGAGCCTTTAAATACTTAAAAATACCATGAAAAAGGAAAGTCAGTTGTCCAGCATAGGCCAGCTAGTGATAAGGCAAGAAAGGAGCATTCCAGCAGGAGCAATGAGAAAGGAATCTGGATATGTGATTCCAGAATGCTACTTAATCCACTTGGTAAAAATTCTCAGTGGTTTCTTACTACAAGTAATGGGAGATTTGCAGTAGGATTCTCTGTGTGAACTTCATGATTATTAACATATGCTTGTATCCTAAAAGAGATAGTGCCAGATTCTCATTTCCTCAAATAGGGTTACAACTAGTGTTTTCTGATCCTTAAGAAGTTTTTTATGTTGAAGATCTCCATAATTTTAAGTATAATTGAATATCTAAACCAACTTATTCAATCATTCAAGAATTTTGGGAAACTTGGTGGCCTAGTTGATTGGGCTTCTGACTTCTGATTTTGGCTCAGGTCATGATCTCAGGGTAATGAGATCAAGCACTGTTTTGGGCTCTGCACAGAACATGGAGCCTGTTTAAGATTTTCTCTCTCTCTCCCTTTGTCCCACTTTCCCTTTTCACAGGGGCACTTTTTCTCTCTTGCTTTTAAAAAAGAAAGATGAAAGAAAGAAAGGAAAAAATAAAGAAAGAACAAAAGAAACAAACAAACAAACAAACAAACAAAAAACCCAATAATAATCATTGAGCACCTACCACTTTCCAGGCCCTCTGTTAAATGTTGGGGATCCAGTTTAAGAGGGGTATATATCTAACACCCAAAGGCAACCAATGAAGTCATGATTCTGAGTAGGCAAACATTAGTTAAGTGACACCACTTCAGAAAATATTTCACGCAGTGATGTTGTTGGGTAGAGTTTGTATATTATAATAAAACTTAGTACAGAGTTCGGGGGAAGATGGTGTTGCAGGAAATCTCTAAGATCACCTTTTCCCAACTAGATAACAGCCATATCAGTGTAAATAACCCTGAAAAATGACCCAAAGACTAGCAGAACAAACTGTCTACAGCTAAATTTAGAGAAGAGGTAACATTGAACAGGGTAGGATGAGTGAAGACCCAGTAGGGAGCTAAGGGAACCTGCACAATGGCCACAGGAAGAAGGGGTGCCATGTGGACAGGTAATGCAAAGAAAAAGGCTCACCAGTGAACCTACATGGGGAAGACAAATTCCCATAACATTTGATTTTGAAAACCAGAGGGGCTTAATTTCTAGGGTTCTTACAATTCATGGGGATTAATATATGGAACATAAAAAATCAGCAGGCTCAGCTCTGGGATAGCTAGGGGGCCAAGAGAAAGTTGAAACCTCCTGCCCTTAAAGAGCACAAAACCAAGAGCCAAGAGAGTAACAGCATAGATGCTGTGGTTTGAAATAGGCCTGGGGTTTAACAGGAGAGAGAGTTATTTACTAATGTCAGAGCATGCTCCAGAGGGACAGAGATTGTTGGGGACCCCTCCAGGAATAAAGGAGCTGGCAGGTGACATTTCCCTCCTCCTCTTCTGAGTGTGAGCACACAGACAACTGTGAAAACCTGTGTTGAGCCAACACTCATTAACTCGCTTACTATCAGCACACCACAAACTCATGTTCCGCTGCAGGCACACACCCTCCAGTCAGGTTAATGCTCCAGGTGCCCTCCTGCAGCAGACCTGTATAAACCTTGTCAACACCATGCATCCTGCCCCAGTGCCCTCTGTGGATCCAACCCCTCCAAACCAGCTCATCTGCATCTCACTGGCTGCAGACCCTTCCAAAAGCACACCTGTGCAATTCTCACTAAGACTGTACCTCCAGTACTAGTTCTCATTGTCAGATGTCTCCTCTCTAATACGCTCTTGGTAAGAGTATATTAAAAAAAATACCACAATCCTGGCAATGCACATGCAGTCCTGACATGGGCCATATAACTCCAACATGAGTCTTGTGCTGGGGAGAAAGAAAGGTAGCTATGCAGAACATGGTAACTGAGGCCTCAGGAACTCTTGTTCATAAGGCCCCTTCTCTCAAGAACAGGAGACATATCTAACATTCCTAACACAGAGAAACAGACACAGAGACTTAGGGAAAATGAGGAGACAGAGGAATAAGTCTCAAGTGAAAGAGAACAGGACAAAAATCACAGCAAGAGTACCAAATGAAAAGAAGAATAGTAATATGCCAGATAGAGAATTAAAAAGAATGGTCATAAAGATACTCACTAGACTTGAGAAAGGAGTAGAGGACCTCAGTGAAACCCTCAACAAAGAGATAGAAAAAATAAAGAAGAACCAACCAGCGATGAATAACTCAATAAATGAAATTAAAAATACACTGATGGAATGAATAGTAGAATAAAGGAAGCTGAAGAACAGGACAGTGACTTGGAAGACAGGGCAAGAGAAAGTGGTCAAGCTGAATAGGAGAGAGAGAGGAAAAATGAATACAAAATGAATAGACTTAGCAAAGCCAGTGACACCATAAAGCATAAAAATATTTCCTTTATAGATCTCAGGAGAAGAAGAGATAGAAAAGGAGCACACAATTATTTGAAGAAATAATAGCTGAAAGCTTCCCAAATCTAGTAAAGGTACAGAAGTCAAGAATCAGGAGGCACAGAGAAGTCCCAATAAAAAATCAACTCAAGGAGGTCTACACCATATTACATTTTTGTTAAATGGCAAAAAGTAATGATAAAGGAGAATTTTAACACCAGCAAGAGAAAAGAAGACAGTTACATATGAGGGAAACTCATAAAGCCACCAGTTGATTTTTTAGGAGAACCTTGGCAGGCCAGAAGAAAATGGCATGATATAGTCGAAGTACTGAAAGGAAAAACCATCAGCCAAGAATACTCTATTCAGCAAGGCTATCGTTCAAAATAGAAGGAGAATAAAGAGTTTCCCAGAAAATAACCTGGCACTACAAGAAATTTTAAAGGGGACTCTGGATGAAAAGCAAAGATCAAAGGAAAGGAAGCACAAAAGTAGTAAAAGTGAGGATAACGTAAAGATCAGTCAAGGAACTCACAAAATGAGAGGATGTAAAATATTACACCATATACCAAAAACATAGATGGGGTGGGACAGAAGAGTAGTAAGGTTTGTGTTCAAACTTAAGTGACCTTAACTTGATATTGACTGTTATATATAAAAGATGTTCTATACAAATTGAATGATAACCAGAAATCAAAAATTAGTAATAGATATGCAAAATAAAGAGAAAGACTCTAAGTATTGCCAAAGAATGCCAACTGTCCATTGGAAAAAAGAACAAGAGGAGAAAGGAACAAAACTACAAATATAATCATAAAACAAATAACAAAATGGCAATAAGTACAGACCTATTTACATTGAATATAAATGGATTACATGATCTAGTCAGAAGACATAGGTGATGGGATGGATAAAAAACATCAAGATGCATTTATATACTGCATACAAGAGACTCATCTCAGAGCTAAAGGGAAACACATGCAGATTCAAAGTGAAGGGGTTGAGAAGAGTTTATCAAGCAAATGGATGTGAACTGAAAGCTAAGACAGCAATATTTGTATTGGACAGGAAAGACATTAACAGAAAGACTGTAATAGGAGGCCAAGAAGGACACTACATAATACTAAGGGGAGCAACCCAACAAGAAGATATAACAATTGTAAATACTTAAAATTAAATACTAAATTGTAAATACTCCCAGATGGGAGCACCCAGATATATAAAGCAGCTAGTAACACACATGAAGGAGGTAATCAGTAGTAATGCAGTAATAGTAGGGGACTTTAACACCCTACTTACACCAATGGACAGATCTTTCAAGCAGAAAATTAACAAGGAAACTGTGACCTTGAAAGACATATTGAACCAGATGTATCTAAGTGATATATTCAGAACATTCCATCCTAAAATAGCAGAGTACACATAATGACATTTCTATACATTAATAGTGAAGGAACATAAAGAGAAATTAAGAAAACCAAAACCTTTAAAATCACACCAAGAGTAATGCAATACATAGGAATGCACTTAACCAAAGAGGTAAAAGATTTATCCTCTGAAAACTATAAAACATTGATAGAAAAAAAGAAGGTGACACAAGGAAATGGAAAAACATTCTATTTTCATGGGTTGGAAGAAAAATATTGTTAGCATGTCCATACTACCTTACAAAACAATCTATAGTCTTAAAAGAATGCTTATCACAATACCAACAACATTTTTCACACAACTAGAGCAGACAATCCTAAAATTCGTAAGGAACCACAAAAGACTCTGAATGGCCAAAGCAATCTTAAATATATATATATATATATATATATATATATATATATATATATATCTATCTATCTATCTATCTATATCTGGGGAGGTAGATCAGAAGATAAACCAGGGAGGGGAGGTGGCTTACTTAAGGAGGATACTGGAAATTGTTACATGCAGAAGAAAGCAAAATCAGAACTTTTAGAAGTCTGCTACACTTGGCACATCCCTGGATTAAAGGTATTCAAGTGGTGGGAGGGGCATAATCCCAGGTGGGACAATATGGTCTCAGGATCCTGGGGTCACAAAAAGAATGGAGGTGACTGATGGTGGAAGAGTTCCAAGCATCAGAGCAGGGAAGCTACTGAAAACAGTGAGTTAAGTGCTGGCTTTCTGCTGGGTGTTGCCATAAACCACAAGCGGCTGTTTGGTTGCTTGACAGCTCTCTGGGGAGGGGTCTAGCAAAAGGCAGAAGCTTGGTGAAAACCCCCTTTCTTCCCAAGGGGAACAGTGTGGATGTGCACCGCAGGAGTCTGTAAAGTTTAGAGAACAGAAACTGGGTTGTGTGCCCGAGATAAAATCACTGATCACAGGCTGGATGAACAGAGACTGGACAGAAACCAGGGAGACGAGAGTGATTGACTACTTTTTGTGAGGCCTCACTGAAAAGTGGGGGACAGAAACTTTCAGCTCCAGGGCTAGAGATCAGGGTGCCACTATTTTCATTCCCCCCAACAGTGCTGAAAACATTCAGGGAGAAAAATAGCATCATATAGTGTAATCCAGAGCCACTTACACTGAGCCTGGCTCCCTGGCAAAGGGGGAACAATTCCACCAGGGCAAGGACACCTAAGAATCAGTGCAACAGGCCCCTCTGCCAGAAGACCATCAGGAAGAGCTCACTAGCAACAAGTTTACTGACGATAGAGAACTGCAAAACTTCAGCTCTTGGGGCAAACAGTATACAGCATTCAAATTTTTGTTAGTTTGTTTTATTATTCTTTAGTCTTTCAGTTTTAATTTTTCCAGCTGTTTTCTTATTTTATCAATTCTTTTTTAAGATTTTTCTTTAATTTTTACATATATATATTATAATATTGCATTATTTTTGGTTTCCTTTCATTGATTTTATTTTATTTTTGTATGGATAAGTTTTTATTTCTTTCCTATTTGGGGATCTAGTTTCTTTTAATAACAGACCAAAATACACCCAAGATCTAGTTTATTCTTTTGTTCTATTTTACTTCTTTTTAAAATTTTTTTTTCTTATTTTGTTTTGTTTCTGTTTTCTTCTGGTTTATTTTGTTTGTATTTTTCTGGTGGTATTGTTGCTATTTTTGTCTTCTCTCTCTTTCATCTATTCTTTTCTGAACATAATAAGGAGACAGAGAAATTCACCCCAGAAAGAAGAATAGGTGGCAGTACTTACTGCCAGAGATTTAATCAATATGTATATAGGTAAGATGTTGGAATTAGAATTCAAAACAATGATTATAAAGGTACTAGCGGGGCTTAGAAAAAAAAAGAAAGAAAGCATAGAAGACAGTAGAGAATCCCTTACTATAGAAATAAAAGAACTTAAATCTAATCAGGCCAAAGTGAAAAATATTATCACTGAGATGCATTAAAAAATAAAAGCTCTAACTTCTAGGATAAATGAGGCAGAGAGTCAGTGATGTAGAAGACAAAATGAGGCAGAATAAGGAATTTTAGAAAAAGTGAAAAACAACTACTGAATCAGGAGTGGAGGATTTGAGAAATCAGTGATATCACAAAGCAAAATAATTTTTGAATAATAGGGATACTATAGGGGTTTATTTGAACAAATCATACCTGAGAACTTCCCTAATCTAGGGAAGGAAACAGGCACTGAAGTCCATGAGACACAGAGAACACACTCAAAACCAGTAAAAATAGGTCAGGGAGAAATGAAGGGAGGGGGGAATTGGAGTGGGAGATGAACCATGAGAGACTATGGACTCCAGGAAACAGAGAGTTTTAGAAGGGAGGGGGCTGGGGAGACAGTGAGCCTGGTGATGGGTATTAAGGAGGGCATGGATTGCGTGGAACACTGGGTGTTATACACAAACAATGAATCATGGAGCACTAGATCAAAAACTAATAGTGTACTGTATAGTGACTAACATAACACAAGAATAAAATAGGTCAGCACCTCTACATATATTACTATGTATGTAGAAGCCTGCAAATTTCAGAGACAATGACAAAATCCTGAAGGTAGCTCAGGACAAGAGGTCCTTAACCTACAAATGTAGAAACAGAAGGCTGGCATCAGACCTGTCCACAGAGAGCTGGCAGGCCAGAAAGGACTGGCATGATATATTCAAGGTGCTGAATGGGAAAAATATGCAGCCAAGAATACTTTATCCAGCAAGACTGTCATTCATAATAGAAGGAGACATAGTTTCCCAGACAAACAAAAACTAAAGGATTTAGTGAAAACTAAGCCAGGCCTGCAGAAAATATTAAAGGGGATCTTTGAGCGAGGAGATAGTGCAAAAGTAACAAAAATCAGAAAGAAACAGAGACAATCTACAGAAACAGTGAGTTTATAGGTAATACAGTGGTACTAAATTCATATCTTTTAATAGTTATTCTGAATGTAAATGGGCTAAATGCTCTAACCAAAAGACACAAGGAATCATACTGGATAAAAAAGTTTTAAAAAAGATCTGTTGATATGGTGTCTATGAGAGACTCATTTTAGACCCAAAGATAGCTCTGGATTGAAAGTGAAGGGGTGGAGAACCATTTATCATGCTAATGGACATCAAAAGGAAGCTGAAGTAGCAATCTTATGTCAGACAAAATAGATTTTAACCCAAAGACTGTAATAAGAGATGAAGAAGGACAGTATATCATAATAAAAGGGTATATCAACAAGAAGATCTAACAATTATAAATATTTATGCTCCTAACATGGGAGCAGCCAATTATATAAATCAAGTAATAACAAAATAAAAAAAACAACATAAAAATAAAAATAACATAATAAATGAAACATAAAAACATAAAACATAAAAACAATATAAAAATAACAAAATAAAAAAAATGGATAATAACATAATAATAGTAGGGGATTTAACACTCCAGTCACAGCAATGGACAGATCATCCAAGCAGAAGATGAACAAGGAAACAATGGGTTTGAGTGACACAGTGGACGAGATAGACTTCACAAATATATTTGGAGCATTTCATTCCAAAGACACAGAATACACATTCTTCTTGAGTGCACATGGAGCATTCTTCAGAATAGATCACATACTGGGTCACAAATCACGTCTCAACCAAAACCAAAAGATTGAGATTATACCATGCATATTTTCAGACCACAATGCTTTAAAACTTGAACTCAATCACAAGAGAAAATTGTTGTTGTTGTTCTTCTTGTTGTTGTTTAATGAACTTTTGGGACTTCAAGATAAAAAGCTTCTGCACAGCAAAGGGAACAGACAACAAAACAAAGAGGCAACCCACAGAATGAGAGAAGATATTTGCAAATGACATTACAGACAAAGTGCTGATATCCAGATCTATAAAGAACTCCTCAAGCTCAACACCCCAAAAACAGATAACCACATCAAAAAATGGGCAGGAGACATGAATAAGAGAAAATTTGGATGGAACACAACTATATGGACGTTAAAGAACATCCTACTAAGGAATAAATAGGTCAACCAAAAAATTAAAGAGTAATTAAAAAAAATACATGGAAACAAATGAAAATGAAAACATGACCGTTCAGAACTTTTGGGATGCAGCAAAGGCAGTCCTAAAAGGGAGGTATATAGCAATACAGACCTTTCTCAAGAAATGAAAAATGTCTCAAATATAAAGCCCAACCTTATACCTAAAGGAGCTGGAAAAAGAACAGCAAATAGAGCCTAAATGCAGCAGGAGAAGAGAAATAATAAAGACTAGAGCAGAAATCAATGATGTAGAAATCAAACTAACAGTAGAACAAATCAACCAAACTAGGAACTTGTTTGAAAGAATTAATAGGATCGACAAACCCCTAGCCAAATTTATCAAAAAGAAAAGAGAAAGGACCCAGGTAATGAAATCATAAATGAAAGAGGAGAGATCATAATGAACACTGAAGAAATACAATTATAAAAGAATATTATGAGCAATTATGTGCCAATAAATTAGGCAATCTGGAAGAAATGGATGCATTCCTAGAGACATACAAACTACCAAAACCAAAGCAGGTGGAAATAGAAAACCTGAACAGACCTGTAACCAGCAAAGAAACTGAAGCAGTAATCTATACTCTCCCAACAAACAAGAGGCCATCAGGGTCAGATGGCCTCCCAGTGGAATTCTACAAACATTTAAAGAAGAATTAATACCTATTTTTCTGAAGCTGTTTCAAAAAGAAATGGAAAGAAAACCAAACTCATTCTATGAAGCCAGAATTACCTTGATCCCTAAACCTGGCAAAGACCCCAGCAAAAAGGAGAATTACAGATCTATATCCCTGATGACCATGGATGCAAAAATTCTCACGAAGATACTAGCCAATAGGATCCAAAAGTACATTAAATGGATTATTCACCATGACCAAGATTTATTCCCGGACTGAAAGGATGGTTTAACATCTGCAAATTGATCAATGTGATACATCACATTAATTAAAAAAAAAAAAGGAAAAGAAACATATGACTCTCTAAATGGATGCAGAAAAAGCATTTGACAAAATTCAGCATTCCTTTCTTGATAAAAACTTTCTTCAGTATAGGTAGAGGGACCATACCTCAATATCATAAAAGCCATATATGAAAAACCCACAGCAAATATCATCCTCAAGGGGGAATAAATTAGAGCTTTTCCCCTAAGGTCAGGAAAATGACAGTGATGGCTATTCTCACCACTGTTGTTCAACATAGTACTGGATATCTTAGCCTCAGCAATCACAACAAAAAGAAATAAAAAGTATCCAAATTGGCAATTTTCACTCTTCACAGATGACATGATACTCAATGTTGAAAACCCAAAGACTCCACTCAGAAATTGCTAGAACTCATACAGGAATTCAGCAAAATGGCAGGATATAAAAATCAATGCACAGAACTCAGTCACATTTCTATACACTAATGATGAGGCAGATGAAAGAGAAATTACGAAATCAATCCCACTTACAATTGCATCAAAAACCACAAGATACCTAGGAATAAAACTAACCATAGGGGTAAAGGACATGTACTTTGAAAACTATAGAACACTTATGAAAGAAATTGAGGGAGACACAGAGAAATGAAAAAAAAAACAAAACAAAACATTCCATGCTCATGGATTGTTTATGTTGCCCAAAGAAATCTACACATTCAATGCAATCTCTATCCAAATATCATTGACATTTTTCACAGAGCTGGAACAAATGATCCTAAAATTTGTATGGAACCAGAAAAGACACAAAATAGCCAAAAAAAATGTTGAAAAAGAAAACCAAAGTTGGTGGCATCACAATTCCAGACTTCAAGCTGTATTACAAAGCTGTAAGCATCAAGACAGTATGTTACTGGCACAAAAACTGACACATAGATCCCTGGAACAGAATAGAGAACCCAGAAATGAACCACAACTCTATGGTCAACTAATCTTCAACAAAGGAAGAAAGAATGTCCAATGGAAAAAAGACAGTGTCTTCAACAGTGTTGGGAAAATTGGACAGACACACATGGAAGAATGAAACTAGACCATTTTCTAACACAATACACAAAAATAAACCCAAAATGGATGAAGACCTAAATACGAGACAAGAATCCACCAAAATTCTAGAGGACACAGGCAGAAACCTCTTTGACCTTGACTGCAGCAACTTCTTGCTAGACACATTGCCAGAGGCAAGAGAAACAAAATAAAAAAAAATGATTTATTGGGACTTCACCAAGATAAAAAGCTTTTGAACAGCAAAGGAAACAGTGAACAAAACTATCAGTCAACCTACTGAATGTGAGTAGATATTTCCTAATAAAATATTTATTAAAGGTTTAGTATCCAAAATACATGAAGAACTTAGAGAACTCAACACCAAAAGAACAAATAATCTGATTAAAAAATGGGTGGAAGACATGAGTAGGCATTTCTCTAAAGAAGACATCCAGATGGCCAACAGACACAGGAAAAAATGCTCAGCATCTCTCATCATCAGGGAAATGCAAATCAAAACCACAATGAGATATCACTTCACACCTGTCACATTAGCTAAATTCAAAAACACAAGAAACAAGTGTTGTAGAGGAAGTGGAGTTAAAGGAACTCTTGTACACTTGGTAAGAATGCAAATTGGTGCAGCCATGGTGGAAAACAGTATGAAGGTTCCTCAAAAAATTAAAAAAGAGATTTATCACATTATCCAGTAATTCTACTATTGGATATTTATCTGAAGATTGTGAAAACACTAAAATGAAAAGACACATGCACCCCAATGTTTACTGCAGCATTATTTACAATTGTCCATGTACGGAAGAAGCCCTTGTGTCCATAGATAGAGGAATACAGAAAAAATGGTGTGGTATGTACCCACAGTGGAATATTACTTGGCCATAAAAGTTACTGAAATCTTCCCATTTGCAGGAACATGGATGGAGCTAGAGTATGATGATAAGTGAAATAATCACTCAGAGAAAGACAAATACCATATGACTTCTTCGTGTGTGGAATTTAAGAAACTAACAAAATGAACAAAGGAAAAAGTGACCAAGATAAAAACAAGACTCTTATCTATAGAGAACACACTACTGGTTCCCAGAGGGGAGATGGATGGGACGTGGGGGAAATAGGTGAAGGGGATTAGGAATACATTTATACTGATGAGCACTGAGTAATGTATAGGATTGTAGAATCCCTATGCTCTTTCCCTGAAACTAATATAATACTGTTTGTTAACTGTACTGGAACTTAAAATAAACCAACTAAAGAAAAAGTAACGCAGCACACCAAGATGTATAGTTCTTTTCTTCCCAGGTAGACTTAAAATTTCCTTGATAAAGTGACTGCACTGTAAACACTGTATTTTCATGAGTGTAGTGTGGTGCTTGAATCCAGGCAGGTGTTAAGTGACTGTTTGGTGAGTGAATATATGTTAACGTAAGTTAGATGGAGAGGGTATTCTTCAGATGTTAAATGTCCTGTGGTCTCTGTGATGGCTCCTGGTTCCTCCCCTAAGAATAATGGCAGACTGGTGGTTGCTGGTGCCGTTACACAGATAATCATGGGGGAATCTGGACAAGCGAATAGAGCAACTGCTAAAAAAGAAATCCATGGGCCCAAATTGGTACCTAGGCCTAGGCTAAGTCCCTAAACCTTGCTTTATCCCTAACCTAGCTGCAGTTTTCACTGCCTCCATCAGGGAGAACTCTCTGGTCTTCAGCAGGGAGGTGTTCTTTCACATGGACCCTCTCCATTCCCCAGGGAGGGGAGGTCATCTGCATGGCAAGACCCTCTTTGCTCTCCCAATTAAGGGAATAACCGCCGAAACCCTCCTTTTCTTCTTTTTTCAACTTCCTTCCTATAAAATCTACCCATTTATACATCTCTTCAGAGTTCCCCTCTACCTGTCAGATGGGATGCTGCTCCATTCTTGAATCACTTAATGAAAACAACTGGATATTCAAATTTACCTGGCTGATTTTGGTTTTGTTTTTGTTTTTGTTTAACATAAGCAGTGAGAAGTCAGAGATGTGAATGAACTGTAGTGGGGAAATGGCAGGAAATAAAATACATGGGGGTGTCACAAGGGCAGTAGGGAAAGAGTGACAGCAGGGCCCAGGGCTGTGTGTTGGGAGCCGTGTTTTCATGGGTTATTATCTGGATGTGAAGGAAAGGCCTGAGAGGTGGGGTGATTTTCCATGTCACACAGTACTGGTTCTGTAGTGACTGAATTAGGCGATGGACAGCAGGATGGAAGCTGGTGACAGGGAGAAGCTGGAAGCCAGAGAGGAGGGTCAGACCAGGAGGGGAACTGAGAGTCTGAGTAGGCATCCAGGGTTGAGGGAGGAGCACATTTGCATTTTAGAAGAGACTCAGGGAAAGCTTGTGTGTGGAGAAGGAAGTCAGAAGAGAAGGGCTATGTGTGGGGTAGGTTTGTTAGAACAGACATCCAAGGCTGACTTGTAAGAGAAAGAAAACATCTGCAAATACAATGCTGTTTCTGCAAATTGTGTTGCTGGTGTTTCTCCTCCCAGGTGGTGACAGTGAAGATGGTGAGAACT
Organism: Lontra canadensis; assembly: GCF_010015895.1. Taxonomy (NCBI): domain Eukaryota; kingdom Metazoa; phylum Chordata; class Mammalia; order Carnivora; family Mustelidae; genus Lontra; species Lontra canadensis. The sequence continues at coordinate 738,795 of NW_022631162.1, forward strand.
GTGGCCCTACCCATTGGGTACACATGTGAGTGTGTGTGTGTATGTGTGTTTTTACAAGTATTTGTGTGTGTAATGTGTGAACATATGCTTGTGTGCATTTGAATATGTGTATATGTTTGTGTTGTGTAAGTATGTATAAGTATGTGTATGTTTGTGCCTGTGTACATCCCTGTGCATGTACGTGTGTGTAGGTGTGTGGGTATGTGTCTGTTTTTGTATGTGTGCATACTGTGTGCATATGTGTGCATCTGTGTATGTGGTTGTGTGTGTACATGTGTGCATTTGTGTCTCTGTGTGTGTGCACTCATGGTGTGGGTTCCTCACCATTTATCTGGGGACCAGAGTGCCAGCCTGGTTCCTTCCTGAGCATTCCCACTTCTAGGACCATGTGCTCTTTTTCTGAAGGATGGGTATGAAAGTCAGAGTTCTGGGGCAGCACATGTCTCCTGAGATAACTATGGCTTCTCTGTCCTCCAGATATTGGTTCTCCTCCCTGTACCCTCTTCTCCATTCTGTCTCCTTCCAAATGCTCTCCTATTTCTCAATCTGTTTTTTGCCCACAGCCTTCCAGAAGCCAATCTCCTTCAGAATTATCCTGACCTCATCCTTTTATAACTCTTCCTGGACACAAAATCAAGGCTCAGCATGGCTAGATGAGCTGGAGACTCATGGCTGGAACAACAAGACTGGTGCTTTCATTTTCCTGTGGCCTTGGTCCAAGGGCAACTTCAGTAAGGAGAGGTTCATAAAACTGGAAAGCATATTCCATACAAATTCCATTAGACTTCTTCAGATATTTCATTACCATGTCAACGAATGGCAGCTTGAATGTGAGTTCACTTCCCTCCAGGGTGGGATGGAGGTGGCAGGTGTATGTGCTTCCTTGAGTTCTTTCTTCCTCTAGGATAGAAACCTCTACTGGCTTCTGAATCTCACATCTCCCCATAATAAATCTGAATAACACTAATCTAGGCAAAGGGTGGAAGCCAGACCCCAATTCTGGTAAAATTTCATGTCTTGTGCTATTTCCCACCCCTCTCATTGAGTGCAGACTGAGCTCTCCAGTCCCTCACTAGTGACTCTTGACACCACCCTCTCCCTGGCCTCCAGTCAGGCACACTCTGCTCCCTCACTCTGTGAATGATTCCTTGAAATGAGTTTTCTCCACATTCAGTCCCATTAGTGAACTCTATTTATGTGTTCTCTGTACCCACTGCAATCCCTTTAACTTAGATTGTTTTTTTTTTTACCACAGCTCTCATACTGAGCCCTTCCCTATTCTCCAACCATACCATTCATGTCTCTCCTTCAACAATTGTTCCTTCTTCAAGCCTTCACCTCTTCCCCTGTCTGCATCAACCACCACTTCCCCTTTGTGTGAGTGTCCCCCCAAACCAAACCGATCTATTCCTTCCAGACCCCTAAACTTCTCCCTCTCTTCCACCATCCTTGGCTTCCATGCATGTTATTTCATTTCTTTCCCTATCCCTGTCCTGTAACTCATATTCTCTGTTCCCAGATCCCTTTCAGGTACAGATTGCAGGAGGCTGTGATTCCCACTTTGGAGACATATCAGTAGGCTATGCACAGATTGCTTATCAAGGATCAGATCTCATGAGTTTCCAGAACAGATCATGGTGGCCATCTCCAAAGGGAGGAAGTAGGGCTCAGCAGGTCTGCAGACTATTCAATCAGTACCATGTTTTCAATGAAATATTACACACCCTCCTCAGTGACACCTGCCTCCGGTTCCTGTCGGGTCTTCTTGATTCAGGGAAGGCACATCTCCAGCGACAAGGTCAGTCCTGGTCCCTCCCTCAATGAATTCTCTACTCTACACTCATAAATTTGTACCATTCCTTCAAATTCAGGGTTAGAAGGAGTCAAGAGGAGAGGGGACAAGTGATTATCTGTCCTGTGTCTGCAGTGAGACCAGAGGCCTGGCTGTCCACTGGCCCCAGTCCAGATCCTGACCACCTCCTGCTGGTGTGCCATGTCTCTGGCTTCTATCCAAAGCCTGTGTTGGTGATGTGGATGCGTGGTGAGCAGGAGCAGCAGGGCACCCAGCAAAGCAACATCCTACCCCATGCTGATGGGACATGGTATCTTCAGATGTCCTTGAATGTGAAATCCAGGGAGGTGGCTGGTCTATACTGTCGGGTGAGACATAGCAGTCTTGGAGGCCAGGACATCATCCTCTATTGGGGTAAGAAAGAGATGGGACCCACCTGGGAAAGGGGGCTGGTATTCCTCTAACAGCAGGAGAATCAGATGAAAAATAGGGAATTCTAGGGATTCCAGACCACAAAGGACCAAAAAGTCAGTAATCCAAGAAGTAGAAGACCTGAGGGTGTGGGTCCTGCAGATATGGGAGGATGTGGAGGGTTGGTGAAGGTCCATATCCGAGGAGGGATGGGAGAAGTGAAAAGAGGAAGGGCAGGTGGTGAGGCAGAGGGTGACATGAGAAAAGAAGACCAGAGAGGTACAGTTCAACCCAGATAGTTGAGAAGTAACCCCCTCTGTACACCAAACCCACAGAGCAGCCCCACTCCATGGGATTGGTCTTCCTGGTGATGATAGTGCCCCTGGTGCTTCTGGCCGGTCTGGCATTATGGCTTTGGAAGTGCTGGTAAGTCTCTGGAGCCACCTTCCTGCTCTTTCCCAAGTGTGTCCCCCAGTTTCAGTCTGTCCTCAGCCCTCCTGCTCCCAGTGCCCTTCCCCCTGCAGTCCTCATCTTCACCTGCTGCAAAGTGATTCCTCTGCTCCTCCCAGGAAGACACACTGGAGACATCAATGCACTGGCTTCCCCTCTGACTGAGATCCCAGCAGCCCAGGCTCCAGTACTTACCTAAACCCAGTTCAGCAGTGATGTGCTTGGAATTCTCTGTGTGCAATTTTGTCTTTCAGTTGTGCTTAATGATCAGTTATCAATATAAGTTCAGTGTATTTTAGTGGGGTTTGTTCTGTCTTGGTTCTGGAAATTAAATTTCAAAAATTTTCTCTGAACGGAATAAAGTCCCAGCACCTCCATGAGTCATCAGGCATCATATGTCACTTCTTCCCATGAGCCCTCTCTGAATTACAAGTAGACATAGTCTCTGCCTTTTGAGAATTTCTATCACATTTTCCTGTACTTTCGTAGATCTATGCCTCACTTCCTACTTCTTTTTACACCCCCAGTTAGGACCCTTCTTCCTTCCAGTTCTTAGGATTTGGGGAAATAAAGTCCATGCTTTTTTAATAATTGCATGCTTGGCAAGGTGTCTCACCTGCATGGAAAATGTCCTCAATAAAAACCTGTGTTGAATTTATGCCACATGTATAGCTTTTTTTCCTTTTAATTTCTGACAAGTTTGTAGTAGATTAGATGTTTGATGCTCTTCTGTTAAATCTTGTCACCTGGCTAAGGGAATTCTCTGGATCTTTTCTGATGTGCCTGAGCCCCTGAAGAGAAACAGAGTTTTGCCTATGACCATTCCAGTTATTTAATTGCAGAAACTTGTTGGAATGGACCTGTTGTCTGATTCCTGGGGTTGATGGCAGGGAAATGAATGTTTTCTCTTGTCCTGGATGATAATGTGTGGGGTATAAAGTCTCAAACAAGTACAAGGCATTATTCAGCACCAGAGAAGCATGCCTGAGGATGAACCCTACATGCAAGAAGGCAGAGAAATTGTGTACATGAAATTTTCCAGGAGGGTACATCTGAAGTGTTCCACCACAAGAAAGTTGAAGATAGGAACAGAAAAAGAAACAAGAGTTTCAGGAGGGAGGAGTTAATATGGTGTAGTAGTAGGAGTATCCCAAACTTGCCTGGACCCTCAAACACAGCTAGATAAATATCACATCATTCTGAATACCCAAGAAATCTATCTGAGGACTGGCAGATCTGAGGACTTGCATCAGCTAGAGGCAGAGAAGAGGCCACATCATGGAGGGTAGGAGGTGCGAAGACATGACTTGGGGGAGAAATGGATCATGGGTGCTGTGGAGGGGAGGGAATCCTGATTGAAACCAGGAGAGAGAGAGAGAGAGAGAGAGAGAGAGAGAGAGAAGTATGGAAGAGATCACACAAGGAAAACAAGTCCCAAAACTCAATGATTGGGAAAATGAGAATGGTTCATTTCTGAGTTTTTGCAACTGGTGGGGCTCAACAACTGGAGTTTTAGAGGTCTGCACCTGATGTGGAGTCCAGTGGGTGCTGCAGTGCTTCTGTGGTGGAGGGCAGGATACCAAACAGTATTCTGGTGTTTCTAATAAAAGGGTTGGGCATTTTTAATTCTACCTTAGGAAATCCAATGAAATGTCCTAGAATTCAGGGTGTCCAAAAACAATTAAGGTATATAAACAGTTATGCCTGGTCCCAAGGTTAACTTAGAGGCCTCTTCTACCAGTAGGGCTGTAACCCCAGTACTCAGAGGAGGGAGGCCATCCCTGTGCCACAGGAGCTAGATTCTTAGATAGGTGTGTGAACAAGTGTTGGGAAGGCCCCAGCATTTGGATCAAGACTCCAGAGGCCACTCCACTTCTCTCATGCACATGTAAGGAGAAGTGTTTCTAGAGGTCTGGCAGGTCCACTGCTGGTGCCCCTGTAAGTACCTGATGGAGGGCTCCAAAAGTTTTTGTCATTTTAGGGTCTCACTCCAGAGACTCCTCCTCAGGTCCCTTCAGGGCCTCATAAAAAGCCTTGTTATTAATCCAAATTAGGGTATCCATATTGGACAAAACCCTGTGATACCAAAAAGGAATGAAGCTGCTATTTTGTGGAGGGAGTATTCATGTTAAAATGAGACCCTTATGGTTGTCAGAGAGGCTCTTAGTCCTCGGAGTTAATAATAATCCTAGGATCTGAACCTTCTGAGAGGAAATTTGGGCCTTTCAAGGGGAGATCTTATAGTCCAGAAGGGAAGCTCTGAAGCACCAGGATGGTTTTTGTGTCAGAGGTGTTGTCATCGGGGCTGCAGATAAGTAAATCATTGGCATATTGAAGTAAGACACTGCATCTGGGGAGCTGAGGTGTAGAGAAGTCCTTGGTTAAGTCCTGTCCAAATGAATCTGGATAGTTCCTAAAGCCCTGAGGGAGGAGAGTCCGAGTTAGCTGTTGAGTAACCTAGTGGAGAGGTCCTGCCACTCAAAGGCAAAGAAGAGCTGGGAATCCAGGGCACTGGGATACAGAGGAAAGCAAGTTTTTTTTTTTTTTTTTTTTTTTTTTAGTTTAAATTCAATTTAATTAACATATGTTGTATTTCTTTTCAGTGGTAGAATTCATTATCACCAGTTGCATACAATAACCAGTGTTCATTCCTTCAAGTTCCCTCCTTAATGTCCATCAACCAGTTGCCCCATCACCCCACTCACCATCCCTCCAGCAAACCTCAGTTTGTTTCATAGAGTTAAGAATCTCTTATGGTTTATCTCCCTCTCTCATTTCCTTTTGTTTTTCCATACCTCCCCTTATGTTCACCTGTTTCATTTCTTAAATTCCACACATGAATGAAATCCAGTGATATTCATCTTTCTCTGACTGACTTATTTTTCTTAGCATAATACACTCTAGTTCCATACATGTCATTGCAAATGGCACGATTTCATTCCTTTTGATGGCTAAGTAATATTCCATTATATATATCACTTCTTTACCCATTCATCTGTTGATGGACATTGGGACTCTTTCCATATTTTGGCTATTGTGGACGTTGCTGCTATAAACATTGGGATGCATGTACCCCTTTGAATTACTATGTTTACAACCATTGGAGAACACCCAGTAGTGCAATTGCTGGGGCTCCAGGTAACTCTATTTTTAACTTTCTGAGGAATCTCCATACTGTTTCCCAAAGTGGCTACATCAGTTTGCATTCCCACCAAAAGTGTAAGAATGTTCCTCTTTTTCTGAATCCTCACCAGCATCTGTTGTTTCCTGACTTGTTAATTTTAGCCATTCTCACTGCTGTGAGCTGGTATCTCATTGTGGTTTCAATTGGCTTTCCCTGATGCTGAGTGATGTTGAGCAATTTCTCATGTGTCTATTGGCCATTTGTATGTCTTCATTGGAGAAATGTCTGTTCATGTCTTCTGCCCATTTCTTGACTGGATTATGTGTTTTTTGGGTATTGAATTTGAGAAGTTCTTTATAGATTTTGGACATTAGCTCTTTATCTGAGTAGACATTTGCAAATATCTCTCCCAGTCCATAGGTTTCCTTTTAGTTGTGTTGACTGTTTCTGTTGCTGTATAAAAGCTTCCTATTTTGATGAAGTACCAATGGTTCATTTTTGCTTTTGTTACTCTTTCTTTTGGAAAGATGTCTAGCAAGAATTTGCTGTGGCCAAAGTCAAAGACGTTGCTGCCTGTGTTCTCCTCTAAAATTTTGAAGGACTCCTGTCTCACATTTAAATCTTTTATCCATTTTTAATTTATTTTTGTGTGGTATAAGAAAGTGGTCCACTTTCACCCTTCTGCATGTGGCTGTCCAATTTCCCCACAACATTTTTCAAAGTGACTGATCTTCAACAAAGCAGGACAGAATACCCAATGCTACTGTATCAAAGCCAAGTACTCAAGTTTATTTGACATTTGATATTTTTATAAAATAACAAACTCTACTAAAGGATTGGTGCATAAAACATGAATCTTGGAACACTGAAAAAATAAAATAAAATTGAAAAAAAATAAAGATTTTTATAAATAACTTACTTCAGAGTCTTAAGGTTAACAAAGCACTATAGCATCTATTTGATATCTTGTTCTTTACAAATATTCTGTGTGGTAAGTGGCATTATCTCCAAGTTACAAATGAAGAAATCCTTGTTAATGTTATTTATTTATTTATTTAGTCACTCTTTCATTCATTTATATATTTTTTTATTTAGATGTTTAAAATGTGCCAACTGGCACAAAGGATAGAAATGCCAGCAATCTAGGAAGTTCAATCCTAGATTGAACAATGGTTTTCAGCTTCAAATCCTCTGCTCTGCCCTCCACATTATAACCCACATTCAACATATGAATCATGTTATTAAAATAGGACAAGTCATGTGTCTCAAAAAACTAAAAAAAAACTTTATATATGTATTTAAAATAATCTATGAAATCATTGTAGATCTTTTCTAGGTAACTATATAATGTTGGTCTTTTATCTCATTTTCTCAATGTTAGAATATGGATAAGTTTTAGTGTTGGTATAATAGAGGTAATAGTTCATCTTTATGATGATTTATGCCAGAAAATGCAATTCTGTAGGTATTTAGACAGTTGGAAACTTCCAAAAATTAATGATTTTATAATGTATACTAAATAATTTATATATTGTATTCTGAGTATGCCATTAAAAACTTTTTTACAAGGAAAAAAAAGAAAGCATGTTTAGGTCCCACACAGTACCTGAGAAGACCTGTCTTAAGAGGGTTATAATGGTTAGTAATAATTGGGCGAATAAGAATAAGAGCCTTATAAGGGTGCCTGGGTGGTTCAATTGTTAAGCATCTGCCTTTGGCTCAGGTCATGATCCCAGGATCTTGGGATCAAGCCCTACATCAGGCTCCCTCCTAGGTGGGAAGCCTGCTTTCCCTCTCCCCATTCCCCCTGTTTGTCTTCCTCCTCTTGCTGTCTCTCTCTATGTGTCAAATAAAAAAGTCCTCTCTCTGGAGGATTGTGCCTCCAATCCTAGTTTTCTCTGTGTTAAAAAAGAAAAGTAAAGAAAAGAAAAGAAAAAGAAAAAGAAAAGAAAAGAAAAGAATAACAGACTTGTTGATAGTCTTAGGTCCTGTATCATTCTATGTGAACTATTGGACTTTTTATGGCCAACATGGAGATATTTCAAAGAAACCTGCAGAGGTGCAAAAGTCCTGTCACTAAGAATTCTTGTATGAATGGCTGCAATCTCTGGCTTCCAAACATAAGGGGGTACTGGCATTTTCTGGGGAAGAGATGAGGATCTTGAAGTTGTACACTTATAGGAGTTGTTGATAGAAAGCACTCTGAAATGGAGGTATCCCATATCTGAGGGGCACTTGTTGAAAAATAGAGACCTTGCTGTTTGAAGGGGCAGAGAGCTCAGAAAACAAAAATGCCAGCAAGTGTGGTCAGTCTCAGGAAGGCAAAGATTAGTTTGTACATTTGTCATCTTATCCCTTCCCAGAAATGGAATGGGATAATTGGGTAAAACAGGAAAGTAGTGGGGGAAGGTATTGTTGCCCATGCAACAACTTAAAGGAGAAGTGAAATGTCTCCACTGGGAGCCCATCTATAGCAGTGAGGAGGATCTATAAGGGTGGAAAAGTGACTCCCATATCTACTAGGTATTCAATTTGTCTCCTGCCGCACTCAGGGTTGCTCAAGGCTCTAACATAGTGATAAAGAACATGGGAACCTGTACAGCTTCTGGGGCCCTTGGTCAAAGGAGAGATCATCCTTCCCTGTTCTGTTGGGCTCCTCGTAATTGAGGTACAGAGCTAAAGGCAGCAGCAGGGTGTCTGAAGTGGCCTTGGTGTGAGTCTGTTAATTACCCGGAATGGCCTGGGCTTGGGCTTTGCATTATAGGATGGCCCTTATGCTTGTGGGAAGAAGGTATTCCAATTTCCAGTGCCCTGGTTGTTTCCCACCAGACAAGGCACTGATGGAGGACATGTTTGACACTCCTAGGTCAGATACCCTGATTGGCAGCAAAGAAAGCAGGCTTGGGGTGTTCCTGGGACATAGGGAGTCTTAGTGGCTTATAACTTTAAAGGCTTTTGCCCCTGGGTGGACCCAGAGAAGGATGGGTTCCATACATTGAGTTTGCCCCTTGTCTCTCTTCCATTTCAACCCTCCATGTTATCTTCAGTTATTGAAGACCTTGTCTTTAATAGCACGGGGTCATAGGTCTGAGGTCTCTATTGAGCTTCTGAAGCTTCTGTCTGATGTCAGGGAAGACCTGGCTGATAAAATGCATCACTATATTGCCATGCCCTTTTGGCCTTCAGGATGCAGGTTGGTGTACTTTTTCAGACCTTTGCTAAGTAAGAATGAAATTACATGGGATTTTCATTTTGGCCTTGGGTTATTTATTCAAGTATTACATAATTTACAGGTTTTATGACTGCTTTTTGCATACCCTCAATTAGGCAAGTTATCCTTTAGTCCTGATTAATTCTGCCAGGGTCTCCTTCCTGATAATTCCATCTAGGGTAGGCATTTGACTACCTATACTTACACTAGAGCTCAGTCATGAATCTGGATGTGGGTATCACCAGCCCACCTCTGAGTCAAAGACCAGATGTGTTTTTTTTTTCCCCCTCATGGATGCAGCACATGGTAAAGGTTATGTGAATGTCCTGCCAGGTGAGATTGAAAAACAATTGTGAGTATTTTGAATTCCTTAGTGAAGTGGGAAGGATCTTGGTTAAAGAAGCCAAGCATTGTTTCTAACTGAGACATACTGAATATCAGAAAAGGAGCAGGGACCCTAATAGTCCTGGCATCCACTTTTGTAACCTCATGGAGGGGTATGACATTTTATGGAGAAACAAAAGTCATGTTCTTAGGCTCATAGTTAGTTCATACTTTGTATTGGATGAGGCAATGGTGATTTGGAAGGGAAGTAGCATTGTGGTGGCAATGACAAGGGCCCCTATGGTGTGAAGAGGATACAGGGGAGCTTCTGGGGTCCTCTAAAGAGGACGTGGTAAGATGATGGGGTAGAAATGAAAAAGGGTCATCTAGAATGTCCACAAGGTCAGATGGGCCATGAAACTGAGCAAGACACATTCTACAGTTTTTGCAGATGTCAGGGTTTTAGAATAATGCTATCATGATTTGCACATATGAGACCTCGTATCATTTGGAGGAGTTCTGGCAGAAGTGTCAAGCTTGAAAATAGTTTTATAAGATAGAGTTCCATGGAGTGGCCTTTTCTCTTGATCTGGGAGTTTGCACTGAGCCCAGAGAAGATGATGCTGCAGGAAACCCCTAATATTATCTTTTCCACTAGATAACACCCATATCAGTGTAAATAATGCAGAAGACAACTCAAAGACTGGCAAAACTAACTCTCCACAGCTAAATGTAGAGAAGAGGCTGCATTGAGCAGGGTAGGATTGGTGGAGACGCAGTAGGGAGCTAAAAAAATGAGGGAGGGAGGCAGTGGAGACAGGTAAGGCATAGGCAGATTCACATCAGGGAGCCCACAAGGAGAAGACAAATTCTGATAATATTTAATTATGAAAATCAGAGAGGCTTAATTTCTGAGGTCCCTACAACCTGTGGGGATTAATACATGTGACATAAAAAAATCAGCAATCTCAGCTGTAGGATAGCTCAAGAGGAAACTGAAACCTCCCGCTTTGCAGGAGTGCACAAAAAAGAGCCAACAGAGTAACAGCATAAATGCTGTGGTTTGAAATAGGCCTGGGGTTTAACAGGAGAGAGAGTTATTTACTAATGTCAGAGCATGCTCCAGAGGGACAGAGATTGTTGGGGACCCCTCCAGGAATAAAGGAGCTGGCAGGTGACATTTCCCTCCTCCTCTTCTGAGTGTGAGCACACAGACAACTGTGAAAACCTGTGTTGAGCCAACACTCATTAACTCGCTTACTATCAGCACACCACAAACTCATGTTCCGCTGCAGGCACACACCCTCCAGTCAGGTTAATGCTCCAGGTGCCCTCCTGCAGCAGACCTGTATAAACCTTGTCAACACCATGCATCCTGCCCCAGTGCCCTCTGTGGATCCAACCCCTCCAAACCAGACTGCATTTCACTGGCTACAGATCCTTTCAAAAACACACCTGTGCAATTCTTACTAAGACTGTGTCTCCAGTACTAGTTCTCTTTGTCAGATGTTTCCTCTCCAATATGCTCTTGGTAAGAGTATATTCAAAACAGTACCACAATCCTGGCAATGCACATGCAGTCCTGACATGGGCCACACAACTCCAACATGAGCCTTGTGCTGGGGAGAAAGAAAGGTAGCTACACAGAACATGGTGACTGAGGTCTCAGAACCTCTTCTTCATAAGGCCACTTCTCTTAAGAACAGGGGACATACCTAACATTCCTAACACAGAGAAACAGACACGGAGACTTAGACAAAATGAGGAGACAGAGAAATACATCTCAAGTGAAAAAGAAGAGAACAAAAATCACAGCAAGAGTACTAAATGAAAAGAATAGTAACATAACAGATAGAGAATTTAAAGGAATGGTCATAAAGATACTCACTAGACTTGAGAAAGGAGTAGAGGACCTCAGTGAAACCCTCAACAAAGAGATAGAAAAGATAAAGAAGAACCAACCAGTGATGAATAACTCAATAAATGAAATTAAAAATACACTGATGGAATGAATAGTAGAATAGAGGAAGCTGAAGAACAGGACAGTGACTTGGAAGACAGGGCAAGAGAAAGTGGTCAAGCTGAATAGGAGAGAGAGAGAGGAAAAAAAATACAAAATGAGGAGACTTAGGAAAGCCAGAGATGCCATAAAGCATAAGAATATTTCCTTCAGGAGAAAAAGAGATAGAAATTATTGAAGAAATAATAGCTGAAACTTCCCAAATCTGGTAAGGGTAAGAGAAGTCAAGAATCAGGAGACACAGAGAAGCCCCAATAAAAAAATCAACTCAAGGAGGTCCACACCATAATACTTATTAGTTAAAATGGCAAAAAGTAATGATAAAGGAGGATTTTTAACACCAGCAGGAGAAAAGAAGACAGTTACATAAAGGGAAACTCAAAAAGCCACCAGTTGATTTTTCAGGAGAAACTTTGCAGGCCAGAAGAAAATGGCATGATGTATCAAAAAATGGGCAGAAGATATGAACATACACTTCTCCAATGAAGACATACAAATGGCTATCAGACACATGAAAAAAATGTTCATCATCACTAGCCATCAGGGAGATTCAAATTAAAACCACATTGAGATACCACCTTAAACCAGTTAGAATGACCAAAATTAGCAAGATAGGAAACACAATGTGTTAGAGGGGATGTGGAGAAAGGGGAACACTCTTCCATTGTTGGTGGGAATGCAAGTTGGTGCAGCCTCTTTGGAGAACAGTGTGGAGATTCCTCAAGAAATTAAAAATAGAGCTTCCCTATGACCCTGCAATTGCACTACTGGGTATTTACCCCAAAGATACAGATGTAGTGAAAAGAAGGTCCATCTGTACCCCAATGTTTATAGCAGCAATGGCCACGGTCGCCAAACTGTGGAAAGAACCAAGATGCCCTTCAACAGACGAATGGATAAGGAAGATGTGGTCCATATACACTATGGAGTATTATGCCTCCGTCAGAAAGGATGAATACCCAACTTTTGTAGCAACATGGATGGGACTGGAAGAGATTATGCTGAGTGAAATAAATCAAGCAGAGAAAGTCAATTATCATATGGTTTCACTTATTGGTGGAGCATAACAAATAGCATGGAGGACATGGGGAGTTAGGAGAAGGGATTTGGGGGAAATTGGAAGGGGAGGTGAACAATGAGAGACTATGGACTCTGAGAAACAATCTGAAGGGTTTGAAGAGGTGGGGGGGTGGGAGGTTGGGGGAACCAGGTGGTGGGTATTAGAGAGGGCACGGATTGCATGGAGCACTGGGTGTGGTACAAAAACAATGAATACTGTTATGCTGAAAATAAATTTAAAAAAAATGAAGTACTGAAAGGGAAAAAAAAAAAACCCAAAAATCAAAAAACAAAAAACAAAACACAAAACAAAACAAAAGTTACCAAGAAGACTCTATCCAGCAAGGTTATCATTTAGAATAGAAGAGATTAAGAGTTTCCCAGGTAAGCAAATGTTAAAGGAATTTATGAGCACTAACACAGTACTACAAGAAATGTTAAGGGGAACTTTGAAAAGCAAAGACCAAAAGAAAAGGAAGCACAAAAGTAATAAAAATAAAGATATCCGTAAACATTAGTCAAGGGACTCACAAAATAAAAGGATGTAAATTATGACTTAATATATTGAAAGTGTAGGTGAGGGGAGAGGAATAAAAGATGTGTTCAAACTTAAGTGACCTTAACTTAATGTTGACTGCTATCTACAAAAGCTGTTCTGTACAAACTGAATGATAATCAGAAATCAAAAATTTGTAACAGATATGCAAAATGTGAGGAGAAAGAATCCAAGTCCCTGCTAAAGAAAGCCAACTGTCCATTGGAGAAAAGAGCAAGAGGAGAAAGGAAGAGAACTACAAATACAACTAAAAAACAAGTAACAAACTGGCAATAAATACATACCTGTCAATAATCTCATTGAATATAAATGATTATATGATTAATCAAGAGACAGGGTGAGGGGATGGAAAAAAAATCAAGACCCATTTCTATGCTGCCTACAAGACACTCATCTCAGAGCTAAAGACACATGCAGATTAAGTTGAAGTAGTGAAACATCTCAAGCAAATGAACGTGAAATGAAAGCCAAGATAGCAATACTTGTACTGGACAAGATCTGTTAACAGAAAGACTATAACAAGAGGCAAAGAAGGACACCATATAATAATAAGGGGGACAAACTAACAAGAAGATATAACAATTGTAAATACTTATGCACCACAAATGGGAGCACCCAGATACATAAAGCAGCTAGTAACACACATAAAGGACATAATCAGTAGAATTGCAGTGATAATAGGAGACTTTAACAGCCTGTTTACATCAATGAACAGATCACCCAAGCAGAAAACTAACAAGGAAACAGTGACATTGAATGCCATACTGAACCAGATAGATCAAATGATATATTTGGGACATTCCATCCTAAAACATCAGAGTACACATTCTGTACTTCTGATGTGAAGCAGTGTAAAGAGAAATTAGGAAAACCATCCCATTTCAATTGCACCAAAATAATGCAATATCTAGGAATACACTTAACCAAAGAGGTGAAAGACTTGTTCTCTGGAAACTGTAAAATATTGATAAAAAAAAAAAGGGTGACACAAGGAAATGGAAAAATATTCCATGCTAATGGTTTAGAAGAATAAATATCATTAACTTGTTCCTAGTACCCAAAGCAATCTACAGATTTAAGAGAATGCTTATCACAATACCAACAACATTTTTCATACTACTAGAGTGAACAATTCTAAAATTTGTATGGAACCACAAAATACTTTGAATGGCAAAGGAATCTTGAAAAAGAAAAACAAAGCTGGATGTATCACAGTTCCAGATTTCAATTTATACTACAAAGCTGCAATAGTCAAAATAGTACAGAAGTGGCACAAAAATAGACGGGGATCAATGGAACAGAGCAGAAAGCCCAGAAATAAACTCATGATTTTATGGTCAATTAAACTTTGACAAAGGAGGGAAGAATATACAATGGGAAATAGCAAGTTTCTTCAACAAATGATGTTGGGAAAATGGGACAGCACATGCAAAATAAAGAAACTAGATGGCTTTCTTACACCATACACAAACATAAACTCAAAGTGGATCAAGAACCTAAATGTGAGTTTATGTATGGTGTAAGAGAATGGTTGAGTTTCATTCTTCTGCATATAGCTGTCCAGTTTCCCCCCACCATTTATTGAAGAGACTGTCTTTTTTCCACTGTATATTTTTTCCTGTTTTGTCGAAGATTACTTGCCCATAGAGTTGAGGGTCCATATCTGGGCTTTCTACTCTGTTCCACTTGTCTATGTGTCTGTTTTTATGCCAGTACCATGCTGTCTTGGTGATCACAGCTTTGTAGTAAAGCTTGAAATCAGGTAATGTGATGCCCCCAGTTTTATTTTAGTTTTTCAACATTTCCTTAGCGATTCGGGGTCTCTTCTGATTCCATACAAATTTTAGGATTATTTGTTCCAGCTCTTTGAAAAATACCGGTGGAATTTTGATTGGAATGGCATTAAAAGTATAGATTGCTCTAGGCAGTATAGACATTTTAACAATGTTTATTCTTCCGATCCAAGAGCATGGAATGGTCTTCCATCTTTTTGTGAAGAAGACACAAAAAGATGGAAGACCATTCCATGCTCTTGGATCGGAAGAATAAACATTGTGAGACAGGAATCCATCAGAATCCTAGAGGAGAACATAGGCAGCAACCTCTTCGATATCAGCCACAGCAACTTCTTTCAAGATATGTCTCCAAAGGCAAAGGAAACAAAAGCGAAGATGAACTTTTGGGACTTTATCAAGATCAAAGCTTCTGCACAGCAAAGGAAACAGTCAAAAAACCAAAGAGGCAACCCACGGAATGGGAGAAGATATTTGCAAATGACAGTACAGACAAAAGATTGATATCCAGGATCTATAAAGAACTCCTCAAACTCAACACACACAAAACAGACAATCATATCAAAAAATGGGCAGAAGATATGAAGACATACAAATGGCTATCAGACACATGAAAAAATGTTCATCATCACTAGCCATTGGGGAGATTCAAATTAAAACCACATTGAGATAGCACCTTACACCAGTTAGAATGGCCAAAATAAGCAAGACAGGAAACAACATGTGTTGGAGATGATGTGGAGAAAGGGGAATCCTCTTACACTATTGGTGGGAATGTAAGTTGGTGCAGCCACTTTGGAAAACAGTGTGGAGATTCCTCAAGAAATTAAAAATAGAGCTTCCCTATGACCCTGCAATTGCACTATTGTCTATTTACCCCAGAGATACAGATGTAGTGAAAAGAAGGGCCATCTGTACCCCAATGTTTATAGCAGCAATGGCCATGGTTGCCAAACTGTGGAAAGAAACAAGATGCCCTTCAACGGACGAATGGATAAGGAAGATGTGGTCCATATACACTATGGAGTATTATGCCTCCATCAGAAAGGATGAATACCCAACTTTTGTAGCAACATGGACAGAACTGGAAGAGATTACGCTGAGTGAAATAAGTCAAGCAGAGAGAGTCAATTATCATATGGTTTCACTTATTTGTAGAGCATAACAAATAACATGGAGGACAAGGGGAGATGGAGAGGAGAAGGGAGTTGAGGGAAATTGGAAGGGGAGGTGAACCATGAGAGACTATGGACTCTGAAAAACAATCTGAGGGTTTTGAAAGGTTGGGGGGTGGGAGGTTGGGAGAACCAGGTGGTGGGTATTAGAGAGGGCACGGATTGCATGGAGCACTGGGTGTGGTGCAAAAACAATGAATACTGTTATGCTGAAAAGAAATAAAAAATTAAAAAAAAAGAACCTAAATGTGAGACCTGAAATCATAAAAATCCTAGAAGAGAGCACAGACAATAAAGACTCTGACACTGGTCACAACAGCATTTTTTCTAGATATGTCTCCAGAGGCAAAGGAAACAAAAGTGAAAATAAACTATTAGGACACACTGCATCAAAAACTAGTGATGTTTTTCAGAGTCCATAGTCTCTCATTGTTCACCTCCCCTTCCTATTTCCCCCAACTGCCTTCTCCTAACTCCCCATGTCCTCTACGCTATTTGTTATGCTCCACAAATAAGTGAAACCATATGATAATTGACTTTCTCTGCTTGACTTAGAAGGGTTTGAAGAGGTGGGGTGGTGGGAGGTTGGGGGAACCAGGTGGTGGGTATTAGAGAGGGCACGGACTGCATGGAGCACTGGGTGTGGCACAAAAACAATGAATACTGTTATGCTGAAAATAAATTAAAAAAATGAAAAAAAAGTAGTGATGTATTTTATGATGACTAACATGACACAATAAAAAAAAAGGACTACATTAAAGTAAAATGCTTCTGTGGAGGAGTTAAGATGCTGGAGGAGAGAGGTCCCTAATTCATGTGTTCCTTGGAATCCAGCTAGTTATAGAATCATTCTGAACACCTGCAAAATGAACAGGAGATCTGAGAAAAGAATTCCTGCAATTCTACAAATAGGCAAGTGACCACTTTTTGCAAGGTAAGAGGTGCAGAGAAATGAATCTGGGTTAATAGATCACAATGTAAACTGCGGGGTGGGGGGGAGCGTGCTTACGGTGGCTACCCAGAAAGTATTAAAAGCAGAGGAGCACAGAATCAGAACTTTTAGAAGTCGACTGCACTCGGGATGTCCCTGGTTTAAAGGTACTCAGGTGCTGAACGGGGGTGGAATCTGAGGTGGGGTAGTGTGGTCTCAGGAGCCCTTAGGTCACAAAAAGGACAGGGGTGTTTGCATGTGACACAGTTCCTAAGCATCTGAGGCTGGCTGAAAACTGCAAGTCTAGGCACTGGCTTTTTGCTGGACTTTGCCATAAACTGTGAACCCCTGCTTGGTCGCATGGCTGCTCTCCAGGCAGAGACCCACCGAAAGGCAGAAACATGGCAAAAAAGCCTCCTTCCCCTGGGAGGAAAGGCACAGATCCAGGCCAAAGGCATCTGTAATGTTTGGAGACTGGAAACTGGGTCTCGGGCCTGAGGTAAAAATGCTTGGTCAAAAGCTGGGTGACTACACGGATCCAACAGACACCAGGGAGACAGGGGACGGACGGCTCTTCTTCGAGGGCTCACTGAAGAGCCAGGAGGGTGCTGAACTTCCAGCTGCTGGGCTAGGGATTGGGGCACTGTCATCTTCATCTCCCCCACTGAAAGAAGGTCCTGAAATCCTTCTGTGAAAAAAATGGCAGCACAAAGTGCAATCTGAAGCCAGTTACACTGAACCTGGCTCCCTGGCAAGGGGGTGCAATTCCACCAGGCAAAGACACCTGAGAATCAGTTCGACAGGCCCCTCTCCCAGAAGACCAGCAGGAACAACTCACTAGGACCAAGTGTACCAATCTTAGAGAACTGCAAAACTCCGGGTCTTGGGGACAACAGCATCCGTGCTTTTCTAAATCATCCTTTAGTCTTTTATTTTTATTTTTTCAACTGTTTTCTTATTTTTATCCTTTTTTTTAAAAGTTTTAAATTTTTGTTTTGCTTATACTATACATATACTATACATATACTATGTATACTATACATGTATACTATACATATACTATATATATTTATATATGATATACATGTTTATATATAAACATATACATAAACATATATAAACAATATATATTTATATATATATATATAAACATCTATATAGAAAAATATATATTATTCTCATTTTATTTTATTTTATTTTTGGATATATATATACGTTTTTCTTTCTTTCTTATTTTGGGATCTAGTTGCTTTAACAAACAGACCAAAATACACCCAAGGTTAATTTATTGTTTTGTTCTGTTTTACTGCTTGTTTGATTTTTTTCTTTTTTCCTCTCCTTTTCCCCCCCTCCTTTTTCTTTCATTATGTTATGTTAGTCACCATACAGTACATCATTAGTGTTGGTGTAGCACCCACTGCTTTATGCAGTCTGTGCCCTCCTTAATACCCATGCCCAAGCTCACCCATCCCTTCACTCCCCTCCCCTCTAAAACCCTCAGTTTCTTTCTTATTTTGCTTTGTTTATTTTTCCTTCTGGTTAGTTTTGTTTGTATTTTGTGGTGTTATTGTTGCTAGTTTTGTCTTTTCTTTCCCTTTCATCTATTCTGTTCTGGACATAATGACAAGACAGAGAAACTCGCCCCAAAAGAAAGAACAAGAGGCAGTATACATGGCCAGGGATTTAATCAATATGGATATAAGTAAGATGTCAGAACTAGAATTCAAAACAATATTTATAAGATAAGAGTGAGGCTTGTAAAAAGTATGGAATATAGTAGAGAATCCCTTATAGAAATAAAATAATAAAATAACTAAAATATCATCAGGCTAAAATTTAAAAATGCTATTACTGAGAAGCAGTAAAAAATGGAGGCAAAGGAAACAAAAGCAAAAATGAACTATTGGGACTTCATCAAGATAAAAAGCTTTTGCACAGCAATGGAAACAGTCAACAAAACCAAAAGACAATCTACAAAATGGGAGCAGATATTTGTAAATGTCATCTCAGATAAAGGGCTAGTATCCAAGATCTATAAAGAACTTATCAAACTCAAGACCCAAAAATCAAATAATTCAGACAAGAAACAGGCATAAGATATGAATAGACATTTCTCCAATGAAGACATATAATTGGCCAATAGACACATGAGAAAACACTCCACAACACTGACCACCAGGGAAATACAAATCAAAACCACAACGAGACACCAGCTCACACCAGTCAGAATGGCTAAAATTAACAAGTCAGGAAACAACAGATGTTGGCAAGGATGCAGAGAAAGGGGAACCCTCTTATGTTCTTGGTGGAAATGCAAATTGGTACAGCCACTCTGGGAGACAATATGGTGGTTCCACAAGACATTAAAGTTAGAGTTACCCTGAGACGGAGCCATTGCACTACTAGGTATTTAACCAAAGGATGCAAACACAGTGATTTGGAGGGACACGTGCACCCCAGAGTTTATGGCAATAATGTCCACAATAGCCAAAATATGGAAAAAGCCAAGATGGATAAAGAAGAATATATATATATATTCTTTTAATGTGTGTGTATATATATATACACACACACACACATATATACCTGTATTTATGTATATAAGTATCTATATTTGTGTGTATAGTTATACATTTGTACATTTATTTATGTGTGTATATAAAATATATTATATATTATGTATTATATAGTATATTACATACAATATATATTATATTACATATAATACATATTATTATATATAATAATTTAATCCAATTAAGAGATGGGTAGAAGACATGAGTAGACATTTCTCTAAAGAAGACATTCAGATGAGCCAATAGACACAGGAAAAAATGTTCAACATCTCTCATCATCAGGGAAATGCATATCCAAAACACAATGAGATATTATCTCACACCTGTCCCATTGACTAAATTCAAAACACGTAAGAAACAAGTGTTGCAGAGGAAGCAAAGTAAAAGGAACTCTTGTACACTTGGTGGGATGCAAACTGGCGCAGCCATGGTGGGAAACAGTATGGAGGTGCTTCAAAAAATTAGAAACAGATTTACCATATGATCCAGTAATGGATCCAGTATGATCCAGTAATTCCACTATTTACCCGAAGACTGTGAAAACACTAAAATGAAAAGCCACATGCACCCCAGTATTTACTGCAATATTATTTACATTAGTCAATGTACAGAGGCAACCCAAGTGTCCATAGATAGAGGAATACAGAAAAAAAAAAGGTGTGGTATGTACCCATAATAAAATATTATTTGGCCATAAAAGTTACCAAAATCTTCCCATTTGCAGCAACATGGGTGGAGCTAGAGTATGATGGTAAGTGAAATAATCACTCAGAGAAAGACAAATGCCATATGATTTCTTCATGTGTGGAATTTAAGAAACAAACAAAATGAACAAAGAAAAAGTGCCAAAGGAAAAAAACAGTCTCTTATCTATAGAGAACACACTACTGGTTCCCCGGGGGGGAGATGGATGGGTGGTGGGAGAAATAGGTGAAGGGGATTAGGATTACACCTATATTGATGAGCACTGAGTCATAACATTGTTGAATCCTTATACTACTCCGTGAAACTAATATAATATTGTATGTTAACTGTACTGGAACTTAAAATAAACCAACCAAAGAAAAAGTAACTCAGTAACTCAGCACACTAAATTGTATAGCTCTTGGTTTATATGTTTCCCTTCCCAGGTAGACTAAAATCTCCTTGTGTAAAGTGATTGCACTGAACACTATTTTCATGAGTGTAGCACAGTGCTTGGATCCAGGCAGGTGCTGACTGACTGTTTGGTGAGTGGATATACGTTAATGCAAGTCAGAAAGAGAGGGTTTTCTTCAGATGTTTCAGTGTCCTGTGGTGTCTGTGATGGCTACTGGTTCCTCCCTATGAACCATGGCAGACTGCTGGTTGCTGAAACTGTTACACAAGCAGTCAAGGGGGAATCTGGACAAGCAAATAGAGCGACTGATAGAAAGAATCCCATTGGACCAAAATGGAACTTGAGGCCATGTCAAATTCCCAAAACTTGCTTAATCCATAACCTAACTACATTTCTCACCTCCCTCAGAAATGTTCACCTGTCAGTGAGTAATCTCTAGTGGGCACCAGGGAGGTATTCTGTCACATGGGCCCTCTCCATCTCCCAAGGACTGGCGGTCATCTGCATGATAATACCCCCTGCTCTCCCAGTTAAGGGAACGTGACCTTCCCTGAAACACCCATGTCTCTTCTTTTGCCAACTTCCTTTCTATAAAGTTTACCCATTTGCATCACTCTTCAGAGCTTCCCTCTACCTGCCTGATGCTGCCTGATTCTTGAATCACTGAATGAAACCAATTAGATCTTCAAATTTACCTGTTTTTGTTTTTTAACACAAGGAGTGATAAGTTAGAGATGTGAATGAGCTGGGGTGGGGGTGAGATAGGGAGGGAAATACATGGGAGGTGTCACATGGGCCTGAGAGAAAGAGTGACAGCAGGGTCCAGGGCTGGGTGCTGGGAGCCATGTGTTATCAGGCATTATTGTCTGGATGAGAAGAAAAGGCACGAGAGGTGGGGTCACTTTTCTATGCCACACAGGACTTGTTCTGTAGCAACTGAATAAGGGGATGGGCAGCAGGGTGGAAGCTGGTGACAGGGAGAAGCTGGAAGCCAGAGAGGAGCCTCAGACCAGGAGGGGAACTGAGAGTCTGAGTAGGTGTCCAGGATTGAGGGAGGAGCACATTTGCATTGTTGCAGAGACTCAGGGAAGGCTTGTGTGTGGAGAAGGAAGTCAGAAGAGAGGGCTGTGTGGGGGATCGATTTGTAAGAAAAGAGGTCAAAGACTGACTTAGTAAAAGAAAGAACATCTGCAAGTACAATGCTGTTCCTGCAACTTGTGCTGCTGCTGGTTCTCCTCCCAGATGGTGACAGTGAAGATGGTGAGAACTCTGGCCCTACCCAGTGGGTGCACATGTGTGCATCTGTGTGTGTCTGCCAGTCTTTGTGTGTGTGATGTGTGTACATGTACTTATATGCATTTGAATATGTGTATGTGTGTGTAACTATGAATGAGTATGTGTGTGTGTATTGATGTTTGTGTATGTCTGTGTGTGTGCATGTGTGTCTGTATGTCTCTGTTTATATATGTGTTTATGTGTGTGCACCTATGTACATCTCTGTGTATGATTTAGTGTATATATGTGTGTATTTGTGCCTCTCTGTGTGTGCATTCATGATGTAGTTTCCCCAGCTTATATCTGGGGAGAGAGAGTGTCAACCTGGCTCCTTCCTGAGAATCCCTGACTCCAGAGCCATGTGCTCTTCTGAAGGATGGGTATGAAGCTTAGGGCACTGGGGCAGCACATGTCTCCTGAGACAACTATGGCCTCCCTGTTGTCCAGATTTAGGTTCCCCTCCCTGGCACCTTCTCCATTCTCTCTTCTTCCCAATGCCTTCCTCTTCCAAAGTCAACCTTTTCTTTTTCCACAGACTTCCGGGATCCTATCTCTTTCCGAATTATCCTGACCACATCCTTTTACAACCATTCCTGGACCCGGAATCAAGGATCAGCTTGGCTGGATGAGATACAGACTCATGCCTGGGACAGCAAGACTGGTGTTTTCACTTTCCTGCAGCCTTGGTCCAAGGGCAACTTTAGCAAGAAGGAGCTGACAGAAGTAGAAAAATTATTCTACACATACTCCATTAGATCTCCTTCAACATATCATAACCACGTCAGTCAATGGCAGCTTGAATGTGAGTTCAGTTCACTTAGGGGTGGGATGGATGTGTCAGGTATGTGTGCATCTCCTTGAATTCCTTCTGCTTCTAGAAAGGAGCTTCCAGTGGCTTCTGAGTCTCATGTCTCTCCATCATATATATGAATAACACACATGTAGGCAGGAGGTAGAAGACAGACCGTGATTCTTGAAAGTCTTCATGTCTCTTGCTACTGGCTCTTCCTCTCATTAACTGCAGACTGCTCTCCTACTCCTGAGTAATATCCTGTGGCCACCCCTGTCCCTACTCTTCTACAAGGCACCTTCTTCTTCCTCACTCTGTGAATGAGTCCTTGAACTTTAATTTTCTCCCCCTTCAAACCCATGCTCAAACACTGTCTGTTTTCCCTGTACCCCACTACACTCCCTTCACCCTAGATTTCTTTTACTCCACCTCTCCCACTGAACCCTTCCCTATTCTCTGCCCACACCATTCATATCTCTCCTCCAACATTTGTTCCTTCCTCAATCATTCACCTCTTCCTCTGTCTGCATTGACCACCACTTCCCCTTTGTGTGAGTGTCCCCTCAAACCAGTCTTGGCTCCAATCCTTCCAATCCCCTGAGCTTCTTCCTCTGTTTACCCCATCCTTGGCTTCCATTCATCTCATTTCCTTTTTCACTCCCCCTATACTGTAACTCACAATCTCTCTTCCCCAGATCCCTTCCAGGTTCAGCTGGTGTTAGGCTGTGATTCCCACCTTGGAGAAGCATCAATAGGCTTCATGCGGATTGCTTATCAAGGATCAGATCTCATGAGTTTCCAGAACATGTCATGGTGGCCATCTCCAAAGGGAGGAAGTAGGGCTCAGCAGGTCTGCAGAGTATTCAATCAGTACCATGTTTTCAATGAAATAGTACACAAACTCCTCAGTGACTCCTGCCCCCGGTTCCTTTTGGGTCTTCTTGATGCAGGGAAGACATATCTCCAGCGACAAGGTCAGTCCTGGTCCCTCCCTCCATGAATTCTCTACTCTTCCCTTATAAATGTGTACCATTCCCTCAAAATCAGGGTGAGAACAAGCCAAGAGGCAGAAGGGATGATGTTGATGGGTCTAGAGGTAGAAAGATATGTCTATCTAAAGTGATGTGAAGATCTACCCTCTCAGTCTGTGATTATCTGTCCTGTGTCTGCAGTGAGACCAGAGGCCTGGCTGTCCACTGGCCCCAGTCCCAGTCCTGGCCATCTCCTGCTGGTGTGCCACGTCTCTGGGTTCTACCCAAAGCCTGTATGGATGATGTGGATGCGGGGTGAGCAGGAGAAACAGGGGACTCAGCGAGGTGATGTTCTGCCCCATGCTGA
The DNA here is from genome assembly GCF_010015895.1 of Lontra canadensis. NCBI lineage: Eukaryota > Metazoa > Chordata > Mammalia > Carnivora > Mustelidae > Lontra > Lontra canadensis. The sequence continues at coordinate 762,719 of NW_022631162.1, forward strand.
TGGGACATGGTATCTTCAGATGTCCTTGGATGTGAAAGCCAAGGAAGCAGCTGGCTTGTTGTGCCGGGTGAGACACAGCTGTCTGGGAGGCCAGGACATCATCCTCTACTGGGGTGAGAAAGAGCTGGGGTCCACCTGGGAAAGGGGGCTGGTATTCTCTAACAGAGTTGGAGAACCTGATGAAAAATAGGGAATTCTAGGGATTCCAGACCACAATGGACCAAAAAGTAATCCAATAAGTGGAAGAGCTGAGGATAAAGGTCCTGCAGATCTGGGAGGATGCAGAGAGTTGGGTGAAGGGTCCATCTCTGAGGAGAAATAGAAGAGAGAAGAGGAATGGGGGTTGGTGAGGCAGAAGGTGACAGGAGCACAAGACCAGGGAAGTGCTGCTCAACCCAGGCTGGATGGGAAATGACACCCTTTGTGTGCCAAACCCACAGAGCAGCCCCACTCCATGGGATTGGTCTTCCTTGTGGTGATAGTGCCCCTGGTGCTTCTGGCAGGTCTGGCATTGTGGCTCTGGAAGCACTGGTAAGTGTCTGGAGCCACCTTCCTGCTCTTTCCTACACGTCTCCCCACCTTTCAGTCTGTCCTCAGCCCTCCTGCTTCTGCTGGCCTTATTCCCTGCAGTTTTCACCTCCACCTGTTGCATAATGACTCTTCTTCTGTTGCTCCCAGGAAAACACACTGGAGACATCAATGCACTGGCTTCCCTTTGGAGTGAGATCCCAGCAGCCAAGGCTCCAGTACTTCACTAAACCCAGCTCAGCGGTGATGTGCTTGCAACTCTCTGTGTGCAACTTTATCTTTCAGTTGTGCTTAATGATCATTTGTCAATATAATCTCAGTGTAATTTAGTGGAATTTGTTATTCTGAACTTACATCTCAATATTTATATCTGAGAAGTCAAGTCCCAGTACATGCTGGGGTCATCAGGCGTCAGATATCACTTCCTCCTGATAACCCTCCCTGATTCAGAGGCAGAAGCAGTGTACTGTTGAGAATGTTCACCACTTTTCCTGAACTTTTGTAAATCTTTGCCTCATTCCCCACACCTCCTTACCTCCAGTTAGGTCCCTCTTCCCCTCTAATTGTCAGGATTTGTAAGATCAAAGTCAGTGTCTTATTAATATGTATATCCTTGACAATGAGTCTCACCTGCATGAAATATGTGCTCAGTAAAAATCTGTGTTGAGTTCATGCCACATTTATAGGTTTTTCTTTTGCTTCCTGACAAGTTTGTAGTAGTTGAGAGGTCTGATGCTCTTCTTATTAAAAATCTTGGCACCTAGCCAAAGGAATTCCCAATCCTCTGGATCTTTTCTGATGTTTCTGAGCCCCCGAGGAGAAACAGTTTTACCTGTGACCATTCCAGTTATTTAGCTGCAGAGACCTGTTGGAGTGGGCCTGTTGCCTGATCCTTGTGGTTGAAGGCAAGGGAATGAGATGCTCTCCCTGTCCTGGATGATAATACCAGGACCATAAATCCTGAGACAAGTGAAATTCATATTTTAGCACCAGAGAAGCAAGCCTGAAGATGAAACCTGCATGGAAGGAGGTAGAGAAATTGTACACATGAAATTTGCCAGGAGGATACATCTGAAGTGTTCTCACCACAAGAAAGTTGAAGAAAAGAACAGAAAAAGAAACAAGAGTTTCAGGAGGGAGGAGTAAACATGGTGGAGTAGGAGGAACCCAAGTTCACCTGGCTCCTTAAACACAGCTAGATAAATATGAGATCATTCTGGATACCCAAGAAATCTACCTGAGGACTGGTAGATCTGAAGACTGACACAGCTAGAGGCACTGAAGAGGTCACATCATGGAAGGTAGGAGGTACAGAGACCCGATTATCTGACTTGGGGAGAAATGGATCATGGATGTTGAGGGGGGAAAGGAGCCCTTGTCACAGACAGGAGGGGTGGGGAAGAAAGGAGTGTGGAAGGGATGACACAAGGAAAACTCTACTCCAAAGTCAAGGATTGGGAAATTGGGAAGGGCTAATTTGTGAGTTTTTGCAACCAGTGGGGCTCAACAACTGGAGCTTTAGAGGTCTGCACCTGATGTGGAGTCCAGTGGGCACTGCAGTGCTTCTGTGGAGGAGGGCACAAGTCCAGGGGCAGACAGTATTCTGGTGTTTCTAATAAAAGGGTTGGGCATTTTTAATTCTACCTTAGGAAATCCAATGAAATGTCCTAGAATTCAGGGTGTCCAAAAACCATTAAGGTATATAAACAGTTATGGCTGGTCCCAAGGTTAACTTAGAGGCCTCTTCTACCAGTAGGGCTGTAACCCCAGTACTCAGAGGAGGGAGGCCATCCCTGTGCCACAGGAGCTAGATTCTTAGATAGGTGTGTGAACAAGTGTTGGGAAGGCCCCAGCATTTGGATCAAGACTCCGGAGGCCACTCCACTTCTCTCATGCACATGTAAGGAGAAGTGTTTCTAGAGGTCTGGCAGGTCCACTGCTGGTGCCCCTGTAAGTACCCGATAGAGGGCTCCAAAAGTTTTTGTCATTTTAGGGTCTCACTCCAGAGACTCCTCCTCAGGTCTCTTCAGGGCCTCATAAAAAGCCTTGTTATTAATCCAAATTAGGGTATCCATATTGGACAAAACCCTATGATACCAAAAAGGAAATAAGCTTCTATTTTGTAGAGGGAGTATTCATGTTCAATTGAGACCCGTGTGGTTGTCAGAGAGGCTCTTAGTCCCCAGAGTTAATAATAATCCTAGGATTTGAACATTCTGAGAGGAAATTTGAGCCTTTCAAGGGGAGATCTTATAGTCCAGAAGGGAAGCTCTGAAGCACCAGGATGGTATTTGTGTCAGAGGTGCTGTTATCAGGGCTGCAGATAAGTAAATCATCAGCATATTGAAGTAAGACACTGTATCTGGGGAGCTGAGGTGTAGAGAAGGTGTAGAGAAGTCCTTGGTTAGGTCCTGTCCAAATGAATCTGGACAGTTCCTAAAGCCCTGAGGGAGGAGAGTCCAAGTTAGCTGTTGAGTAACCTAGTGGAGGGCCCTGCCATTCAAAGGTGAGAGGAGCTGGGAATCCAGTGCACTGGGATCCAGTAAAAGGTATCTTTTAGATCCAGCACTGTGTCTGAGGAGATCCATCCTAGGAGGCTATAATGGTTAGGAAAATAGAAATAATAAGAAATAATGGTAGCTCTTAGATATCATTCTATATGACCCTTTGGATTTTTATTGCTGAGATGGGAGTATTTAAAAGCAAATTGCAGGGATGCAAAAGTCCTGTCATTAAGAATATTTGTATGAGTGGCTGTAGTCCCTGTCTGAGCTCCACAAGGGTACTGGCATTTTCTGGGGAAGAAATGAAGATCTTTACAGTAGTTGTTGATAGGGAATGCCCTGGAATGAAGGTGTCCCACACCTGAGGGGCACCTATTCAAAAATAGGGACCTCAATGTTTGAAGGGACAGAGGGCTGAGAGGACAAAAATGTCAGCAGGTGGCAGTCAATCTCAGAAAGACAAAGATTAGTTTGCACATTTGTCATTATGTTCCTTCCCAGAAATGGAATGGGGCAATTGGGTAAAACAGGAAAGGATTGGATAAAGGTATTGTTACCCAAAGAACAAATTAAATGGGTGTCTGGCTATGTTGGTGAGGAGAGTCTAGGACTGAAATGTGACTCCTGAGTATTTTATAAGGGTGGGAAAGAAGACGCTGGTATGTATTAGGAATTCAGTTTTTCTCCTGCAACATCTAGGGTTACCCAAGTCTCTACCACAGTGATGGAGAAGATGGGAGCCTACACAGCCTCTGGGCCCCTTCAGTCAAAGGAGAGGAGACCATTCACCCCTGCTCTGTTGGGCTGATCAAGTCAATCATAATCAAGTTACAGAGTTAAGGGCATCTGAGGGTTGTCTGGAGTGGCATTGGTGTGAGGCTGTTGATGACCTGGGATGGCCTGGGCTTGGGTTTTTGGGCCTGGGGGGACCCTCCTGCATGTGGGAAGGAGGACAGTCCCATTTCCAGTGCCCTGATTGTTTGCTCAGCGCAGGTCCTGATGGAGGATGCCTTTGACACTCCTGGGCCAGATGCCCTGGCTGACAATAAGAGATACAAGCTTGATGTGCTCCTGGGACATGGGAGGCTTGTACCTTTAATGGCTATTGCCCTTGGATGGACCCAGAGAAGGGCAGGAAGCTAGCAATAGCTGTGGTCATATATTAGGTCTGCCTTGTCTCTCTGTTCCCTTTAAGTACTCAGGGCTACTCTTGGTTATTGAAGACCTTGAAGGCCATATCCAGAAGTGTTGGAACATGGGTCTGAGGTCCCTAATTGGGCTGGGTAATACAATGCAATTGCTTATATTGCCATGACCTCTTGGCCCTCAGGATGTAGGTTGGTGTATATTCTCATGGCCTCTGCTAAGCAAAAATGAAATTAGATGGGATTTTCATTTGGGCCTTGGGTTATTTAAGTTGTGCATAATTCAGAGTTTTCATGACTGCTTTTTGCTTACCCTGATTAGACACAGTATCATGTAATCCTGAATAATTCTACCAGAGTCTCCTACCTGATAATTCCATCTAGGTTTGGCATTTGGGACCACCCATACCTCCACCAGAGCAGTCATGATTATGGGTCTGTGTGTCACCAGCCCAGCTCTGAGACAAGACCAGATATGGGTTTTTTCCTCATGGGTACAGCACATGGTAAAGACTTATGAATGTCCTGCCAGGTGAGATCCAAAAATAATAATTAGGCTTTTAAAGTCCTTAGTGAAATGGGAAAGATCTTGGCTAAAGGGCCAAGTTTTCTATCTGAGACAAATCAGACATTGAAGAGCGAACATGGACACTTATGGTCCTGGCATCCTTGTTTGCTACCTCACAGAGGGTTACTATATTTTGTGGAGAAACAGAAGTCAGTTCCTTAAGCTTGTAGTTAGTGGCAGACTGGGTATGGGACCAGGAGAATTGTCCTTGGTAGAGTGGTAACATAGTGGCTGCAGTGGCAGGGACACCTAAGGCATTAGTAGGATCCAGGGGATCCTCTGAGTCTTCAGAGGGAGGGGTAAGATAATGGTATGGAATGAAAGAGGTGTTCTAGAATGTCTACAAGGTTAGATGGGCCATGAAACAGGAAGACACATTCTGCAGTTTTTGCGGAGGCCAGGGTTTTGGGATAATGCCATGACAGATTGCACATATGAGACCTCCACATATTTGAAGGAGTTCTGGCAAAAGTGTCAAGCTTGAAAATAGTATTATAAAAACAAGTTCTATGGAGGACTCTTTCCTCTTCATCCGGGAGTTTGTTCTGAGCCCAGGAAACACTACAGAAAAAAAAAAATATGTATATAAGATGTTGCCTCTGCAGTCCTTGGGGGTCAAATTTGTTTCAGTTTTGTTTAAAGGTTTTATTTATTTATTCATTTATTTGAGAATGAGAGAGTGGGAGAGAGCACAAGCCAGGGGAGGGAGAGAAACAAGCAGAATCTGCACTGAGCAGGGAGTCCACCTTGGGGCTGGATGCCACCACCCTGAGAACGTGACCTGAACTGAAATCAAGCATCAGACCCTCAACTGACTGAGCCACCCAAGGACACTAAATTTTTAAGAATACAGCCTAAGGGTGAGTCTGCAGGAATAGAGGGAGTTTGTGCCATAGTTGAAAAGACCAGCTGCCATTTCTCAAAGGGCAAGTATGCCAAAGGGAATGGAGCTCTGACTCCTGGATATTTTTTCAGTCAGGTAATCCTACTAACTTCAAAAAGGACCTGACTAAAGATGGAGTGACTGACTCTACTGTGGAGGCCCTACAAGAAGAGTGTCATGGCAAATAATGGCTATTCTTGGTGGGATGTCCCCTGCAACAGGGAGGGCCAGACCTCATTTGACCAAATAGGATTGGAAATTGAGGGGGGGAACTCACTACTCAGACACATAGGAATGTATTTTTCTTGTAGATCAAGGTTGTGATAGGGCCCGTGGGAACAAAGAAATAAAGAGGTGGGACATGGAAGAAGTAAGGTGACTGATAGCCAACACCAGGAAAGGGTCCCAATATGTGTGTATTTGTGCACTTCCCTCAGTCTGTAATGTGTGCAGATTTGCCCTGAATGACCCACTGTTGGGAAGTGTGCCACACATTGGGAATGGAGGCCTCAGGGGGACAGAGTGGGAAAGCAGAGAGAAAGGGGTCCTTCACCCTCACAGGCACGGACAGTCTGATGTGTTGTTCTCAGACCTTCAGACCACACTGGAAACCTGCAGTGGCTAGAGATCCTCAGTTATTTAAGTAGTGCTAGACACTGAAGGGCCAAAAAGAGAAAGAAGAGGAAGGGAAGAGTCCCTCTGAATGGCATGAGTGAAAATCTCTCACCTTTTTGGCAAGAGGTGTCTGTCTATTTCCTGGAGCTATAAAACCTCAGGGAGGGGTAACCTTAGCTATAGGTTATCAGTTCCCAAAGGAGTACTAGAGTTGGTCCACTGAGGGAAAGTTCTAAGAAATTCCATGGGTATCTGGGGTGACCCTGGCCCTGCAAAGTCTCCACATTAGAGCCACCAAATGTGGGGCAACCTGATCAGGTCAATGCCAATGGTGAGAGCAATGATAGAATCCACCAAAGGCTGGGCAAAGAAAATAGAAGTTTACTGAATACCCTGTCAGGGAGCTGTGGGCAAGACAGCAAAGGAGAGACTGTCTGGGAGGAGGAAATGGTGGGTAACTGTAGTTAAGGAGGAAGGTGAACATGTCTGGGATCATATGGAATTTTCCATTTTTGGTATATGTATCCGGGTGTAGTAATCCATTGGTCAGCTAGGGATTATGGGTGTTGTAGGTAGGTCACCTAACTGGCTTGCTTGTATTCAGCCAGGGGGTAAGGGTTGACTGTGGGCCCTTCTACCTTACTCAGGTTTTTGTCACTCAAGCTCATTGTCTAAAAGTGGCTTGCACACATATCCTGTTTTCTGGGAGAGTTTGTCTTTCCCTAGATTTTTGGTTAATGAGCTGCCTGGGTACTTCAGCTTTCTGATAGATTAAAGACAAGTGATTTGATTATCCAGTTTTTCACATTCTTAAGCACAGGAGTGAGTTTTTTTTTTTTAGCTTTCTGTGTTCTAATCTTTACTTTATATATATATATATATGTATGTATATATATACATACATATATATATATGTACGTATATATATACATACATATATATATATATATACATACATATATATATATATATAAATTCCTTCCTTTCTTTAGACTGAGATTATTTCTGCTTACCGATTTACCAAGAATTAACAAGACAGGGGCACCTGTGTGGCTCAGTGGGTTAAGCCTCTGCCTTCAGCTCAGGTCATGATCCCAGGATCCTGGGATCGAGCCCCATATCAGGCTCTCTGCTGAGTAGGGAGCCTGCTTCCCTTCTTCTCTCTCTGCCTGCCTCTCTGCCTACTTGTGATCTCTGTCTATAAAATAAATAAAATCTTAAAAGAAAAAGAAATTAACAAGACAAATAGCATGAACACATATATTCAGATGAGATAAAGTACAAATACTGAAGAGCATTTAACAGTTATGAACACCATAGAAGTAGAAGGTCAGCATGTCTAGCAGAGCCAGCTCATTTTTAGAAAAGCATGGAATATTCATGCAGGAACAGTAAGAAGGGAATGTAGGCACATGATTTCAGAACACTCTATTAACTTCACTTGCTACAAATTCTCATGGTATCTAATTAAAGTGATAGAAGATTCACAGCAGACTCTGCTGTGAACTTCATAAATATTAGCATATGCTTTTCTCCTGAAGGAAAGAATATAAAATTCTTATTTCCTCAAATAGGGTTACAATGAGTGCTTTCTCAACCTTAAGAACTTTTTGTTGAAACTCCATAATTTTAAGACTAATTGGATGCCCAAAGCAAATTATTCAATCATTCAAGAATTTGGGGCATCAGGGTGGCTCAGTCAGTTGGGCACCTGACTTCTGATTTTGGCTCAGGTCATGATTTCAGGGTCATGAGATAGAGTCCCATATCAGGCCCTGTAACAAGCAAGGAGCTGGCTCATGATTCTCTCTTTCAAACTTCTCCCTCTGCACCTCCACTCACCCCTATTGCGTATGCTCCTATCTTGGAAATAAATAAATAAATAAATAAATAAATAAATAAATTTAACTAAAAAATTAAAAAATAATTATCTATGGGCACTTCCTACTTATTGAACTCTCTGTTAGATGCTGGGGATCCATTATAAGAAGGGTATGTACCTAATACCCAAATGCAACCAATGAAGTCATTATTCTGAGTGAGCAAAGATCTGTTAAGGAACACTACTTTAGAAAATTCATTTCATGCAGTCATATTGTTGGGCAGACACTGTGTATTGTAATGAAACTCAATTCACAGAGTTCTGGGGAAAATTGTGCTGCAGGAAATTTCTAAGATCACCTTTTCCCAACTACATAACAGTGCAAATAACCCTGAAAATGACCTAAAGACTGGCAGAACAAACTGTCTACAGGTAAATGTAGAGAAGAAGCTGCACTGAAGAGAGTAGGATTGGGAGAGACCCAGTAGGGAGCTAAGGGAACCTGCACAATGGCCACAGGAAGAAGGGATGCCATGGGAACGGGTGAAGCATAGAAGAAGACTGACACTAGGGAGCCCACATGGGGAAGATGAATTCCAACACTATTTGCTTTTGAAAACCAGAGGGGCTTAATTTCTGGGATTCTTATAATTCATGGGGTTTAATATATGGAACATAAAAAAATCAGCAGGCTCAGATCTGGGATAGCTAGGGAGTCAAAAGAAAGTTGAAACCTCCTGCTCTTAAAGAGCACAAAACCAAGAGCCAAGAGAGTAACAGCATAGATGCTGTGGTTTGAAATAGGCCTGGGTTTATGGGAGAGTCATTTGCTAATGTCAGCGCATGCCCCAGAGGGACAGAGATTGTTGGAGACCCCTTCAGGAATAAAGAAGCAGGCAGGTGACATTTCCCTCCTCCTCTGAGTGTGAGCACACAGACAATTGTGAAAACCTGTGTTGAGCCTGTTGGGATCCATTATCAAAGGAACGGAACTGAGACAAAGTGAAAGTTATGCAAAGCCTTATTCTATGCCAAGCATTAGAAGTTAGACTGGCCAGGGGAATGAGATTGAGACAAAGTGCAAGTTATGTGAAGCTTTATTCTATGCCAAGCATTAGAAGTCAGATTGACCAGCCAGGGCCATCTCCGAAGAAAGCGACCCCCTCCTGATCTCACAGGCTGGTTTTATAGGGCATAACTGCAGACCCAAGGTACGTGGCTTCTATTGTTAAGGCGTTTACTCACGGAATCGATACCCAGAACCATACCAGGAACTACTGGGGTGTTTATTCCCGGAATGAAGTCTGTGGATGTAAACAACAATATGGCTACCTAGGCAATATGGAGTTGCTCTGGCGTAGCTGGCCCTAATAGTTAAACAGGTTTTAACATTAAATTGGCCCTAACAGAGCCAACTAACTCACTTGCTATCAGCACACCACAAACCCACGTTCCCCTGCAGGCACACTCCCTCCAGTCAGGTTAATGCTCCAGGTACCCTCCTGCAGCAGTCCTATGTAAACCTTGTCAACAAAATGCATCCTGCCCCAGTGCCCTCTGGTGGGGGTGGATTCAACCCCTTCAAACCAGCCTGCCTGCATCTCACTGACTACAGACCCCTCCAAAAACATACCTGTGCAATTCTTACTAAGACTGTGCATCCAGTACTAGTTTTCTTTGTGAGATGTCTCTTCTTCAATATGATCTTGATAAGACTATAAGCAAAGCAGTGCCACAATCTTGGCAATGCATATGCAGTCCTGAATGAGCCATACAACTCCAACATGAGTCTTGTGCTGGGGAGAAAGAAAGGTAGCTACACAGAACATGGTGACTGAGGCCTCAGAAGCTCTTCTTCGTAAAGCCACTTCTCTCAAGAACAGGAGACATACCTAACATTCCTAACATACAGAAATAGACACAGAGACTTAGGCAAAATGAGGAGACAGAGGAATATGTCTCAAGTGAAATAGAACAGGACAAAAATCACAGCAAGAGTACTAAATGAAAAAAAGAATAGTAATATGCCAGATAGAGAATTTAAAGGAATGGTCATAAAGATACTCACTAGACTTAAGAAAGGAGTAGAAGACCTCAGTGAGACCCTCAACAAAGAGATAGAAACCATAAAAAATAACCAATCAATAATGAAATCAAAATATGAAATTAAAAATGCACTGAAGGAATGAATAGTAGGATAGAGGAAGCAGAAAAGCAGATCAGTGACCTGGAAGGCAGGGTAATAAATAGTGGTCAAACTGAACCAGAAGAGAGAGAGAAAGAAAAACTACAAAATGAATAGACTTAGGGAAGCAGTAACTTTATTATTTGCATTATACATCACAGAAGAAGAAAAAGGAAAAGAACCAAAAATTATTTGAAGAAATAATGGCTGGAAACTCCCCAAATCTGGTGAAGGAAACAGAAATCAAGAAGCAGGAGGCCCAGAGAGGCCCCAACAAATCAACTCAGGGAGGTCCACACCATAATACATATTAATTAAAATGGCAAAAAAAAAAAAAAAGTAGTGATAAAGGAGAATTGTAAGACCAGCAAGAAAAAAGAGAGCAATTACATCCAAGGGAAACCCATAGAGTTTTGAACTGGTTTTCAGCAGAAACTTTGCAGGCCAGAAGAAAATGTCATGATATATCCAAAGTATTGAAAGAAAAAATCAGCAGCCAAGAATACTGTATCCAGCAAGGCTATCATTCAGAATAGAAAGAGAGATAACGAGTTTCCCAGGTAGGCAAATTTTAAAGGAATTCATGACCACTAACACAACACTACAAGAAATGTTAAGGGAGGCTCTGAATGAAAAGAAAGATGGAAAGGAAAGGAAGTACAAAAGCAATAAAAATAGACATCTGTAAACATCAGTCAAGGGACTCACAAAATAATAGGATGTAAATTGTGAGTTAATATACTGAAAATGTAGGTGGGGGGTGGGAGAGGAATAAAGGACGTGTTCATACTTAAGTGACCTTAACTTAATGTTGACTGCTATATACAAAAGCTGTTCTGTACAAATTGAATGATAACCAGAAATCAAAAATTTGTAACAGATATGCAAAATGTGAAGAGAATATCCAAGTCCTTTGCTAAAGAAAGCCAAATGTCCATTGGAGAAAAGAGCAAGAGGAGAAAGGAACAGAACTACAAATAGAACCAAAAAACAAGTAAGATATTTGCAAGTGACAGTACAGACAAAGGGCTGATATCCAGGATCTATAAAGAACTCCTCAAACTCAACACAAACAAAACAGATAATCATGTCAAAAAATGGGCAGAAGACATGAACAAACACTTCTCCAATGGAGACATAAAAAAGGCTAACAGACACATGAAAAATGTTCATTATCATTAACCATCAAGGATATTCAAATCAAAACCACACTGAGATACCACCTTACACCTGTTAGAATGGCCAAAATCAACAAGACAGGAAACAACGTGTGTTGGAGAGGATGTGGAGAAAGGGGAACCCTCTTACACCGTGGGTGGGAATGCAAGTTGGTGCAGCCACCTTGGAAAACAGTGTGGAGATTCCTTAAGAAATTAAAAATAGAGCTACCCTATGACCCTGCAATTACACTACTGGGTGTTTACCCCAGAGATACAGATGTAGTGAAAAGAAGGGCCATCTGTACCCCAATGTTCATAGTAGCAATGGCCACAGTCGCCAAACTGTGGAAAGAACCAAGATGCCCTTCAACGGATGAATGGATAAGGAAGATGTGGTCCATATACACTATGGAGTATTATGCCTCCATCAGAAAGGATGAGTACCCAACTTTTGTTATCAACATGGACAGAACTGGAAGAGATTATGCTGAGTGAAATAAGTCAAGCAGAGAGAGTAAATTATCATATGGTTTCACTTATTTGTGGAGCATGAGGAATAACATGGAGGACATGGGGAGCTGGAGAGAAGGGAGTTGAGGGAAATTGGAGGCGGAGATGAACCATGAGAGACTGTGGACTCTGAGAAAAAAACTGAGGGTTTTGGAGGGGAAGGGAATGGGAGGTTGGGTGAGCCTGGTGGTGGGTACTATAGAGGACACATATTACATGGAACACTGGGTGTGGTGCATTAACAATGAATTCTGGAACACTGTAAATAAATTTTTTAAAAAGGCTAAAAAAACCCAAGTAACAAACTGGCAATAAGTGCATACCTATCAATAACCCCATTGAATATAAATGATTATATGATTAATCAAAGGACAGGGTAATGGGATGGAAAAAAGAAATCAAGACCCATTTCTATGCTGCCTACAAAAGACTCATTTCAGACCTAAAAGTACATGAGATTAAAACTGAAGTAGTGGAGAAGCATTTATCAAGCAAATGGATGTGAAATGAAAGCCAAGATAGTAATGCTTGTGTCAGACAAGATAAATGTTAACAGAAAGACTGTAACAAGAGGCATGAAGGACACTATATAATAATAAGGGGAAAAATCCAACAAGAAGATATAACAATTGTAAATACTTATGCACCCTAAATGGGAGCACTCAGATATATAAAGCAACTAGTAACAAAGATGAAGGAGGTAATGAAAAGTAATGCAATAATAGTAGGGGACTTTAATACCCCACTTACATCAATGGACAGATCATCCAATCAGAAAACCACCAAGGAAACAGTGACCTTGAATGACATATTAAACCATATGGATAAATGATATTTCAGACCATTTCATCCTAAAATAGCAGAGTACACATTCTGACATATCTATACACTAATAGTGTTACAGCATAAAGATAAATTAAGAAAGCCACCTAATTTCAATTGCACCAAAAATCATTCAATATCTAGTAATACACCTGACCAAGGATGCAAAAGATTTATACTCTGAAATCTATAAAATATTGATGAGAAAAATTGAAGGTGGTACAAAGAAATGGAAAGATATTCCTTGCTCATGGATTGGAAGAACAAATATTGTTAACATGTCCATACTACCAAAAGCAACTACAGATTTAATGCAATGTCTATCAAAATACCAATTGTATTTTTCACACAACTAGAGCAAACAATCTTAAAATTTGTATGGAACCAAAAAGTACTCTGAATGGCAAAATAATCTTGAAAAAGAAAAACAAAGCTGGATGTATCACAATTCCAGATTTCAAGTTGTACTACAAAGCTGTAGTAATTATAACAGTATGGACCTGTCACAAACGTAGACACATAGGTCAATGGAACAGTATAGAAACCCAGAAATAAACCCACAACTTTATGGTTAATTAAACTTTGACAAATGAGGCAAGAATATACAATGGCAATAGAGATTCTCTTCAACAAACAGTGTTGGGAAAACTGGACAGCACATACAAAAGAAAGAAACTAGGTGACTTTCTCACACTATACACAAAAATAAATTCAAAGTGGATTAAGGAGCTTAATGTGAGACCTGAAATCATAAAAATCATAGAAGAGAGCACAGGCAAATATCTTATCCAATTCTGTGGATTGCCTCTTAGTTTTGTTGACTGTTTCCTTTGCTGTGCAAAGTTTTTTACCTTGATAAAGTCCCCAAAGTTCATTTTTACTTTTGTTTCCATTGCCTTTAGAAAAGTGTCTTGAAAGAAGTTTCTATAGCCAATGTTGAAGAGGTTACTTCCTATGTTCTCCTCTAGGATTTTGATGGACTCCTGTTTCACATTGAAGTCTTTCATCCATTTTGAGTTTATCTTTGTGTGTGGTGTAAGAGAATGGTCTAGCTTCATTCTTCTGCATGTTGTTGTTCAGTTTCCCCAGCACCATTGACTGAAGAGACTATCTTTTTTCCATTGGATAATCTCTCCTGCTTTGTCCAAGATTAGTTGACTAGAGAGTTTCTTGAGCTTTTTTCCATTTCTTGAAGCCATTTCTTGAGCCTTTATTCTGTTCAATCGATCTATGTGTCTGTTTTTGAGCCAGTACCATACTATCTTGATGACTACAGCTTTGTAATGTAGCTTGAAGTCAGTCATTGTGATATCCCCCATTTTGGTTTTCTTTTTGAATATTCCTCTGAAGATTTGAGGTATTTTCTGGTTTCATAAAAATTTTGGGATTGTTTATTTCAGCTCTGTGAAAAATGTCAATGGTATTTTGATAGGTATTGCACTGAAAGTGTAAATTGCTCTGGGAAGCATAGACATTTTCACATTTCAGTTAAAGGGCTGGTATCCAAGATCTATAAAGATCAATACTCAATACTCAATGCTCAAAAACAAATAATCCAGTCAGTAAATGGGCAGAAGACATGAACAGACACTTCTCCAAAGAAGACATATGAATAGCTAACAGACACATGAATAAATGTTCATCATCATCAGCCATCAAGGAAATACAAATCAAAACCACAGTGAAATATCACCTTACACCAGGTAGAATGGCAAAAATGAATAAGACAGGAAACAACAAGTGTTGGCAAGGGTGTGGAGAAAGGAGAACCCTCTTACACTGTTGGTGGGAATGCAAACTGGTATAACCAGTCTGGAAAACAGTACGGAATTTCCTCAAGATGTTAAAAATAGAGCTACACTAAGACCCAAGAATTGCACTATTAGATATTTACCCCCAAAGATAATAGATGTAGTGAAAAGAAGGAGAACATACTCCCCAATGTTCATAGCAGTGATGTCCACAGTAGCTAAATTGTGGAAGGAGCTGAGATGCTTTTCAACAGATTAATGGATAAAGAAGATGTGGTCCATATATACACAATGTAATATTATTCAGCCATCAGAAAGGATGAATTCCCACCAAATGCATCAACATGGATGGAACTGGAGGAGATTATGGTGAGTGAATTAAGTCAAGTAGAGAAAGACAATTATCATATGGTTTCACTTATATGTGGGACATAGGGAATAGCATGAAGGGACCACAGGGGAAGGGAGGGAAAACTGAACTGGAAGAAGTCAGAGAGGGAGACAAACCATGAGAAGCTCTGGACTGCAGAAACAATCTGTGTTACAGTGGGGAAGGGGGTACATGGGTGGGGTAACCAGGTGATAGGTATTAAGGTGGGCATGTGTTGCGTTGAGCACTGGGTCTTATATACAACTAATGAATTGTTGAACACTAGATCAAAAACTAATGATGTACTAAATGCTGACTAACTGAACATAATAAAAATAGTAAAAAATAAAAATAAAAAATAATATAATTTGCAAAGAGAGAGAAAAAGAGAGAGAGAGAGAGAGAGAGAGAGAGAGAAAGGGAAAGAGAGAGCACGGGCAGTAAAGTCTCTGACATCAGCCACAGCAACATTTTTCCAGATATGCCTCCAGAGGCAAGGGAAACAAAAAAACAAAACTAAACTGTTGGGAGTACATCAAATAAAATGCTCTGTACAGCAAAGGAAAGAATCAACAAAACTGAAGGACAATCACTGAATGTGAGAAGATACTTCCTAATTACATATTCAATAAAGGGTTAGTATCCAAAACATATAAACAATTTGGACAATTCAACAGCAACAAAAAACACAAATAATCCAATTTAAAAAAATGGGTAGAAGACATGAGTAGACATTTCTTTCAAGAAGACATCCAGATGGCCAACAGGAAAAAAAATGTTCAACATCTCTCATCATCAGGGAAATGCAAATCAAAACCACAATGAGATATCACCTCACACGTGTCACACTGACTAAATTCAAAAACTCACAAGAAAGAAGTGTAGAGTAAATGGAGTAAAGGGAAATCTTGTACACTGTTGGTGGAAATGGAAACTGGTACAACCATGGTGGAAAGCAGTATGGAGGTTCCTCAAAAAGTTAAAAACAGAATCATCATATGATCATCATATGATCCAGTAATTCTACTACTGGATATTACCCAAATAATGTGAAAACACTAAAATGAAAAGAAACATGCACTCCAATGTTTACTGCAGCATTATTTACATTGGTCAGTGTATAGAAACATCCCAAGTGTCTGTACATAGATGAATAAAGATCTGGTGTGTATATTCAATGGAATAAAACTCAGCCATAAAAATGACAGAAAGCTTGCAATCACAACAACATGGATGGAGCCAGAGAGTATGATGGTAAGTGAAATAAGAGGTCAGAGAAAGACAAATACCAAATGATTCCTTCATATGTGGAATTTAAGAAATGAACAAAAGTAACAGAGAAAAAAGTGACAAGGGAAAAAACAACCTCTTATCTATGGAGAACACACTACTGGTTCCCAGATGGTAGGTGGGTTGGCAGATGAAGAAATAGGTGAAGGAGATTGGGAAAACACTTAAATTGATGAGCAATGAGTAATGTATGGGATTTCTGAATCTCTACCCTATACACCTGAAAGTAATATAACATTGTATATTAACTATCCTTAAAATAAATAAACCAAACAAAGAAAAAAATCAGGACACCAAAATTTATAGTTCTTGGTTTATGTATTTTTCTTTTCTAAAGTCTCCCTGAATAAAGTGACTGCACCGTGAACACTGTATTTTCATGAGTGTAGCACGATGCTTGGATCCAGGCAGGGGCTAAGTGACTGGTGAGCGAATATATATTAATTCAAGTCAGACTGAGGGGGTTTTCCTCAGATGTTTCAGTATCACATGGTTTCTGTGATGGCTGCTGGTTTCCCCTAAAGATAATGGTGGATTGGTGGTTGCTAATACTGTTACGCATTCAATCACGAGGGGATCCAGAGAAGCAATAAAACAACAGTTAAAAAGAAAATGTTGGGCCCCAAAATGGCACCTTGGGCCATGCCAAGTCCCAAAACCTTACTTAATCTCTAACTTCCCCCTAAAATGTTTACCTGTCAGTTAGGAATTCTCTGGTCAGCACCAGGGAGGTGATCTGTCCCACGGGCCCTCTCCACCCACAAGGAGGGGAGGTCGTCTTCATTATAATACCTCCTCCTCTCCTAATTAAGGGAGGGTGACCTTCCCTGAAACACTCTTTCTCTTCTTTGCCAACTTTCTTGCTATGAAATCTTTCCATTAGCACCACTCTTCAGAGCTCCCCTCTACCTGCCAGATGGGATGCTGGCTTATTCTTGAATCGCTTAATGAAACCAATTGTATCTCCGAATTTGCTTTTGTTTTTTAACATAAGCAGTGAGAAGTCAGAGATGTGAATGAGCTGGGGTGGGAATGAGAAGGGGAAGGAAATGCATGGGTGATGTCACATGGACAGGAGGGACAGAGTGACAGCAGAGTCTAGGGCTGGGGAACTGTGTGTTTTCATGGGTTACTGTCTGAATGGGAAGAAAATGTAAGAGAGCTAGGATCAGTTTCCATGCCACACAGGACTCATTATGTAGTATCTGAATGGGGGACAGGGAGCAGAATGGAAGCTGGTGACAGGGAGAAGATGGAAGCCAGAGAGGAGCGTCAGACCAGGAGGGGAACTGAGAGTCTGAGTAGGTGTACAGGATTGAGTGAGGAGCACATTTGCATTTTAGCAGAGACTCAGGAAAGGCTTGTGTGCGGAGAAGGAAGTCAGAAGAGAGGGGCTGTGTGTGGGGTAGGTTGTTAGAAAAGAGGTCAAAGACCGACTCTGTAAGAGAAAGAAAGCATCTGCAAATACTAATGCTGTTCCTACAACTTGTGCTGTTGGTGGTTCTCCTCCCAGATGGTGACAGTGAAGATGGTGAGAGCTCTGGTCCTGCCCAGTGGGTACCCATGTGTTTGTGTGTATGTGTACATCTGTTTATGTGTGTCTGTGTGTGTTTCTGCCAGTCTGTGTGTTTCTGATGTGTGTACATGTGCTCATGTGCATTTGAATATGTGTATATGTATGTGTGTATAGGAGTCTTCTGCATCTCTTTGCATTTCTGTGTGTGTACATGTGTTGGTATGTGTCTGCATGTCTGTGTTTGTATATGTACATACATGTGTGTATATGTGTACATCTCTGTGTGTGTCTGTATGTGAGCATTTGTGTCTCTGAGTGTGTGCACTCATGGTGTGAGTTCCCCAGCACATAATAGGGGAGGGAGACTGTCAGCCTGGCTCCTCCCTGAGAATTCCTGACCCTGAGGACCTGTGCTCTTCTAAAGGCTGGGTATGAAGCTTGAGGGTCTGGGGAAGCAAATGTCTCCTGAGATAACTACGGTTTCTCTGTCCTCCAGATTTTGGTTCCCCTCCCTGGCACCTCTCTCCTTCCCAATGCTCTCCACTCCAGAGTTTATCGGTCCTTTTCCCACAGATTTCCAGGAGCCAGTCTCCTTCCGAATCATCCTGACCGCATCCTTTTACAACCCCTCCTGGACACAAAATCAAGGCTCAGCTTGGCTGGATGATTTGCAGACTCACGGATGGGACAATAAGACCGGTGCTTTCATTTACCTGCAGCCTTGGTCTAAAGGCAACTTCAGCAATGAGGAGCTGACGGAAGTAGAAAAGTTATTCTACACATACTCCATTAGATCTCCTTCAACATTTCATAACCACGTCAGCCAATGGCAGCTTGAATGTAAGTTCATCTCCCTCTGGGTTGGGTTGCACATGGCAAGTGTGTGTGTCTCATTGAGTTCCTTCTTTCTTTAGGAAATGAACTACACTGGCTTTTGAACTTCACCTCTCTCTATCTGAAAAGTGAATCACACGAATCTGGGCAGGGGTAGAGGCCAGACCCTGATTCTTGAAAAGCTTCACGTTTTCTTCAGCTTCCCACTCCTCTCATTGACCACAGGTCGTGCTCTCCATCTCTCACTAGTGTCTCCCCTGACCACCCTTTTCCCTGGCCTCCAGCCAAGCACCCTTGCTCCCTCACTTGTGACTGACTTTGAACTGTGCTTTCTCTCCATTCAATCCGAGCAGTGATGTCTATGTGTTCCCTGTACCCCACTGCACTCCCTTTGCCCTAGATTGTTTTTACCCCAGCTCTTCCACTGAGTCCTCCCCTATTCTCTTTCCACATCCTTCATGTCTCTCCTCCAACATTTGCTCCTTCCTTAGTCATTCACCATTGCCTCCACCTCCTGCGACCACCACTTCCCTTTAGTCTGAGCCTCCCCTCAAGTCAAACTTTCCTCCATTGCTCCAGTTCCCAACGTCACCTTTCCACTTCTAGCATCCTTGACTTGCATTCATCTCATTTCCTCTCCTTCACTTCCCCTACTATAATTCAGTCTCTCTTCCCCAGATCCCTTCCAGGTTCAGCTGGTGTTAGGCTGTGATTCCCACTTTGGAGAAGCATCAGTAGGCTTCATGCAGATTGCTTATCAAGGATCAGATCTCATGAGTTTCCAGAACACGTCATGGTGGCCTTCTCCAAAGGGAGGAAGTAGGGCTCAGCAGGTCTGCAGAGTATTCAATCAGTACCATGTTTTCAATGAAATAGTATACAAACTCCTCAGTGACTCCTGCCCCCGGTTCCTGTTGGGTCTTCTTGAAGCAGGGAAGGCGTATCTCCAGCGACAAGGTCAGTCCTGCTCTCTTTCTCTATGAATTCTCTACTCTGCACTCATAGTTTATAACATTCCATCAAATTCAGGGTAAGAAAGAGTCAAGAGGGAGAGGGGATGATGGTTACAGGTTTCTAGATGTGGAAAGATGTCTATATAAAGTGATGTGAAGATCTACCCTCTCAGTCTGTGATTATCTGTCCTGTGTCTGCAGTGAGGCCAGAAGCCTGGCTGTCCACTGGCCCCAGTCCGGGTCCTGGCCATCTCCTGCTGGTGTGCCATGTCTCTGGCTTCTACCCAAAGCCTGTGTCGGTGATGTGGATGCGTGGTGAGCAGGAACAACAGGGCACCCAGCGAGGTGATGTTCTGCCCCATGCTGATGGGACGTGGTATCTTCAGGTGTCTTTGGATGTGAAAGCCAGGGAGGCTGTTGGCCTGTCGTGCTTGGTGAGACACAGTAGTCTAGGAGGCCAGGACATCATCCTCTACTGGGGTGAGAAAGAGCTGGGGCTCAGCTGGGAAAGAGGGTGGGTGGTTCTCTAGCAGAGCAGGAGAACCAGATGAAAAATTGGGGTTGCTAGAAAAAAGTGACTAAAAAAAATGGCAATCCAAGAAAGGAAGAACTGGGAGTGCAGTCCTACAGATATGGGAGGATGCATCAATTTGGGTGAAGGGTCCATCTCTGAGGAGGGATGGGAGAAGTGAAAACGGGAAGGGGAGTGGGTGAGGCAGAGGGTGACCAGAGCAAGGAGGACCAGGGGGGTGCAGTTCAACCCAGGGTAGATGGGAAGTGACACCCTCTGTGCACCAAACCCACAGAGAAGCCCCATTCCATGGGCTTGGTCTTCCTGGTGGTGATAGTGTCCCTGGTGCTTCTGGCCGGTCTGACGTTGTGGCTCTGGAAGTGCTGGTAAGTCTCTGGAGCCACCTTCCGCTCTTTCCCATGTGTGTCCCACCTTTCAGTCTGTCCTCAGCCCTCCAGCTCCCAGTGCCCTTCCCCCCTGCAGTCCTCACCTCCCCCTGCTGCAGAATGACTCTTCCTCTGTTGCTCCCAGGAAAACACACTGGAGATATCCGTGCACTGACCTCCGTTCTGAACGAGATCCCAGCAGCCCAGGCTCCAGTACTTACCTAAACCCAATTCAGTGGTGAAGTCCTTACAACTCTCTGGGCGCAAGTTTGACTTTCAGTTGTGCTTAATGATCAGTTGTCAATAGAAGCTCAGTGTAATTCAGTGGGGTTTGTTGTTCTGACTTGGTTCTGGAACTTAACTCTCAAATTTAACTCAGTGTAAAATGAAGTCCCAGCACCTCCATGGGTGACAGACATCAGATGTCACTTCTTCCAGAGAGCCCTCCCTTACTCAGAAGTGGAAGCTGTCTGTGGAGTGAGAATTCCCACCACCTTTCCCTGCACTTTGACAGTTCTATTCCCCATCCCTGGTGCCTGTTTTCCCCAGTTAGGACAGTTTTCCTTCTAACTCTTAGGATCCTTGAGAGCAAAGTCTATATGTTCTTCATATTTGTATACTTGGGAAGGTGTCTCACCTGCATGGAAAATGTCCTCAATAAAAACCCGTGTTGAATTTATGCTAAATCCATAGGTTCTTCTCCTCCTCCTCCTCCTCCTCTTTCTCCTCCTCCTCTTTCTTCTTCCAGACATGCTTGTAGTTGTTGAGATGTTTGCTGCTCTTCTTGTTAAAAGTCTTGTCACCTGGCCAAGGGAGTGCACAGTTTTCCTGTTCTGGTGACATCTCCAGTCTCCTAAGTAGAAACACGTTTTCTGTGAAGATTTGTATTATTTAATTACACAAACCTATTGGATGAATCGGTTGCTCCAAGTATTCTAGATTAAACAGAAATGCACGATTTAGGCTTTTTTTTTTTTTTTTAATGTTTGCTGGACTCTGAGCAGCAGCAACAGAACTGTCACCCTGGGGCTTCTTAAAATATAAGGTCTTGGCCTCAGCTGACTTCCTGCATCACAATTTGCATTTTAGCAAAATCAGCAGGGAGATTCACAGGTGCATAAATGTGATGTCTGAGAGGTAGCCAAGTCTGTGATTCCCTGAAGGGAGAGAATCGCTCCAGGAAAGAGAACGGGGGTGTTGTGGTCAGGAATGAATGGAGATCCAGCAGAGACCACGCATACAGTGCCTCCTGGCATTCGCGGCTGCTGTTTACAGCTTCTAGGACTCTGAGTCAGAGATAGTGAGCTATTGCTCCTGGGGGAAAGGCAGGGTTCAGGTTCTGGGGGTCTTTGCTCATGATCCTTGTCACTTGTTTCATGTGTGTTTCTGTTTAAAGACAGGTTCTTGGGGTGCATGGGTGGCTCAGTCAGTTAAGCTGCTGCCTTTGGCTCTGCTATTACTCTCAAGGTCCTGGGATCGAGCTGTAGTCCAGCTTTCTGCTCAGCAGGGAGTCAGCTTCTCCCTGTCCCTCTGCCCCTCCCTCTGTTTGTGTTCTCTCTATCTCTGTCTCCTTCTCTCTCAAATAAATAAATAAAATCTTAAAAAAACTAAAGACAGCGGGGCACATGGGTGGCTCGGCCAGTTGAGCATCTGCCTTCAGCTCAGGTCATGATCCTGGAGTCCAGGGATCCAGCCCCACACTGGGCTCCCTGCTCGGCGGGAAGCCTTCTTCTCCCTCTTCCAATCCCCCTGCTTGTGTTCCCTCTCTCGCTGTGTCAAATAATAAATAAAATCTTAAAAAAAGAAAAAAAAAGTAAAGACAGCTTCTTTAATATGTATGTATTTGTAAATAATTTTTTGTATGGAGTATTTCCCCACAATAAAACACCAGCTCAGAAGTGCGTAAATTTCCCAGCTTGGGTACTGTGATCACCAGGGTCTTTGGCTTTCAGTCCCGTGGCTATGCTGCCCAAGACAGTTTTAGAAACTAACAAAAAGAAAGTCATTGTCTCATGAATCCAAGAACAGAGTTCCTTTTCCCCTTTTTCTTGGCGTCATCATGGCATCATCATAGCCTCCTAGATGTTATTTTACTATTCTCTGGTGTGGGTCCACACTGATGTCATGAATGTCCTGTTCTTTTCCCTGGATTTACTGCATTGTTTACTCATTATCAGTAAGCTCAGAGCCCACAGCTCTGCATCAGGAGTCTGAGCAAACCTTACCTACGCAGGTGTTTTGTCATGAGGCACATTACACCTTCTTGTGCTTAGGACACCAGTTCTTGTGCTTAGGACACCAGTCAACCTGAAGCTCTGGGCTTCAGGGCCATTTAAAACACTGAAGTCACCTGGAAAGACAACAGAGGTGCAGAAAATGTGGCACCAAATTGATCATGAACAGGATATGTGTTTACAGTGTCAGAATTAATACAGGAAGGCAGAAAGACACTTGGTTCAACCTTGGTCTGGAATACCTGTGGTTGACTCATGTCAGGTCAATCTACATGTCCATGAATAGTGTTAAGCACATGTGTCTGGGGCTTACAAATCAAAGTCAGCAGGTAGGCCAATCAGCATAGACAGACTCCGTGAATAATGAAGATGGACCCTCTGTGACTGATGACCCCCATCCAGTGGGAGTGGAGTCATCCATGACTAGACTTTAATTACTCTCGGTTTCATTAATTAACTGAGCAAACCATTCTCAAGCTCTGACCACGAAGCAGGGACATTCTGGGTTTCAAGTAGTGGGGAAGAAAAGGTCTTCCCTGTCTTTGTACCTTGAAAATTTTGCTTTCCTGATTTGATTATGGCGATCATTGTTGTTTCTAACCAGTTTAGTCAGCAATTTATGTGAGTTGAACTAGGGGACAGGGACTTAGGGTTTGTTTGTTTGTTCGTTTGTTTTGTTTTGTTTTGATTTTTTAGAGCTGAGAGTGGGGCCCATGGTTGGAAAATGTCCAGAGAGACCACATGCAGGGCCCAGACCTATACATTTGGCCATTTCTGGAAAATAACGTTGAGATGGGAGAGGTGGCAAAGGTGAAAATATGGGTATGGGAAGAGTAAATCATGGGTCATCTGCAATCTTCCTGCCTGGATCAGACTGCTTGGCTGTTTCTTTACCTTCCAGTCCACCTTATCATGCTTGCATGGACATCATGTGGATTTGGGTTGGTTGACTCCACCCTTGTGTGTAACCTTGGGCTCTGATCAGCCTGAGGACATCAGGAGAAAGCATCTTTGTCACTGTGACAGGTTGAAGGATGGACAGGTAACCTGCCGGTCAGGCCAGTCATCAGATAGATTCCATTTGTATCACCCAAAGTGATGGTTCAAGGCCAGGCACCTGCTCTCGGTGGCACAGGTCACACACAGCCTGATTCTTTTTTAAAAATTAATTAATCAATTTAAATTAACTGATTTGAGTTGATTAATTAATTAACTTAAATTAATTAATAAGAAATTAATTAATTTCTTTTCAGTGTACAGAATTCATTGTTTATGCACCACACCCAGTGCTCCATGTAATATGTGCCCTCCATAATACTCACCACTAGCCTCAGCCAACGTCCCACGCCCTCCCCTTCAAAACCCTCAGATTGTTTTTCAGAGTCCATAGTCTCTCATGGTTCATCTCCCCTTCAAATTTCCCTCAACTCCCTTCTCCTCTCCATCTCCCCATGTCCTCTGTGTTATTCCTTATGCTCCACAGATAAGTGAAACCATATGATAATTGACTCTCTCTGCTTGACTTATTTCACTCAGCATAATCTCTTCCAGTTCTGCCCATGTTGATACAAAAGTTGGGTATTCATCCTTTCTGATGGAGGCATAAAACTCCATAGTGTATATGGACCACATCTTCCTTATCCATTCGTCCATTGAAGGGCATCTTGATTCCTTCCAAAGTTTGGCGACCGTGGCCATTGCTGCTATAAACATTGGGGTACAGATGGCCCTTCTTTTCACTACATCTGTATCTTTGGGGTAAATACCCAGTAGTGCAATTGCAGGGTCATAGGGAAGCTCTACTTTTAATTTCTTGAGGAATCTCCACACTGTTTTCCAAACTGGCTGCACCAACTTGCATTCCCACCAACAGTATAAGAGGGTTCCCCTTTCTCCACATCCTCTCCAACACTTGTTGTTTCCTGTCTTGTTGATTTTGGCCATTCTAACTGGTGTAAGGTGGTATCTCAATGTGGTTTTGATTTGAATCTCCCTGATCACAGCCTGGTTTTTATGGAGGATGTAGGAAAAAGAAATGCTCTCTCCTGTCCTGGATGATAAGGTCAGGGTATGAAGCCTGAAATAAATACAATCCTTTTTCAGCAGCAAGAAGCAAGCCTAAGGATGAAGCCTGCAAGCAAGAAGGCAGGGAAATTGTATGAAATTTGCCAAGAGTGTAGATCCCAAGTGTTCTCACTACAAGAAAGAAAAATTAAAAAAATGAAAGAGAAGGAGAAGTTCCAGATGTGAGGTGATGACCGAGTTAACTGCCCTGGTTGTGGACATCACATCACCATGTACACATACATCAAACTTCCAGTGGCTACTTAACTTTATGTTTTTAAAAGAAAGTGACAAATGAAGTATTCCAACATGTGATGAATACTACATAAAATATTAATTTTCATGATTTGCTTCAGTAGACATTTTCTTGACCAGTTCTGCATTTTCCTTCTGAAATGCTGTGTGCCTTCACTGGAGGCACTACAGGGAAGGATGTGAGCATTCAGCTGCAGCTCCCTGCAGGCCCCAAGTGCACCAGGCTCCTGTGGGTCTTCAGGCCGTCCTCTCTGGGAAGTTGTTGGAGGACTTTCCTCAGGAGGACCTTCGTTCATGTCACGTCAGAGGTTCTGCTGCACCTGTTAGAGCCTGCGAGGGTCCACATGGCCCAGGGTGCCTCCGAACCTTCCTTCCTGGGAGGCTAGAAAGCTGCACATGGTCCATAGGTCCAGTGTTCATTTGTCATCATACTTCAGTGATGCTGAAAATAGCAACAATAACAAAACCAAAGCATCAGAAAAGTGAAGGCAGATACACAGACCCACAGAAGGAGCTGGAGCCCCAATGACTCTGGGCTCCCCAGTTCCATCAGGCAATACATTCCCCACATGATTTCAGCCCAACAGGGTGGACTTCTAGCCTTAGAGACCAAAAGCTTCCCTCTGATGGATGTGGACGTGGCCTCATGGGGACACTGGGATAATGTCTCTCTTCCTTGCAACATTCGTCCTCGCTTCCCTCTTCCCTTCCCTGGATTCTTGAAAATGTTCCTCTAGCCCTTTTCTTTGATTGCTTTTCTCTTCATGTGTCCTCATCTTGTAACACTCACCCTTTTTGCACGTTAACCCGCCATCAGAATCAATCCCTGTCCTGGGTGTTTTCAAGGATTTCTAGCAAACTTCTGGCCAGCAATTGAGATGCCTGGTCCGCTGCTGATCAGTGACTGGCAGAAATCCATCCTCCAGGGTTTTCGTCGTAAAACTGCACCAGCACATGATAAATCGGGAAGCGTCGTGGTCATGACAGTTAAACATTCAACATGCAAGACGTTTTCTAGAATTCTTCCTGACACAATATGTCCATCCATTCATTCATTCATTGATTTCATCATGTATTGAGATTTTCCTATTGTAATGGTAAACATACTCTCTGTGAGTGTTTCTAGGGTGTGGGAGAGGCAGCTCTGCGGCCAGATGTTTAAGATACAATGAATAATCTCTTCCTCCAAGCTTCTTACTTATTTATGTTTACATTTAACCACCCAGAGGCAAACTTCAGAAATCTTTGCAGCTTGTTTGTCCCAGCTTTTTTCTTTGCCAAGTTATTCTCTACAAATCTGTGAAAACCATTTCTTCCCTACCCAAGGTGGTCTTTGTGAACCTCCACATGGGGTGCTGACATAGCTTTCCTCTCTCCCCGCAAGCAACAGAGGCTCTACCTCAGCCACAGTGGGCTCGTATTGAAGGGATGGACGTGTCCACTGGGAGAACCTCCTCACAGAAGGTTCTAGATTGTGGTATAAGCACGAGGCCAGTTTGTGATTGAACATGGGAGAAAGGAGAAGCTGAAATGTTAACTTTCTGGATCTGGCAGTTGGAAGGGGGGGCACATGGGGTGACAGGAAGCAGCTGAGAGTGTGATGGCGGCCAGTCCCACTCTTCAGACGTGGCAGGTCCTAAGCATTTGGTTCCCACACTGTGTCCCTCTCCTGATTGTTGGACATAAAAGCAATGTGATTGAGTCGAAAGGTGAGATATTTTAAAATGTAAAGTTGGGTTGAATAGTAAAAGTGTGTTTAGCTAGTTAGTATTTGATCTTTTCTTAATTTATTCATTAGATCCTAATTTTGTTCTAAACTTTTTTTTAAGATTTTATTTATTTATTTGACAGAGATCACAAGTAGGCAGAGAGGCAGGCAGAGAGAGAGGAAGGGAAGCAGGCTCCCTGCTGAGCAGAGAGCCTAATGCGGGGCTCGATCCCAGGACCCTGAGATCATGACTTGAGCCAAAGGCAGAGGCTTTAACCCACTAAGCCACCCAGGCACTCCTGTTTTAAACTTGTTAATGGCATGTAAGAGCCATTTTTTTAGGCCATCCAGACATGTGACTAGATGGCTACAGTCAGCTTTGTACATGAGAGAAGAGTTAATGCATCATTGTGTGATCACGTTTATGAATCTCTACATTTATAATTTATAATAATTTCATTATGAATCATTTTATTCTTAATTATTTTAATTGTGTGTGGTCATCTAAAAAATAATCCTTTTCTTATTCTCACATGAGAGGAAGTTTACTTGGCCAAATCCACAGCAAGCTACAAGCACCCAGGGAATTTGTCCCTTCCAGAAAGATTAGAAGTGAACTCGAGAGCAAGGATGAGCCCCAGCGGTGAAAAAGAAGGGAAAGGACATTTCTTCTCAAATGAGGCCTGGACATGTCTGCACACAAACATGTCCTTCCTCATTAGCAAGAAAGAAGGAGATGCCAACCAAGGGCGTGTATCAGCAGAGTTAGTATTAGCCTTTTTTGCCATGAAATCCACTTTCTGTGTGACTTTAGTATGGGGGTAGGTGCACTCACTGGAGAATTTGATCACTGCTGCTGTCAGTACCTTTCAGAAATAATTTGCTTATGCTTCATTCCCTTTTCTGTGGTGACTTATAACTTCAGTTCTTCAGTGTTTTTAATGAGATGCAGACCGGGATGGTGAGGAAGGTGTGTCTCTGGCCTCACACCCCTCTGTTTCTGCATTTGTTCAGTTTTAAATATTCTGGGCTTTTTAAAGACTGTGGTTTTCACAGTCTCATTGACAAATACTCCTTTTACATTGGTGAGCACATACTCTCTTTTTCTGGTTCAAAGTGATTGTGAAGTAACAAGTATTGGGGGAATTTATAGCTTCAAAACACTTATTTGTAAACAAGATGGATTAAGGGGAGTTAGAGAGGAGAAGGGAGTTGGGGGAAATTGGAAGGGGAGGTGAACCATGAGAGACTATGGACTCTGAAAAACAATCTGAGGGTTTTGAAGCGGGGTGGGGTGGGAGGTTGGGGGAACCAGCTGGTGGGTATTAGAGAGGGCACGGATTGCATGGAGCACTGGGTGTGGTGCAAAAACAAGGAATACTGTTACGCTGAAAATAAATTTAAAAAATTAAAAAAAATAAATATATGAGTTAAGATTTTAATCAGGAAGCTAGAAAAAGGAGAAAATCAGTAAAAATTTAGAAGGTAGAAAATTCATCTAAAAGCACTAAAAATTAAAAGAAAAAGCAAAGCAAACAAAAAAAATTGATAGAAATGACTGAAAACACCAAAGATGGTCTTTTGAGAAAATTAGTAAAAATATAAAACCTCTCTCCAAACTGATCGAAAGAGTAATAAATATGAGAAAGTAGACATGTTACAAGAATGGCATGTAGATTGAAGAAGAACGTGTTGTCTATGACTTATATCAACACATTCGCTATAGATAAAATTTTATCTTAAAAAATCCTAGAAGAGGGAGAAAGTTTGAATGCACCATGCTGGCTAAGGGATAGGAGGGAGGGTCAGAGCTGCTGCTGGTTGTGCAGGGTCCTAGGTACACACCAGACGAGCAGCAGGTAATTATACTCCAGATGCGTTGTTCCAGGTAGAGAAAAGGATAGAAAAGGGTCCAGCACAAAATCGTCAGGACACCAAAGCCAGCAAGGCTTTGCCCAGAAAAAGGTAAAACAATTATTAAATGAGTGACTCTCCGCTTACCTCATGCATGCACACATACAGGGAAAGTAGGTATATAGACTCAAAGTATTTGCAAACAGAAACCAATGTCAGATGAAGTGGGATTTACCAGTGGAATATAAGGACTGTACCCTTAAAAATTTCTTAATAGAATTACTTTAACAGATTAAGAAAATAAAGTCATGTAATCCTCTCCAGAGGTACAGAAAAGGCATTTGGTGCATTTACATGTCCCTTCCGATAAAACTTGAACAACCCAGACCAGAGAGAAATGTGGCTGCAAACAGCGTGTACGACCCACTGTTGACGCTGAAGGCTGAAATGTGCTCTGGTGAGTGAGGGACACTACGCCCAGCTACGGGAGTATCTGCTTTTCTGGAGAAGATACGACAAGCCCCTCTTAACCCAGCAAAGCAAGGGAAATAAGGAGTCATGAAAATGGAAACTAAAGAAAAATCATTGTTATCTGCAGATCATATGATTGTATATAAGGAAATGAAAAGCAAAATACTGGGAGTAATAAGAGAATTTAGGAACTCATTTAGATAAAAATTGTAAGGATTTCAAGAGAATAAGAATCTTTTTTTTTTTTTTTGAGATGATATAATTTCTACCTAGAAACTAGTGGAGTAAAAAGCAAACAATTAGACCTACCATAAAAATGTAGCAAGTTCTTTTTTTTTTAAGATTTTATTTATTTATTTGACAGACAGAGATCACAAGTAGGCAGAGAGGCAGGCAGAGAGAGAGAAGGAAGCAGGCTCCCTGCTGAGCAGAGAGCTCGATGTGGGGCTCCATCCCAGGACCCTGAGATCATGACCTGAGCTGAAGGCAGAGGCTTTAACTCACTGAGCCACCCAGGCGCCCCGCAAGTTCTTTTTTTAAGGAAAGATTTTACTTATATACGCATTTGAGAGAGAGGGAGTGCAAGCAGGGAAAGGGGAAAAGGAGGCAGGGAGACAAGCAAACTCTGCACTGAGCAGGGAGCCTGAATGCAGGGCTCAGTCCCAGGACCCTGAGATCATGAGCTCAGCCAAAACCAAGAGTTGGACGCTTACCCGCTGAGCCGCCCAGATGCCCAAAAGCGTAGTAAGTTCTTTAGGCACAAAATAAATATTAAAAAATGTCTGACCATAAACATTAAATGCTGTTAAAAACAACAGGAACAATATATTTTATTGTAGAAAGCATAAAAAATATAAAATATACAGAAGAAATTAAGAGCACTTGTAATTATACTACTAAGATATTAACTAAAAAATAGAACTAAAGGTTTTTTGTGTATATTTATGCATGCATGTATGCATATATGTGAATTTTCATTTTGAAATAAATGTCTTACATTGAAAAAAATCACCACTTTTTTATGCAAGAAACAAGAACAAGTAAGATAAAATTAGATGCCATTTAAAATAGCAACAAATCTATAAAATAGCTAAGAATTAGCTAAAGAAAGAATATACAAGACTTCTACAGTGAAGTTATAAAAAACTATTAAAGATCATAAAAATATTTCTAATTAACTGGAGTAGTATAGATGTAGTTATAAAAAATTATAATTCTCTTTAACTTATTCTGTAACTTTAGTAAATTCCTAATTAAGATTCCAGTTGGATTTCTAGAGGTACATAGTAAGCTTATTTTTTTATTATATAGAATAATAAATGACTACAAGTATCTAAGTCATTTTTGAAAGAATAGAACAAAGACTTATTGACAAAGGAATGAAGTCATAAATGCAAAACACAACACTACAAACTTAGTAGCATAGAACAAAGCAGAATATTTTTACGATACATTGGTGGGGAATTATTTCTTAAACTAAGTTCCCAGAGTGGAAACTGCAGAGCCTTGGAGAGAAATGGCCTATGGTGGTTGTGCCACCACCCTCCCTACACACACACACTCTGCTCTAGCTACAGGGGCCTAGAGCTAAGTCAGATCCTGCCAGGCAAGTGTCCTGGTCTCTCCACCCTTAGGAAGCAGGAATGGGCATGTCCAGGAGGAGCGGGGCCAACCCAGACGGTTCCACTGTTTTGGACATTGTTGCTTTGGTACCACAAAATGTATAAAGTGGATGGACTTCTTGGGAAAAAAAAATAAAATAAAAAATAAAACCTGTTGAATTTTATTTTGCAAAACTAAGGCTTTCTGATCAACCAAGTATAAACTGAGTACAGTTTAATTCATAATAATAAAATTATATAAAAATAAAAAAATAAAAAATAATAAGCTGAATAAGAATTAACGGTGGAAAATTGAGAGAAGTATTTGGAATTCTAAAAATAAAATGTGTGTATACCCAGATCACTATGGGGAGGTCTTTAGAACAGTGCTCAGTGAGATGTGTTAGTAAATGAAGCTCACAGCGTAATATCTTTTGTGGGAATTGAAGTTGTATACCTCGGAGCACCCCATTTTCCAAGAACACGTAGAAACAGAAGGACAGCGCATCCGTACGGGAGAACGTGGGGAACAGAAGGGAATGGGCCTGAACGCGAGGAAGTTCACAGAGGAAGTCTGCTCAGACCAAGTGATGACCAGGGGCCACCGATGGAGGAGAAGGGTTAGTTCAAGCCCCTGCACTTGAGTCTACACAGAAAACACAGCAGAGGAAAACCAACGTTGGAAATGTTTTCAAATTAAGTTCTATAGAATAAAGAGACGGGATTGGGATAACGGATTGCACCAGAGATAAAAAATCTAAGGGAAAAAATAAAAATATATAATATTATATAAAATATTTCCATTTCTAAGCAAAGAATCAAAATATGTGCAACATCCAAACCCTCTGGTTGAAAACGTCAGGATTTTTGTGACCACGGGAGGCTCCAGGGTGGGATAAACTTCTGTATTTTACCTCTGGATGGCAGTGGAGATTAGAGCAAAGCTTCTGTGTCCTTGTTCCTAAGACAGTAGAAGCCCCCCAAATCAAGGGGTTTGCAAACCCATGCTTAAGTTCACAGTGACTTGCTAGCTGGTCACTGACATTACTTACAAAATCATGCATGTAAGACTGAGCCCATCAATAATAACACGGATTGAATCCAAGGGACTACACGACTGGTAAAGAAAGATGAGGCCAAAAATGGGATAAATGTTAACAAGCGTCTGATGCTCTGAACACTGGCAGTATGTGGGCTGTAAATTACGAAAGGGCTCTGAGGTGACTGGGACAGGGTCTAGAAGGGTCTAGAAAGACGCAGACTGGCAGATCATTTGGGAAAAGTACTGCTCTTCCTGGTCCTCAGGCCACAAAGAAATTCTTCCCATCAGTTCTTAGAAGGAAGAAGCTACGTGGCGCTATGAACAACGTTGTCAGGGAAAGTTGGTTCCAACAGTTGCACCAGTTTCCTAGGTCTGCTTCAGTCTCTTAAATGAAGCAAGGTGATACCATCAGCCGGCGTGTAAGAGAAAGTGCCCAGCACAACAGGATCTGGCCGGGTATGCCTCGCTCCCACGCTGTGGCGAGCTCAAGGGTTGATTGGACACTCTCTGCAGGAATGACCATGTTGTCTCTGTTGAACCGAGGTCATGATTTTTGGGCAGCAGTGGCGTTTACACTAGATATCTAACATACACCTCATATACCACCATTGTACATTATCTCTTAAATGCAGAGCAGTAGCCTGTAATCAGCTGAGCCGTGGGTGGGATTGGCAACTGGACATTTCTGACGGCGTTTGGAGATCTACTCAAAGACTGTCTCTTGAATCCTAGATTTGCTTCCAGGAGGCTGACGGCATACGGGAGTACCGAGATTCTTTTGGAGGTGAAATTTTGGGGCTACTCCAAGACAGAGGCACTTGTTGGCCTAATCATGACTTCTTCCATTCCCAGGGCACAACCAACACTACTTCAGCGAGAATGCCAGGTGTGACTTTAGGCAGGAACAAGTACGAGACCTAATTTGGGTATAACGTGTCCTGAGAAAAGCACCCATGGTCTTTGAGCCTTGAGCAGTGTGATTACCCGTTACCTTATTCGAACGAAACTGCTCGCCAACCATATACCTGTGTGCCTGAGTGGGCAGATGGATTGTCAAATGGGGCTCCACGGCAGAGACCCTGGTTGTCTCCGGAATCCATTTTCCACTTCCTCTAGAATACGTCAAGTCCCATTTATGAGCTGGGCAGGATCAAGTCTGCTCCCTTAGACCCCCTGAGAGCTGCTGTGGCTGTGTGTCCGTGGTCTGACCATGAATGTATCACTTCCGTGATGCAGAACTGAGTCGGGGGAGATGGGTGTGCTCAGCCGCCTCCTTTCTCATGATCACCGGCGGGACACTGGGTTTGAAGGAAGGACCTCCAGCAACCACCTCAGAGGATGGGTGACCTTCAGAATGAGGACCAAGCATGGTAAAGACCATAACAGGACAAAGCAAAGCAAAACAAAACACTAAAAAAAAAAAAAAACAAAACCCAAAACAAAAGAGGAAGCTAGCCACCAAGTCCCTTATCCAACAGAAGGCGACAGCCCTGAACTGCCCTTTCTAGTCTTTTCAGGAGAGAGAGAGAAATGCACTATCTTTTAAGATAGTGCTAATTTGAATTTTTAATAAAATAAAAGTCAAATGTGTACTTTCAAAAATATCCTTTAAATGGATATCCTGAGCCATAGCTCGGCACGATATTTTAGTAAAATTAATACCATAAGCAGAATGACATTAGAATCCCAGTTCAATGGACTTGATTCCTTGTACACGTCAAAGGATTAAGGGATTTTTTTTTTTTAAAGAAAATGAACGGATGACGTCAATAGGAAGATGGTCATTGATGCAAGCCAATTGCCATTTTTAAATTTCAACCCTAAATTTTAGGGTATAAAGTCAGTCTTTGCCGGGAGCGTGGGGCTGTACAGATTGATCATGTAAGCCTCACTCTTACAAGAATGTCTGGCTTCTGTCTGGAAAAAAAAAAACAAACAAACCGTACCGTCCGTATATAACTGCACAGAGAGACGGAAGGGCCAAGCGGTGAGCCATGCGGTCGTTCCAGATTTCAGCCCAGGCCGTGGCAAGCCTTTGCATGCATGGGGGAGGAGACAAGCGGGAGAGGTGATAAAGGAGGAGCGGGGAGCTCCGATGAAGGCTAACGAGAGAACAGTGTGGACACAAGATGGGAAAGCGAGAAATGAGGAAAGGGAGAGAGAAAAAGCTTCTGTAAATGGAAATGAAGGTGCACACAGGCCAGGTCAGACAAGGCTAAAGCTGAAGCTGGGTTAGAGAACATCGGCCTCTCTCCTCAGACGCGCCCTTGCATTCTGCAGAGGTCACGGTGGGGTCGATCCTGCCCTCAGTGCTGAGGACGGGGGCCAGTGGAAGACAGAGAACAGAGGCAGGGCTGCCGCTGGGAGCCAGGAAGGGGAGAATAACGTGAAGGCGTGTTCATGAGGAAATGAAAGGACCCCAGTAAAAGCCATGTGGTTGTGGGAGGCAGCGAGATTTCTCAAACAGGGAAGTGGGCAGAGCCTGAGGTTTGGCAGGGAGGGGATGGCAGAGCAGGGGTGCTGAGACCATGTGAGCTGCGCTCCCAGTGGGAGCTGAGGAGAGCTCTCTCCGAGGGGCCAGCATTTCCCCATGGAGGTGAACCTGGGGGACAGGCAGGGACGAGGACTTCTGGGCACCACTGAGGCAGGCAGAGGAGCCTGGGGAAGGCTGGTGCCTGAGGCCGAGCACTGGCCACCCTCGAATGGCCAAGACCCTCACCTCTACCTGCATTCTGATGGCAGATGGCCCCACCCATCTCAGACCATCCTTTTGGGACGGCGTGTGCCCACAGGCACGCTCACCCCCTCCTCTGCCCATGTCAGTATGAGACGGACACACTCAGGAGGAGTCCAGAGTGTTTCTTGTGCAAGTAACTGAACTATCTTAAGCACAAGCCTGATACGAGCTGTTAAGGTATGGAGTCGACCACCCCTCAATTAGACAGAGAACACGCTCGATAATGCAAGTCACACAGCGAGGTTTATTTGACAAGCTTAAGCTTGGGCCCAAGTATACCCGACACAGCACAGTAGGGACTTGGACCCCGAGGCTGGTGAAGGCAGGGGTTTTTATGGGTCATTGCAAGAGGCTTGGGGCAAGGGAGGAGGAGAAGCTTCAGACTTTTTTGCAGTAGGCTGACTAGCTGCTGCCGGGCTGGTTCCAGGCTTAGGTACTTTCCTGGAAGTGTTTACAGGGTTAGGTATTCCTGTTACTAAAAGAGGGTGGGGGTCCCTGGAACCAAAGTAAAGTAGGGGAAAGTTCAGCCCTTGGGCCTGAGATGGCTGCCCAAGCTAAGATGGCTGTACTTAGGCTAACCCACTCTTACAGAGCAAGTTTACATTAATTTGGCACCGAGGCAGAGTGCCCAGTAGATGTGAAGATGGTGAGGGCTGCCCCGGGTCACGCTCCAGCACATGGGAATGAGGTCAGAGGGGAAGAGGCACGTGAAGGAGCTGGGAGCAGGCAGGGGATGGCTCCCAGGAACGCAGGTTTCCAGCTTCTGTTTGGGTGACTGGCTGGACACAGCCCCGTTCTGGGCTGAGATGTACTTGCTCTCCTCATTCCCCTGCGGCCGAACTTCCCCACATACTTCTCCTGTCTTTCATCACTCCGTATTCTTTCCCGGGGCAATCACATGGATTGCATCACAGGTGAGTCCAGGAGAGAAAAGGGGTGTAAAACAAGTCTCCACGCCTTCTTCCCATGCCCGCAGGGTCATCCCGGTCTCCTCCAGCCTGTGTAGACTCTGGCAACTTAGCCCGGCCTAATCCCACAGTCACCTTCCCCAAGTTCTTGAGACTAAAGTGCAAGACAGGGGCGCCTGGGGGGCTCAGTGGGTTAAAGCCTCTGCCTTCGGCTCAGGTCATGATCTCAGGGTCCTGGGATCGAGTCCCGCATCGGGCTCTCTGCTCGGAGTGGAGCCTGCTTCCTCCTCTCTCTCTGCCTGCCTCTCTGCCTGCTTGTGATCTCTGTCTGTCAAATAAATAAATAAAAATTAAAACAAACAAACAAACAAACAAAAACTAAGTCAGGGCCTGTCTTGCTCAGTCCTAACCTC
Organism: Lontra canadensis; assembly: GCF_010015895.1. NCBI lineage: Eukaryota > Metazoa > Chordata > Mammalia > Carnivora > Mustelidae > Lontra > Lontra canadensis. The sequence goes on from NW_022631162.1 coordinate 798,359, forward strand.
AAGGCTGAGCCATCCTGCCCATTCATGTAGGATCAGTGCATTCAGTGAGCAAAGCCAGGCTTCTCGGACCTCCACTTTCCCTCTCCCTTCTGAGCCAAGAGGTGAGAGAAGAGTCAGCAAAAGTCATGGCATTTACCCAGAAGGAGGCAGCAAGAGCAGCACCGGCAGCTTTCGTTACTCCTCGGGGCTCGGTGCCCACAGAGTGACTTTAAGAGGCTCCGCGCACAGATGTGATTGGTTCCAAGTGCGGCTATTTCGGTCTGAACCGTGAGGGTCACGGCAGACACAGAGTGGGTGAGTGGGAGGGGACAACCAGAGAACATGTCACAAATGTTACGTCTTCAGAGAAATAAGGTAGGTCCTGCTGATCCCAAACACCGTGAGGCAAGGAGTGGCTCAAGCCAGGGTTTTGCAGAAATAGAATCTGTGTGCTGAGGGCCCCACTTCCCATGAAAGCCAAAGGCCTTGGAAGAGAATGGCGGAGAGCCTTTTTTTAATCCCCCACATTAAAATGACGGCTAAGTTCATTTTGGGGAAAAACAGAAACACTAACCCCTCCTTTCAAGCTTTGGTAGTCAGCAGAAATCTGGGCTCTGAAGAGCCACAGACACCCCCGCCCCCCCAGGTTATTTACGGTAGTGGCCTCTGGATAAATGTGTTATCGTGGGAAACGCGGGAGAACGATGTGCATGGAGCTCCCTGTGGGCAGCTTACCGCTGGAGTGGTGCCCAGCATCGCAGCCCCCACGCGGGACAGTCACGCACAGGACTCGGGGTTGGGGTGCTGGGGGCGGGCGATTCCATGTTCCATGGATAATGGCATGAAGGGAAGGCAAAACGGTATGGTATAGGCACAGCATTGGGAAACATCCCCTCCAGACATTGTGCTAATAAAACCTTAAGAGCCTGAGAGCCTGGAAGGATTGAGAAATTCTAAAGAAGTAAGCAAAAACAAGCAAAAAGAGAGGGTGGAAGGTGTCAAAGATGCGAGAGCTCCTTGTGGCTGTCGATGGGTCCTCTCTGTCCCCAAGGGCATCTTCTCACTTACATGGACTGGAAAGACCTGTGTCAAGGGCAAGAGCGTCTTGTGGTCCTTCCTGGTACTGATAATCAGCAGCTCCTGGGGTCACAGATGTATCACAAACACAGAGATCCCTGGGCAGCCTGACAAAGTGGTTTTGGGGTTCCCACTGGGTTGTCAAGAGCAACCCACACCAGCGCCCAACCTGCCAACGTGAACTGAGAGCCCGTCTGGGCCTTGCTGACCCCATGATCCTCCTTGATAAGGACATGGTCTCCGATACATAAAGGAGGAATGAAGTGCCTTTGTTGAATTTCTGGAAAGGTGGCCTTGTGACAGCAGACTTTTCTGGACACAGTAAGGTCCAGCCCTTACACCTGCCACACTCCCTCAGGGTGATAGTCACTCATCACAATGGTCTTGCTGGTCTGGTTTCCACATGATGCTGATGGGTGACTGTGCCCCCAGATGCTGCCCTCTGTGCTGAGACTTGCCCTGGAGCCACTCGCCAGCCCAGTGGCCACCAACTGCTCTCTGCAGCCTTGTAGAAGTTAGCTGGCCTCTCCGTCTACCTGGGATTCTGCACAATATTTATTCTTTTAAAAAAAAAAGTTTCACTGCTTAAAAAGCCCAAAAACCAATACTAAGCTGGGTCTCTACTTTCCCATTACAAGGGACCAGAGAGCCGTGCGGAGATGACTGATTTCTAGTTTGGGGCAGGGAGCTTCTGATGAAGTTCTAGAACATAGGTGAGGTTCAGTGGGATGAGGTCTGGAGCCAATGGCTAAGAAAGAATTCTTAAGATGTCTCTGGTGCAAAAAACTGGTTTATTAAAGCATGGGGACAGGACCCGTGGGCAGGAAGAGCTGCTTCCCCGGGGATGTGAGGGTTGAGACGCTGCCTTCGGCTCAGGTCATGATCTCAGGTCCTGGGATCTAGCCCCGTATCGGGCTCTCTGCTCAGTGGGGAGTCCGCTTCCCCCTCTCTCTCTGCCTGCCTCTCTGCCTGCTTGTGATCTCTCTTTCTGTCAAATAAATAAATAAATAAAATATTTAAAAATAATAAAAATAACTGATAACTTTATATCAGGGCATATCAGGGGGAAAAAAAGAGGAAAGGATCCCAAATCAAGATGGGACAATTAGAACCTCACAGAAACAATGACTAGGATGGAGTCAAGCATTTCAAATACACTGACATTCCTGCACTTGCAGCAGGAAAAGTAATTCATTGGTCACCTGGGAAGCTAGACAAACAGTTCGTTCTCTTGAAGACTGGCAGATAAATGGAAAAGATCAAGCATTTATTCTGTCTTAGGCTAGCTCAGCATAACGAGACAGTTATTTAGGAGAATATATCCTTTTAGAAATACTTTAACTAATAAAAAAGGTGGAATACCTTTGGAAATCCCCTGGAGAAATACCGGATGTAGGCCAGGTGGTGTCAAGGTGTGTTCAGGGGTACCTGGGAGCTCCTGACCCCCTCCCAGAGGCTCCATGAATTCAAGACCATTCTTACGACAATACCACAAGGATGTTTCAGTGTGTATTGTTCTCCGGAGACTGTAGGCATCAGACGGGATTTGGAAGCAGTTATGAAAATATAGCTGCCTTCTATCAAGTCAAATATTAAAGAGAATGGCAACTACAAAGCTGCTATTATCACTTTATTTTTTTAAAATACACGTTCAGTTTATTTTAAGTTAGTAAATAAACACATATTTTATTTTTTTTTTAAGATTTTATTTATTTATTTGACAGAGAGAGAGAGATCACAAGTAGGCAGAGAGGCAGGCAAGGTGGGGCGGGGGTGGGGAGCAGGCTGCCTGCTGAGCGCAGAGCCTGATGTGGGGCTCCATCCCAGGACCCTGAGACTGTTGGGGCCGATTCCCAATAAAACCTCTTAAACCCCTAGGGCCTGCCTGGGTCTACTTAACCATAGGAACTCCATGTTGCCTAGGTAGAGATTTTGTTGTTTAATAAACGCCTCAGCAGTTACTGAGATCAGTTCCAGGTAACCGTTACTAAAACACACACCTAAAACAAGGCCAGACAGGTGGAAACATCTAATCAGCCAAAGCCACGTACGTAGAGGTCTGTAGTTGTGCCCTGTAAAACTAGCTTGTAAGACTGAGGGGTTGTTGCTCTCTTTGGAGGCAGCCCTGGCTGGTCAGTCTGACTTCTAATGCTTGGCATAGAATAAAGCTTTGCATAACTTTCACTTTGTCTCAGTCTCATTCCTTTGATAACGGACCCAACAAGACCACGACCCGAGCCGAAGGCCCAGGCTTAACCCACTGAGCCACCCAAATGCCCCAGTAAATAAACACGTAATTTAAAAATGTATTCGTTTTTCTTTCTAATACAGTAACTCTGTAAAATTCTAACCCTCTCATGTGGTCGGGGGAATGTAAAGTGATTGAGCTGCTGAGGAAAATGGTTTGGCAGTTCTTCAAAAAGTTAACCAAGAATCAACCATTTGACCCAGACTTTTCACCTCTAAGTATAACCCCATAACAACAGAAAACAGATGTTCCGACAAATATGGGTACGAGCACTATTCACTATTGTGAAGGAAGAATCAGCCAAATATCCATCTGCGGATAAAGGGTGAGACAGATGTGGTAGATACATACAACGGAACAGCATTCCGTCATAGAAAAGGAAAGATACAATGATGCAACATGGATGAACCCAGAAACACAATTCTCTGTGAAGGAAACCAGACCTGACAGTGCTCGTGTTGTGTGTTCCATGTATATGAAAGTCTCAGAATAGGTAAGCCCATGGACATGAGGACAGTTATCAGTTAACAGGAGGTTGGCATGCGGGAGGGCTGGAGGTCACAGATGCATATTGGATGTGGCATATTCTCTTGCAGAGACAGATGTTTTTGGGAAGTCGTTAGAGCTCATGGTTGCACACCATTGAAATGTGCTAGATGCCACTGGACTGAACACTTTAAAACAATTTTATATTGTATTTCACCTCAATAAGAAACCAAGTAAGGAATTAGATAGTCACGCTGTGATGTCATATTCACACTATGTCATAGTCATCACTCTGTGATGTCATATTCACACTATGGTATGAAACTCTGGACTCTAAGTACAAGATGCTCCATTTTGAAAAGAATGGAAGGAAATGTGGAAAATCTTTGGAGATGAAAAATGGCCTACAAAGTCATAACAAATAGAATACTAGAAGTTTCCTCTTCAACAGTAGATTTGGGATGATAATAAGATAGAATTTGGCACTTGAATTTGAAATTCAGACATACCCAGACCTGTACACGCTGTCAGGATTGTGTGGACCTCACCGCGTGCATTCTTCATAGACAGGCGGCAGCAGAAAGCAAGCACCCCTAGCAGGAACAACATCACATAAATAAAGAAGAAGTCAAAACCCAAAAACATGCAGTTTGGTTGGACCCACCAAGAAAGTAAAAAACAGTGGGTTTTCCGCTCAGTCTATCTCAGAAATTTGAACCTCTCTGTGTCCCAGTACTGGGGAGTTGGGTCACTGTCACAGGAATCAGCCCCTTGAAGATCAAATTTGAGGTTTTTTCTGACTCTTAAGCATCTGTGGGCCTCGGGCTAAATAAAGCCAATCATTTCCTGAACTTACAAGGGAGTCTGTAAACGGACTCCCAAGTCTGGGACCGGGCAGGATGGGCGATGAGAATTTGGATGGTGAAGAGGTAGCGCAGAGCTGCTGCAGATGCAAACAGTAGGTGCCCCATTAATACTTGCTGGATAAATGAATGAGTGCATAATGAACAAGTAAAGTAGGTCAAAGCAATACAACGGGCTGCTCCTTTGCTCACTTTCCTCTGGCCAGTTTAGGGCCCCCAGGTGCTGTGACCAAGACTCCCTTGCAGAACTTGCACAGCAGGGGCCTGGGGCAGCTGTCTGCACTTCGGGGGAGGGGCACCTGCTGGCCCCTAGTCTGCAGAAATCTCACGTTTGGCTCCAAGATGTTTATCTTCTTTGCTTTTGGGGTAGAATTTGAGGGTTATATTTCTATTGTGGGGATCTTGGAGGACTCAGAGGTAAGTTTTCACCCATTAATCCTGTTCTCTCTCCTTTTCACCAGCAAAGGCAGGACCCCGTCATCTGAGCTTCCTGACCGGAGTACACTGGATGTCCAGAGATCCATGTCCCCTCAGGCTTTTGTTTGGGAGCCACGGGCCATTTGGGGAGGAGAATTTATAGCCCGAGTGTGGAGAAGCTGTGTCACAACCAAGCTCTGTGTGTACCTCTTGCAGGAAAGCCTGAGGTCTGGTTTGCATGGAGCAGGGGTGGTGGTGGTGAGAGGGGCAGCATACAGTGGGGAGGAGAGAGGGGTGGCGAAGCACCTGTTAGGTGCCTGGCCCTGGAATGAGGCTGAAGTTCTCAGGTTCCCTTTGAGTGTGCACCAGGATGCGAGGGCAGGCGCTCACGGTCATGCACCGGCATCCTCTCCCAGCCCAGCTGCCCTGCCTCCCTGTGCTGCCACGTGGCTCTCAGGGGAGTATCTGTCCTGTGGGAGAATCAGTCTGCTCACTGTGCTCACACACCACTAAGTTTTAACATATGTGCATGCCAGTGAACCAACAGCACACCCAACAGAGTCTTGGGTGCTCTACTCAGACTCAAGGCTCTCAGAGAAAAGAAAAAGGACAATGTTGACAGCAAGTAAGATTAAGTCTCTGCTGTGATTGTCTGTGACACAAAAAGCGAATGAGCTTATAAGAGGAATTGGATTCCCGGAATATTGCCCTGGCTCACATACGTTGTGATCAGTCTTGGATAAAGGCCACTCTTAATATCGTGAGCCATTTATTTCCAGGCATAGAGATCGTTACAATCCTCATTTTGCATTTTTCATCTACATAAATGGATCATCTTGGTGAAGGCCCCTATGCTTGGGTGTTATTACCACCTTTCTGCTAGATGATATGTAAATCTATGCAAATTTGTCATTTCTTCCTGATTGGAGAAAATCCAAGGATTCTCTTTACAGCTACCATTGATTAGGGACCTAATAGTCCACTCAGTGATGCTCTATATATTGTTACAACGTGCCAAGGGCATTCTCAGAGAAGACAGGATGGCATCTTAGGACAAACGCCTCTAAACTTTTGGTGAGAAGTGACAAGGTCCTTGGTCACCTATTGATCTTTCATTTAGTGTCAGAAAGGCCAAAATGAAGATCGAGGTTGGAGAGAGGCTCTATTGCTTGTGAACCTTCTAGAGAAATCTATCTTTGACTCCCAAGGTTCTCCGGGCCTCAAGAAGATTTGTTACTCCAAGCTCCAAAGCTAGAGAGCTACTGAAAAGAAGACCATATGCCAGTAGAAAATGTCACTTTCACTCTCACAAATGGCTGTGTTTTAAGATCAGTTTTGTTGCATTGTACACGGCAGTGTTGATCGTATTTGATTTGGGGTTTGGATCTGTAGCACGGCACTCCGGGTGGTGTCTGCAACACTTTGCCTTTTTGTGAGTGATGGTCAACATACACTCCCCCACCATGAGAATGTGGATGAGAGGGATGAGGCAGAGGGATGACATGAGCAACAGGGACAACAGGGCCCCTGAGGACACGGGGACTGGTGACGACAGAGGGCCAGTGCGGAGAGACTGGGAGAAGTTTGAGCTGGATGGATAAACCTAAAGCTTCCTTCCAGGTCAGAGTGAGCTCCAGGAGCTGCTGACATGACCCTCTTCTTTAGGGTGGTGGGAGGACAGGACTGGGCCAGCAACGTGACCTGTCAATGTCACGGCGGCTCTTCTAAGATAGTAAGTATGAAGGGACTAAAGATGGGGAAGCAGCTGAAGGCTGGGGAAATTAAAAAGTCAGTGTTACAGCCGGGCTGGAGTGGAAACGAGAGGCGAGTGGGAGGCCCGGGGCTGTTGGAGGTGCAGCTCTCCTCCCCTGGTTGGCGTGTGTATAACTTGCTTCGCTCAAAGCCCAATGTCAGACCTGGAGATCTGCCAGCTGAAGAGGAAGTCCCTGTTGAGCTCTGAGCAGAGCTGCTGAAGCCTGAGACCAGCAGCGGCTCCGAGAGTCTCTGGGGAGATGCTGCTCCTGCTGCTGGTGCTGTCCATGGTTTTCTGCCTGGGCCGTGGCGGTGAGGAAGGTAGGCAACAGGCCACACCAGCACGGGGACGGGGTCCAGATAAAGCCCCGGAGGGTCAGGGTTCTCCAGCCCCACCCACCACCCTCCAGACCGGGGGAGGGGGTCTGAGGCCCTGGGGACGAATGTCTTGGACTCTGTTGCTCTTCAGACCCTGGGTCCCTTTTCTCTGGATCTTCCCAGTGTTCGTCCTCTCATCGTCCCCTGCTTCTCCCTTTCTCCTCACGTTTGTCACCCTTCCATTCCCCACAGCCTTTCAGGGGCCCACTTCTTACCAGGTCATCCAGATCTCGTCCTTCATCAACAGCAGCTGGGCCCAGAGCCAGGGCTCAGGCTGGGTGGGCGACGTGCAGATTCACGGCTGGGACAGTGCCGCAGACAGGGCGGTCTTCCTGAAGTCCTGGTCCAAGGGCAACTTCAGTGACGAGGAGGTGGCGGAGCTGGAGGAGCTCATCCAGGTCTATCTCAGCGGGTTTGTCCTGGAAGTGCAGGACCACGCCTCCGAGTTCCAGATGCAGTGTGAGTCCAGTCCTCTGACGCAGGGGCTCTCAAGGACTTTCCTCTCCCCTGCTTCAGGCCACGACTCCCTCTGATTCCGACCCCCCACCCCCCTGCCAGCCAACACACAGACTTCCTGCATCACCCAGCTGCACGCACACACTTCTCTGGAGAAGTTGCACCCCTGACCCCACACCCCCTCAGAGCATTCCACACTGTCCTGCTGCCCACCCTCTGCTCTGCCAGGTGAAGGTGCCCCTTTGTCACAGCTCTGGATTGGCTCCTGGGTAACTTGCTTCTCTCAAACCCCAAGCAGGATGCCCCACTTGTCTTCCCCAATGCCTGAGCGACCTCTTCCTACAATCCCCCTCTTGGAGGCTCCTGCCTGGGCCTCTTTCCAGTGCACTCCTCCTACTGACCCTGGATGGCTGGCCCCCAGCCTCCACACTCAGCCCCCTCTCCCCTCTGACCTCATAGGTCATCTCACCTCCTTCTCTACCGTTAGTGACCTGCGCATGCACCTCTCCCTGGTTCTCAGCTTCCTGAAAACTCTCGGATTGCTGTGAGAAGATTTGGGCTCATCATGTCACGCCTCAGACCTTTTGCATCACCCAAATCCCAAATCCCAGGTTCTTCCCTCATCTCTTTCTTCTTTGCTTCTTAGTAACTGTCCACTTTCCTTGTGCCCAGACCCCTTTGAGATCCAGGGCATAGCCGGCTGTCAGCTGCACCCTGGCGGGGGCACCGAGAGCTTCCTGCGGGGGGCTCTGGGAGGACTGGACTTCGCGAGCCTCAAGAATTACTCCTGTGTGCCCGCCCCAGAGGGCGGCAGCAGGGCACAGCGCATCTGTGAGCTCACTAGTCAGTACAAAGGCATCCGGGACATCGGGGAGAAGCTCCTCTTTGAAACATGCCCTCGGTATCTCCTGGGCGTCCTCGATGCAGGGAAGACAGAACTGCAGAGAAAAGGTTAGTCCCATTCCCCCCTAAGGCTTTTCCCTTTCACTTCCCACCACTTTCCTTAAATTGAAGAGGAGGTACCTATGAAGAGAGGGACTTAATCAATAATCTGGTTTCCAAAGGAGGAGAAGGGGTCACTGTCCAGACTTGTGAGTTTCCAAATCCCTGTCCTCTAGAGTAGAGTCATAATCTGATACTCTCCCTGCTCCTTTCTGCCTCAGTGAAGCCTGAGGCCTGGCTGTCCGCTGGCCCCCGTCCCGGTCCTGGCCGTCTGCTGCTGGTGTGTCACGTCTCCGGCTTCTACCCGAAGCCTGTGTGGGTGATGTGGATGCGGGGTGAACAGGAGCAACAGGGCACTCAGCGAGACGACGTCCTACCCCATGCTGATGGGACGTGGTATCTCCGAGTGACTCTGGATGTGGCGGCCCGGGAGGCAGCTGGCCTGTCCTGTCAAGTGAGACACAGCAGTCTGGGAGGCCAAGACATGGTCCTCTACTGGGGTAAGAAAGAGCTGGGGCCCAGCTGGGCATGGGAGAGGTGGTCCTCAAGCATAGAAGGAGGCACTAGACACAGGTGGGTTGACCCATGAGAGGGGGCTGGGGAGGGACAAGAGGAGGGATAGAAGGAAGGGAGAAGGATGGAGGGATGGAGGGGGAGTGGGAGGGAGTCAAGGGGGGGGAAGGGGGAGAGGGGAGGAGGGCTAGAGTAGGGGTGGAGGGACAGAGGGGACATACATCAAGAGTAGGTGACCATCAAGTAGAAAAAGGAAGGCCAGAAAATTCAGAGAATGGGTTTTGAAGTGACACCCTGCGTTCTTCCCCAATTTTCAGGAAACCCCATCTCCGTGGTCTTGATATCGTTGGCAATAATAGTGCCCCTCTTGATCCTTTTGATTGGTCTTCCCTGTGGGTTTTTGAGACGCTGGTGAGTTTTTGTTTTTCATCTTTTTTGTCTGCCTACTGGCTCTTTCAAACATTGCATCAATCACAACACCTTAGCCTCAGTCTCTCCACCAGACTCTCCCCTTTCTTCCCAGTCCCGTCTCCCTTACATCAATCTATCATTTAAATTGTGGTAAACCTACCCTCATAAAACTTAAAACCTACCATCTTCACCATCTTCAAATACACAGCTTAGAGGTATGAAGTACACTCACATCTTTGTGCAACCGATTTCTAGAGCTCTTTTCATCTTGAAAAACTAAAAGTGTATACACATTGAACAACGCCTCCACCATCCCTGCTCCCCAGGCCCTGGCACCCACCATGCTATGCTCTGTCTCTAGGAATTTGATGACTCTGGAGACCTCATATAATTGAAACCTTTACGAGTTGTCTTTTTGTGGCTGGCTTATTTCTCTCAGCACAAGGTCCCCGTGGTTCGTCCATGTTGTCCCACGTGTCACAATTTCCTTCCTTCTCAAGGCTGAGTAATGACATTCCTTTGCACCAACACAACACACTGTTTATCATTCATCTGTCGATGGATGCCTAGGTTAATTCCATGTTTTAGCCCTTTGTGAAAAATGTCACTGTGAACATGGGACCACAAGTGTCTATTCTATAGAGATATTTTTTGCTTGTGTTCTTCACAGGTCATATCAGAGTATCTCATGAACCCTTGTCATGACTCCTCTTCCATCTGGAAGAAGCACCCAGAAGCCTAGAAGCTCAAGCCATCAGCCTCCTATTTCATCAAACAATCCTGCTATTTGATCACGTCGAGTTCCCATAGGATGCAAGATAAATCACTACTTACAACTAGCAGAAAAGTAATAGAAAACCGTCAATTTATTATGAGATGGTATCAATAGTACGGTCGCCCTGATCTACATGTGAGATGTGGAAAAGAATGTGTCTTAGAATAAACGGAATATGGTATACAACTTGCGGGTGACGTCTCTTTGGTTTTCTATTTTAAAGCTTTTTTTGGTTCTGCTTCTGCTGAAATGTCCTTTGTCAAAGTAAGCTAACGATAATCATGCTGCGATGGTTGTATTTGCAGAGCTGCTGAGCATGCTTGCCACAATGTCTCTGTCTCTGCCTCGATGACTTTCTAACCCTAGAGGCACAGCTGAGATGCTTCTTCCTCCAGGAAGCCTTCCTTAGTGCTACAGTGGAAGTGTGGCATCACGCAGAGATCTACTTCACTCTGTACCCATGGCGTTGAGCTACTTCTGACTTTCTTCTCCCTTTACTTGTGAGTTCCTTGAGAGAAGAGCTTGCCCCAGGTGGATCTCTGGCAAGATCTCTTCTGTGCATGAGCATTTGCTCATTGAAAATGGTCTGAGTTGATGTAATTGCCACATTGACAGGCTTTTTTTTCCAAAGTTTATAGCTTTTCTTCTCCCCAACCCCGTAGTTGATATTCTCAATTTCTCTCTTTCTAAGATATTTCTCAATTACAAAAAAATACCATGCTTTACTCCTTTCTGCCCTGAAGCCTCCTAGAGAAAATCTCTCGAGTCCTCGCTGTGACCACAGTCCAGCTGCTGAGATTCTGGATGGGCCCCTGCTCCCCATGTTCCAGTGAGGAGGAGAAGCAGGATGGAGGAGGGCGGGTAACACAGCAGGGGGTTAAATAACCCTGTGAAAGACTCAAGAGGGATTTTTAAAAAATATCTGTGCTGTAGCAATTCAGTCATATTTGATTTACATTGATGTTTCATCATTCTTTTGCCTCTTCCATAGTTTTTTAGAAGCCCCATTTAAAAAATTCAAACTCATTTTTATTAAAACAGCAGGAGGAGGAAGGACGGGGAAACTTTGAGTGTATTTTTTATAGAAATTTGGGAAGGGAGGTCAGAATAAGCAGAGACTTTGGGGAAGCCAAAAGTACTGGAAGCAATTTTCCCATTCGAGGAGAATGTGAACTTTAGGATTGGGGAAGGTTAGGAGAAATACGTAGCTTCCTCTCTTCTCCGTTAGCACATCTGGTCACTCTCAGGACGCATTACACTGCACCTTACCTTAGAGCGAGGCACACTTAGCTACCACCTGGAGCCCCGATGAGTGTGTTTTTTGGAGTGTGATGATGAATTAGCAGCAGGAATAGTACCTATAAACTTGCTAGCAACAGAAGTCTTCAGGCCTACCCTAGACCTCTTGAATCAGGAAATGCAGGAATAGGAACCAGAAATCTGTATTTTAACAAACATTTCTGCTCGTTCTGATGTACAAATAAGTTTGAGAAACGCTTCTCTAAAGATTTCTCAGCATTGTACTATTGACATTTTGGGCCAGAAACTTCTCTGTTAGGGAGTGTTGTCCTGTGTGCTATAGGATTTTGAGCAGAATCTTGGGCCTCTACCCACTAGATGCCAGTAACACTTCCCCAGTTCTAACAACCAAATGCATCTTCAGACATTGTCAAATGTCTCCTATGGGGCAAAATGGACTCCAGATGAGAATCATGGTCTAAGATAATGAACATAACTTCATCCCCCTGCTTAGTTAGAATAACTGGTTCATAGTGTGTATGTGACCTAATTTGGTCCAATCCAACTAAAGCCTGAGTTTCCATTTGGTGGTTGAGGAAGGAGGGGCTCTCTCTTTGGATGGCATCATATGCCTTCAAAGTTCAAAACTTCGCTATAGAGTTTTGTTCCAAAAGCAAAGCTGACCCAGGAATGGAGTTCACAAATAAAACAGAATGATGGAATAGAGGGCCAAAGGCCAGATCAAGCTATACCTGCAGACTGTCCTCCTCTGAGTATCTTAGTTATTGGGATCTAACATGTTTCATTTTTCCTTTTGAATCAATTGGGCTGGAACTTTAGTTGCTTAAAAATTCTGATAGTCCTGTGATTTCTGATGTCTTGCAATAGCTCCTTCATTTTCTTCTTATACCTTTTATTTACTCTCCTTGTCTCCTCCCTTCTCCAAATCATCCCTCCAAGGTGGTTTTTTGGGCTTATGATTTTCCTCTGATTGTCCTCCTAGAAAACCTTAATGCACCCATGATTTAATTATAACCTCTGAATGAATGGCCTTCAGAAATAGATCCTCACTCTCAAATACAAGGGCTTTCCAACTCTTTTTGAGGGAGTGTGTATGTGTACATGTCTGTGCAATTTCTGCTAGTATATAAAAATATGTTTAAAATATTTTCTCTTTGCTTCTAGTATTCATGTTAAATTAACTTATTATGTTTAATATTTTATCTGTAGATCCTATGGATTTTCTATACATAATCTCCTGACATCACTAAATATGAAAATTTCAATTTTTTTTTCCAATCCTCCATCTTTTATTGCATTTTCTTGCCCAGTTACACTGGCTGAGACCTCCAGTACACTGATGAATAGAATTATTGACAGCTGACATTCTCATCTTTTTTTTTTAAAGATTTATTTATTTATTTGAGAGAGAGAGAGAAAGAGCAGTGGGCAGGGAGGCAGAGAGACAGGGGAGCAAGAATCCCAACTCAACATGGTGTCAGATGTGGGGCTCAATCCCATGACCCTGAGATCATGACCTGAGCTAAAACCAAGAGTCGGATGCTTAACGGAATGCACCACCCAGGTACCCCCCATCTTTTTACTTATATCAGACAAGAATTATTCAGGAGTTAATATTAGTTATAATAATTGCTGTGTGCTTCATGTTCACTTTTTAAAAAATCAGATTAAGCACTTTTTCAAATTTGATAAAAACTTTTTATATTCCTTACTATTATGGATAGTTTTTGAAATGTATTAGGTGCTTCTTCTGCATTTCTTGAAATGACAACATGTTTTATATCTTTTTTCTCCTGAATGTTAGAAATCACACTTATTGATTTTCAAATGATAAATTAAAATTATGTTTCGATGAACTATCTTGTCATAATGTATGTATATGGATTCAGTTTGAATATTTTATTCATTTTTTAGAATAATGTCCTTGTCAGGACTTTTTGCTTCATAAAATGATTTGGAAAATCTTTCTTTGTATCTATTCTCGGGGAGATTTTGTAGTTTTTCTTTTTTTCCCCCTTAAATATTTGGCAAAATTTATCATTGAAGTCTAATACATTGTTTTTGTTTGTTTCGGTGTGGGAAGGATTTTAAATTTAACTGCTAATTTTTAAAAATACATATAGGTTTACTCAAATTGTCTATTTCTTTTTGTGTTAGCTTTGGTAAGTAAGATTTATCCAGGTTGTTCCAATGTCCAGTTGCTTATCAGCTTGTTCATAATGTCCTTATTGTCATTACCATCTTTTTACAAGATCCTGGAAATTTGTTCTCTCTTTAGTTTGTTCTTTCTGTTTCTCATTTTTACAGGGGCTCATCAATTTTATAAAGTTTTCAAAAAGTAACTTTTGGCTTTTCTGGTTCTCTCTATGAGTGTATCATTTTATTATTTCCCTCCTTCTACAAACATAACCGGAGATATTGTGGATTTACTTCCATACCACCACAATGAAGCAAATATAATAAAGTGAGTCAAATGAATGTTTTCATTTCCCAGTGCATATGGAAGTTACATTTATACTATATTATACTATAGGCTAATAAATACACAGAAGCATTATGTCAAAAAAATGTACTTATCTTTTGTTTTAAAATGTACTTATCTTAATTGAAAATATTTCATGGTTAAAAAAGCTAATCATCCTCTAAACTTTAAGCAAGTAATAATCTTTATGCTGCTAGAGGGTCTGCCTTCATATTGGGGGCTGCTGATTGATCAGGGTGGTGGTTACTGGAGGCTGGAGTGGCTGTGACAATTTCTTAAATTAGACAACAGTGCAGCTTGCTGCACTAGTAACTCTTCCTTTCACGAAGGTTTCTCTGTAGTATGTTATGCTGTTTGGTAGAATTTTACCCACAGTAGCACTTCTTACAAAATTGGAGTCAACCCCCTGAAACCCTGCCACTCTTTTAGAGAACAAGTTTATGAAATATTCTAAATCCTTTGTTGCCATTTCAAGAATCTTCACACCATCCTTACTAGGAGTGAATTCCAGCTCAAGAAGACATTTTCTTTGCTCATCCACAAGAAGCAACTCCTCATCCATTTGAATTTTATCATGAGATTGCAACAATTTAAATATAATAATAATGAAAATGTTTGAAATATTGCAAGGATTACCAAACTGACACAGACGCCAAATGAGCAAATGCTGTTGGAAAAATGAACTGATGGACTTGCTCAATGCAGGATTCCAAAACCCCTTTGATTTGCAAAATATGCACTATCTGCAAAGCACAATGAAGTGAAGCTCCATAAAATGAGGCATTTTCTTTGCATTTAACCTGCTGTAATCAACAAATTCCAGTGTGTGCAAGAGGGGGTTTCCCACACACAAACACCAAGAAAGTTTCTGACACCATTGGGATGTCCTACAACAATTCAATGCAATTGTATCTATCTGGAGGGAGCATCAGATCCCACCCATCAGACTTTCAGCCCTTCTGAGACTGCACATCACACTTGAGATGCCAGTTGCAAGTTTAGGTGGTCACCTGTGTTTCTGACCATCCAGCTATAGACGGGAGGTCCCATGACTTCTTCCTTGGGTTCGATCCATTTGCTGGAGTGGCTCAAAGAACTCAGATAAACATATTATTTTACTAGATCATCAATTTATTGCAAAAGAATATCACTCAGGAATAGCCAGATAGAAGAGATGAACAGGGCAAGGTGTGGGAAAGACCCTGAAGCTTCTTCCAGGTCTTCCCGAGTGTACCATTCCCTTGAGTCTGCATGTGTTCCCCAACCTGGAAGCACCCCAAACCAGTCGTTCTGGGTCTTTATAGAGGCTTCATTACATAAACATGGCTGATTAAATCACTGGCCATTGACAATTGATTAAACCTCTAGCCTCTCCTCCCTCTCCTAGGATCTGGGGCAGTGGGACAGAAAGTTCCAATCCTCCAATCACAGGGCTGGCTCTTAACCTAAACACGGCCCCATTCTTAGGTGCAATCTAAAAGTCACTTCATTAGCATAAAAATTACTCTTAACACTTAGGAAGTTCGAGGGTTTTAGGAGCTCCATGCCAGAAATGGGGACCAAGTACATATTTTTTATTATAAATCATAATGTTACTTCTAACTTCTTAATGTAGATGCTTAAGAAATTTATATTCAGTCATTATTTTCTTCTATGTCTTTCTAAGTCTAAAAATTCCTCTTAGGGACACCTGGAGGGCTCAGGCAGTTGAGTGTCTGACTCTTGATATCAGCTCAGGTCATGATCTCAAGGTCTTGGATCAAACTCTGCGTGGGGCTCCATGCTGAGCATGGGCCTCCCTAAGATTCTCTCTCTCCCTCTCCCCCCGTCCCTCCCTCTCTCTCTCTCTCTCAAAGAAATAAAGACAAAATGATAAAAAATAATAAGTAAAAATAAATAAATATTCCCTTTAAGCAGGGATGTTGCTGCATATCAGAAAGTTTGATAAGCGGCATTGAATTTGTCAGTTCAATATATTTTCTCATCAACATTAGTTATCTGGAATTGGTATTTCTGAATTTCTAGACATGGAATAATTTCTGGTTCTACTTTCACCTTTGATTTTTTTCAGTTTAATTCCACATCTCAAAAAACATTTTGTATGGTTTTAAACTTTTGAAATTAATTCACATAATTTCATAAACAAACGTGTTGTCATTTTTTTAACTTCACTGACATATCCTTAATACATAAAAATCACAGACGTTTAATATCTACATCTTTTTAAGCAAGAAATTGAATATTTATTTATTTTTAATTTATTAAAAATTAATATTATTTAAAAATATATTTAAAAACAAAACAACAACAACACTTAACATGGGATCTATCTTCTCAGTGTATTTTCAAGTGCACAATTCCATATTGTTAACTCTAGGCACTAAATACAACATATCAGGAAGACTTATTCATCCTGCATGACAGAAACTTCATATCCGTTAAAAAACAATTCCCAATCTCCCTTCCCCCTCTGCCCCACCATTCTGTTCTCTGCTTCTGTGGGTTTTGATGATTTTAGGTGCTTCATGTACATGGGGTCTTGCAGTTTTTGTCCTTCTGTGATGAGCTGATTCCATTCTGTATAATGTCTTCTAGGTTCCCAAACGGCAAGATTCTTTCTTTTAAGGCTGAATAATACTCTGTTGTATGCATAAACCACATTTTCTTTATCCAGTCATCTGAGTAAATGATACATGTGCACTTGAAAAGAATAGGTATTTTTCTATCGGTAAGTGTTGAGTTCTAAATGTATCAGCTGAGTCTTCTTCATTAAGTGTGTTGTGTGAGTCTTATACATACTTGCTGATTTGCTTTTTCTATCATTCAGACAGGTACACTTCAAAAAATCTCCACCACTATTATACATTTGAAAAATATTTTCTTTTTAAAAATATGTTTTCCTTTTTTTAAGGGTTTGCTTTATAATTTTGAGACTAAAGGCCTAGATGTGTACAAGTTTACAAATGTCCCATCTTCTTTGAAAAACATTTCCTCCTTTACAGCCTCGTGTCCTCACCTGTGTGGTTAGTTTGTCATCCCTTAGTGTTAGCCTTGCACCTGCTTCCTAGTGACTCCTGTTGCCATAGCGTGTCTTTCCCATTGATTGAGTTTTCAAATCTTCTGCTTACTGACATGCATGATGTTTCTCTTATGAACATGATCTGATATAGTTGTGTTCTGTTCAGTTGGAGAATCCTTATCTTTTAGCTGGTCTACTTATTTCAGGATAACTACTGAAACTTGGGGTTTAAATTTAACACACACCATCTTACTCCCGCCTCCCTCTTTTCCAGTCCCTTTTATATTCTTTCCCTCCCTGACTTCCTTCCCACTTTTGGATTAAGTATTTTTTAATTATATCCTCTCCCCATGTAAGCTCGTTGGCTTCATGGTCCTTTATAATTCTTTTACTGGTCATTCAAGAAACATTTGCATCCCTCTGAAGCTTATCAAATGTATTACAAGTTAGTATTTTATCACTTTGTGCCAGTGTGATGACCCTAACACACTTTAACTGCATCTATTCTCCTGATTTACATGCTGCAGTTGCCATATATTTTAATTTATTTCACAGAGCAAAGTTAACATTTTAAATCAATTCAGAGTTAAATTTATTTCACACAATAAACATTCATTATTGTTTATTTGCCCTTTGCAGCGCTCACAGTGGCAGTTAGTGCTGGGGCCTAACAGTGTCAGCTGACCCTATTTGAACAAGGAATTGCAATTCTTCAAGTGTGGATTTCAATCTCTGTGAAGTCTGTTCTATTTTTTCTATTTCTGACTCACTTGCACTCCTACAGTAGAGGGCTTTAGAATGGAAGCTTTTCAGGTCTCAACCTGGAGCCCATGCTGTTTACCAGGGTTTCTCTTCCAATTAGACCCCAAATTCCAGTGTTTGTCTCCTTTAGCCCCTTGGTTCTGTGGAAGTTTCTGTTCAACTTCTTGGCCTCTCGGGTGCCACTCTTGGGATTGGCAGGGACTTATCAGAGAAAAAAAAAATGATTCCAAATGCTGGCTTTCAATTCTCAGGACTTCTTTCCTTTCCTGGATCATGGACTTTCCATTCTCTTTCCATTCTCTAATGTCTTTAAATAGATGATATTTTTCAAAATCTAGTTTTGCCAGCTGTTCTCAGCAGGATAATTTCCCCTAAACAATGTAACTAATCACTACCAGTGTTATTTTAGAAGTCAATAAAATTGGTTAGGACCATGACCTTGAAAGTATAAAGATTTAGCAATCAGGGAGGCAGATAGAAATGGATTGACCCATGACATTAGGACATTCAAGGAAGACATTGTTGTTTTCTCAAGCTGCAGAGATCATCAATGATGATGTTGGTGGTGATGGTGGTGTTGATGGTGATGATGATGGTGGTAGTGGTGGTGATGGTGATGATGATGATGGTGATGATGGTGGTGGTGGTGGTGGTGATGGTGATGATGGTGATGATGGTAGTGGTGGTGGTGTTGATGGTGGTGTTGATGGTGATGATGATGGTGGTGGTGGTGGTGATGGTGATGATGATGGTGATGATGATGATGATGGTCTTAATTTTTTAAAAGATTTTACATATTTATTATTTTTAGGGGGGGAACAGAAGGAGACAGAGAAAGAGAGTCTTTTATTTTATTTTATTTTATTTAAAAGATTTTATTTATTTATTTGGCAGACAGAGATCACAAGTAGGCAGAGAGGCAGGCAGAGAGAGAGAGGGGGAAGCAGGCTCCCTGCTGAGCAGAGAGCCCGATGTGGGGCTTGATCCCAGGACCCTGGGATCATGACCTGAGCCGAAAGCAGAGACTTTAACCCACTGAGCCACCCAGGTGCCCCCAGAGAGAGAGTCTTAAGCAGACTCCCCACTGAGCAGGAAGCCTGATGTGGAGCTCCATCTCATGACCCTGAAGATCATGACCTGAGCCAAAACCAAAAGTCAGGGGCTTAACCAACATAGTCATACAGGCATCCCAGTCCTAATAATTTTTAAGTTTTGTGTGTGTGTGTGTATGTGTGCTTTTTTTTTTCACATTACTTGTTTCATCTTTAAAATAACCCCATGAGGAATGTAATATAGCTGTTCTCATTTCACATGTGGATGCTGTAACTCCTAGAATTGTGCAATTTGTTTGTTACATCCACATAGAGCAATATGGCCCAATAATAGTCTTGTTTCAATTCTTTTTTTTTTTTTTTAAGTGACTCTTGGGTAAAAGAAGAACTTACAACACTTTTCATATAGCTTTAGAATAGGAGTAAAGACAATTTTAGAGTTTTTAATTGCTCTCAACTTGGGGAGCTGGTTTACAAGGAAAATTTAAGGCAATGGATAGCAGAGACAGGAATGGTCACGGACATGGGCAGGGGTAGGGGTGATAGTAAGTCTGAAGAGGTGGGGGGGTGGGAGGTTGGGGGAACCAGGTGGTGGGTATTAGAGAGGGCACAGATTGCATGGAGCACTGGGTGTGGTACAAAAACAATGAATACTGTTATGTTGAAAATAAATTAAAAAATGATTTAAAAAAAACCCAATGTATAAAATAAATATGCACAAACCCCACAAATATAATAAATGATGAATAATATCTTAAATGGGAAAAGAGGCATTCATCTTCCTTCCAGAAGAATTCCAAATTATCTATGTAAATATTTCCTTTCCAGGAGATAGGGCTTGATTACCTACCCTTGAGTGGGCTGGGCTCACTTCCAATGGACAGAGTGTGGACAGGTAAAAGAATAACTTTACAGTGTAAAAACCTGGCAGATGACCTTAGCCAAATGATCAAGGTGAATATCACCAGTCACAAGTCATGTTGATAACACAGGCGCCTCAGATGGTCTGAAGAGAAGGGCATGCCGCCTCCATGGTATTCTTCCTTCAAACCCACAACCCAAAATTGGTCATGAGAAAAACATCAGACATCCCCAAAGTGAGGGAAATTCTACAAATCTGACCAGTACACTTCCAAATCAAGGTCATGGAAACAAGGCAAGACTGAAAAAACTGAAATGTGTCACTGAATACAGCCTAGTTCCCTGGATTGAAACTTGGAACAGAAAATAGAAAATAGAAATTAGTGGAAAACCTGGTGAAATCCAAGTAAATCTGCCCTTTAGTTCATGATAATTATATGAAGGTTCATTTCTTAGTTTCAATAAATTTGCCACAGTTATGTAAGATGTTAATTTCAGGGAAAACCAGGTCAAAGATATTTCCATACCATCTTTGCACCTTTTCATTAAATCTGAAATTATTCTGAAATAAAACATTTCTTTAAAAGTCCTAGTAAAGTCCTAAGAAAAACCTAAGAAGGGCAGAGTTCAGAGTTCTTAAGGTCTGTTTTTTTTTTTTTATTTTCAGCATAACAGTATTCATTGTTTTTGCACCACACCCAGTGCTCCATGCAATCCGTGCCCTCTCTAATACCCACCACCTGGTTCCCCCAACCTCCAACCCCCCCCCGCCCCTTCAAACCCTTCAGATTGTTTTTCAGAGTCCATAGTCTCTCATAGTTCACCTCCCCTTCCAATTCTGTTAACTGATAAGATGACCTACACAAGTGTGTGCCTCATGAGACAGCACTTGCTCTGAGAACATACACGCTCTAGGACAGAAACTAAGAACAGCTGAGAAAAAGTTCCTGGAGTACGAGCAGTAGAAAGAAAAATTTAAATTAGAAATAGATGGACAACATGTTGAATCAATTGGAATAAAAATACACAGGCTGAAATTCAGCATCAAACCTGTTATTCAAATATTTTGTCTTTGGATGTGTTCATGAACCTACTGAAAAGGGTCAAGTCTCCCAGCTGGAGAGAACCAGCATGTGGGTCATGAAAGACCAACCTTCCGCAATGGCTGCTCCATCTTCACGCTGCTTGACTAGTAGTGCAGGGGATGAAGGGCTAGTCATCGTTAGCCATAGAATATAAGATATCATGAAGTTGGTAGCGTGGATGGAGAAGCGTAGGATGTGGTGGTGAATCCTCCAGACTCCCTAAAGGAATCACGACCATGCCCAGCTGTCAGGGGCTCCAGTCTGGGCTGAACAGCGTCAGTCTTTGGGACTCCAGATGTGAGGGGAAGGTCTGGTTCATCTGTGGGTGGACACATTTGAATTATAGAAAGCCATAGAGATGAAGATAAAAACTGCAAATTATTACTTGTACTTTAGACACTAAAACTGCACTTTCTAAAACTAAATTAAATTAAGTTAAAAATTAAATTAAATTAAATGGCGTACTAGGCAGTACAGAATAGACCATTTCCATCATGCAGATAGTTCTATTACAGGGCGCCGCTGTAAGATGTGGTGAGCATAACCGAAAACGTCTTAAGCCACATCAATAAAACGCAACTGGAAGTGCGGAGAAAGGGATTTTCATTGAATTAGGCACTGTGAGGACCTCAGAGTGTGCTGTTCTTCAGGACACGTGGGTCCAGTTCATGTCAATGGCCACCACTGCTCTCAGACATGACAGGTGGTGACTGTGAGTGACGGGGCAAAGGACCTCGCACACAGGTTTTCAAAAAGTGGGAAGTACGCGGACACATTGGAGAGTTCATGGCAGCATCACCACGAGCTCTTGCGGGACCTGAAGGAAAAGCATGGCAAGGGGCATGGTCTGAGCCAGAACCCTCTTCATGTCCTTTTACTGCAGTTATCCATGACAATGTTGGCTTCCTCTCTTCGCATGGATGAAATTGTTATCTAGGGAAATCTCTTTGAGAAAGAATGAGGCTCAGGCAGAAAATGTCACTGGGCTTTAGAATTAGATGAGGAAGGAACGGAATTCTAAATCTCCTGGAAATTAGCCATAGGAAGGAGCTGACTGTGTGTGCAGTTGGAAGATTAAGCATTTGCCGATACCTTGTAGATGAAGAAGGCTCAGGAAAGGCTTGGTTAAGTGACGGTCTAGGGCAGTCTGCACTCCTGTCCACATTCCTCCTGAGGCTGGGCTGGAAGGGCAAAACCTTCAGAGGCAAAGATGAGATTTTGTTACACAAAACTGTGGTCGGCTACTGACTGTAGATGTAGTAAGAATTGAGGCTATTTTATGCTTTCTGTTAACAGTTTGCTAAGTTCACATTGTTTATTCCAAAATCATTAAAGTTGTAAATCAGACATCTTTGCAGGAAAAACAGGAAGGTCCTCATAGGATTACAGAGTTTCCAGGAGTAGCAGATAGAACATCTCCTTACATTTACACAAACTTGTTCCAAAATGTATTTGCTGGGTTAAATCGATTCTAGGTGATGCCCACCCTCACCCCCCATCCCTTTCTTTCTTAGGAAGATTAATTTGTCTAGAACCACAACTCGTGATGGGTTTCCAGGGAACCTTTCAGTTTGGGCAAGAAGTTTTAAAAAAGGGATCTGGGAGTTTGAGGGACAGACACAAGTGTAGGAGGGGAAATTTCCTCTTAAAAGAGACCTGACCACAAATGGTAAGTTTTTTGTTTTGTTTTGTTTTGTTTTGTTTTTTTGTTTTGTTTTTAGTAAAAATCTGTGGTTATGCACTAAGGAAATTTTGTCAACCAAGGAGGAAATAATTATGCCATTTTAGGTAGCAAGAAATTAAAATTAAAGTTAGGTATTTTTCCTGCGAAATTTGTCTTCTGCATGTTTTCAGTTTAGAAGGAATCCTCTTAATGGTTTAGTTCACCGTTGTTGGGTGCTATCAGGAAACGATTTCTGTTTTGCTCAGCTCATTACAGTGACCTATGGATTCAGTAACCTCCAAATAGCAAACTGTTGTGTGGTTTTACCCACGTAACCATGATTTCTCATGGAATAAGGCAACCGTTTTATCCCCAACTTACTTTTGCTTTATTTTATTTTGTACATGATCCTAAAATTCCTCAAATCAGTACAGTTACTTCTGACATGGATGCTTGGAGTAGGTCATTCCCAACGGTTGGATGTAGAATTCGTATATATGTTGATGTGTGTGAGTCCTTTCATTCACACTGAACTCTACCAGGACAAGGAGTTCATAGCCTCCCTCCCTACTCTTAATTTGCTCTACTGTTATATTCTCAGCACCTGGAAAAAAAGCCTGGCACATAGTTAAGTGTTAATCAATGTTTATTTAATGAATGAAAGAAAGAACAAATAAACGACCAAACTTCAAGAGACTTGTAGATTTTCTAAGATACAGATGTAATTCTTATTAAATTTAACTTACAAATGTAATTTGAAAGAGGGACAGATTTGTAGACACCTACACTTCTGGCTGTGGCACCATGTGTGTGGCAGGTTCGTAACGCCTCCATGCCACAACCCTCATGCTGCGAACCACCTAATACCTCCACCTGGAGCCTCAGTCTCAATGCGACCCAGACAGATCTGTGCACCTCAATACCGTCCCTGCAAACTTGCATCATCGGCCTCTGTGAATGGCACCATCTTTCTCCTCTATGGCTGATCCTGGTTCTGCCACACTATCTCTGTAATTCCACTCCTCTCCATCACTAACACCGTCTAATTTTCTACAAACACCATGATTTATCCCATTTTCCTGACTCCATTTTGCACTGTGTTCTTGGTCAATAAGAGATGTTTGAAATAATCCTATTTCTCTCTTTCTTTTCATCCCCCACCCAGGCTTTGGTGAGGTTATAAGGAAAGTGATTCTTCAATTATTACTAACTTTTTTTCTGAAATATCAAACAAATCTTAGAACACTGAAAAACTTTACAAATACATTTTAAATAATTATTTAAAATTAACTCTATCTTTTTAACATACTTGGATATGGGGATTTCTCACAAAAATCATTTCTTGGGTGCTTCCTTCAGGTCGATTTTGGTTTTACTCAGACAACTGCTTTCATGAAAAGAGTGTGTGACGTATTCTTTGGGGTTTTGAGTCTTCAAATATGGATTAATTTTGGTCTCATCAGAGAGTGATAACTTGCTTGAATAAAAACTTTGGGATGATCTTGTAATAAGATCATAATTTTGAAATGTTTCCCCACAGCCTCGAGTGGGAGGTATCCGAAGCCAGTGTCATTTTTCTTTGAAACTAATCAGCATTTTGTCTGAAACCTTGTAGGGCTTTTCTTTACCCCTAGAATTCAGAAATAATACCAGGATGGGGGGGTGTGGGCTTTTTCTAATGTTTGGTCACGGTTCTGTGAGTCCTCTCTACAGGAGAAGTCGAGATTTTAGGTTCGTTTTGTTTTGTTTTCTCTAAGGGACTTCCGTCTCTGACATCCTTGTCCCTGGCAAATATTTTGTTTTGTTTGTTTTGTTGTTTGTTTGAGGTTTCTCCAAAGTTAATGTTTGAGACTTTATTTTTTTTATTTTTATTTTTTAATTTAATTTTGTTTTTTCAGTGTTCCAAGATTCATTGTTTATGAATATTTTGACAACAGGAAGGTTCTGACTTCACATCAGCTTGCTGAATCCAGGAAAACCAAACAGAACAGCAGTATTCCTACTGGCTTCAGGCTACCCTGGCCAGCATCCCGAGGGGAACAAAAATAAGGACTCCACATGGTAACTAATTCTCCCAGCAACACGACAGGCCGCCAGCATGCCTTCCTTGCTCCAGCAGAACTCTTTTCGGCCAGACACCCCCAGGGGACACCAGTGCTCCCAGGCCATGAGCTGAGCACCCTTCACACCCAGAGTGAGGCTTGCCCATGGACTTCTAGACTAATTGGGGTGGGGGACCCAAGGCCCCTGTGTGTTCCCTCCAGACCCACTCATACCACTCAAGTGAGAATTGCCTGTCTTCCCGCTGTCGGGGCAAGCCCACTCTAGGACCCTTTCAACAGTGGTAGCTGGTCTGATGGCGGAAGCTGGGTATAAGGGCCTTTTCTTATTAACAGGCTGCCTGCATGGCCACGACTGCTCCCTGTCGTGGTGGTGGTACAGCAGCTCTCCGGATGTCCCGTGTCTTCTGAAGCTGGTTTGAGAAGAACAGAAGGAAGAGACAGAGGGGGTGAGGGAAGGGAGGGAAGAAGGGGAGTGGTGGGGGAGCAGTCTCAAGAGGGAAAAACAGGGGCAAGTAGAGGATGAGGGTTGGGGAGGACCACTGAGAGGGAGAAGGGGTTGCAGCAGCTGGACGAGGGGCTGCTGGAAAGGCCACAAGAGCTGTGGGCCACGTCCACCCCCTCAAGACACCAAGAACCCACGTGTGGACCTGATTCCTCTGAGGCCAGAAGGACCTATGTTTTCCAGCCGGCCCAGGCTGCAGACTCTGTCCTAGCCAGGACCCCTCTGACAGTGCGTGTGCACAGGGACAGTCAGGGGAAGCAGGGAGAAAACCTGGAAGCCAGAGAGTGGCAGAGAGAGAAGGGAAATGAGAGCCATGTGAGGCTGTGCTGAGGATGCAAAAGGGTTTCCCTGACAGGGAAGTGGGCAGAGGGGGAGGTGTGCCTATCTGTGGCAGGGGAAGTCAGACAGAGCAGGAGGGTTCGGAGGGCAGTGGTATTTGAGGCCTGTAGAGGCATCCTTCGCCTGACGGAGCCGCAATGCTGCTCCTGCTTCTCCTGTTCTCCGAGGGACTGCTCCAGCTCGGGGCGAGTGCAGAGGGTAGGAAGGGCCCTGGGAAGGCTCCTGAGGCTGGGCGCGCAGGGGGGCGTCTGGGAGGACCTGCGGGAGAGAGGATGGCTCCCACTGGATGCCCTCAGAGTCTGCATGCCAGACTGCCTCCAGGCAAAGCATCCTGCACCAGCTCCTTTCTGTTTCTGGTTTTGGGGAGAGGGAACAGACCCGGGGAGCAGGGTGGGCTACGGGAATGTGTGTAGTCTGTGTAACTGTCTCCATCGTTTCACTCCCACGTGGACTCTTCCTCTCCCATCCTCGCATACTCTGTCTGCATGGCCTGGCTTCTCAGCATCCCAGGTCCCAGGACCCCCTCACCCAGCCACAGAAGAGCCCCTCTCCTTCCGCGTGCTCCAGTCCTCCTCCTTTGCCAACAGCAGCTGGGCATCCTCGCACGGCTCAGGCTGGCTGGGCGAGCTGCAGACGCATGGCTGGGACAGTGTCCTGGGCACCATCGTCTTCCTGTGGCCCTGGTCCCGGGGAAACTTCAGCACCCAGGAGCTGAAGAACCTGCAAAACCTCTTCATGCTCTACTTCCACGGCTTCACCATCGAGGTGCAAGCCTTTGCCCACGAGTTTCAGTTCGAATGTGAGTTCCTTGTCCCAAGCCCATACCTGCCTGAAGGCTCCAGCCCGCTTCCAAAGGGGCTCTGACCTCACCCAGTCTTGCTGACCTGTTCCCTGTCCCTGCTGGGCTCTTGCTCTCTCTTCTGCCTCACCAGTCACCACTGTCCCCAGTCCACCTGCCCACCCGCCAGAGACACAGATGGGCTTGCAAGGACACAGCCCTTCACACCGTATACCCCTCCGTGTTCTGGCTCCTTGCAATCGTGTCTCCCTGTGATCTTCCGCCCACCACCCCTGACCCCAGACATGGCCTTTCCGGCCAGTTCTGCCCTCCCTTGTCCCTGGCCTGAGAGTCAATCAGGCCCAGCCTGTACCTAACCATTGCCAAGGGAGCCCTTCCAGTCAGGCCTTCAACGCCCCAACACCTTCCCATCTAGCCTGTCTGCATCAGTTATTCCTAAATACCTTCGTATCTTCACATTTTCTTCGCACAAATTCCCTCCCCTCCTGCACCCAACTCCAGCATGCTGTGTGATTGCAGAGAAAAGTTCCTAGACGGCTAACTTCCCTTCCCTGTAATTGTTTCCACATGGCTCTGTCCACGCCCAGACCCCTTCGAGCTCCAGGTGTCAGCTGGCTGTACGGAACATGCTGGCAAGCCCTCCGGAAGCTTCTTGAATGGGGCGTATCAAGGCTCCGATTTCCTGAGTTTCCAAGGAAACTCCTGGAAGCCGTCTCCAGGAGCCGGGAGTCCGGCTCAGAAGGCCTGCGAGGTGCTCAACAGCTACTTAGACATTAAGGAAATTGTGCAGAGCCTTCTCAGCAACACCTGCCCTCGGTTCCTGGCAGGAATCCTTAAAGCCGGGAAGTCAGAACTGGAACGACAAGGTGAGTTTCCCGACGCTTTGAGCTGCATATTCTGCCCTTTACCATCCCTCTGAAACATATACTGAGAGGCTCGAGGGTGGGGTTTGAGTTTGGGATTGTTCCTTAAACGAGGGAAGGAAGTGATTACTCCAGCTGCTAAGACCACCGAGTCACTGAGCTCGGCCCAGGTGCCCCTAAGTGCCTCGTCTCCTTGTCTTCTCTCCAGTGAAGCCCGAGGCCTGGCTGTCCACTGGCCCCCATCCCGGTCCTGACCGTCTGCTGCTGGTGTGCCATGTCTCTGGCTTCCACCCGAAGCCTGTGTGGGTGATGTGGATGCGGGGTGAGCAGGAGCAACGGGGCACCCAGCGAGGCGACGTCCTGCCCCATGCTGATGGGACGTGGTATCTCCGAGTGACTCTGGCGACCCGGGAGGCGGCCGGTCTGTCCTGCCGAGTGAGACACAGCAGTCTGGGAGGCCAGGACATCGTCCTCCACTGGGGTGAGAAAGAACTGGGGCCTGGCTGGGAAGCAACGGTCCTGGGCTGCTGAGGGAGGTGTTTGGAGGTAGATGGGAACACACTGCACAAGAGGACAGAGGTGGGACCACCTGAAGAAAGCAGGGAAGAGAGTGACGCCATCAGATTTCAAGAAATGGAGGAAGGAGATTGGAGTACTGAAGAGAAAAGGAAGAAAGACCTGGTTACTTGGGAAATAGATGGGGTGTGGATTGGGGACACTGACTCAGGAGGAATTGAGATGAAGTCTTCAGATGCAGAAGAAAATTCTAGGAAGGAGGGAAGCATTGATGGTGGTGGCCCACGGAGAGCCTCGTAGACAGACATCCTTGTTTCACGCCCCAGGCGGTGGGAACTCAGCCCTGCTGACCCTGCTCTGTCTCGTGGCCACAGTCAGCCTGCTGGTGCTGTTTGTAGGGCTCTTCTGCTTGAGGAAGCACAGGTGAGCCTCTTCTACATCTGTTTCTTCAACTTACCAGCTCATTCTTCTTTCTTCCACTCTCCCTGCTCTCTCTCCGATTTCCTTCCTTGGGATAAAAATCCTCTTCTTCTCCCACAGCTCCAACTGGAAGGTCCTGGCGCCCGCTGCCCCCAGTCCTGAGTCGCCCACCGAGGCCGAAGGCCAGGGACCCAGGACTTTCAGACACCAGGTCTACACGCCGCAGGAGTCGTGGATAAAAAATAGATTTTTAAAGAAATGGAAAACAAGCCTAAACCAACTCTGGGGACGTTAGTTTTACCCAGCGCATAATGTCCTTTTCTGCTTCTTAAATACGGTTTGCACCTATGAGCAAAGCATAATTTTGATGAAACGGCTTGTGGCAGCAGAAATCTCGACCCCTTTGGAAACCTGTCTTACCGCTTTCCATTGTCCAGCAGTATCTCTTCTGCACAGCCACGTGTTGGTTGCTACTGACTCTTAAGACTTTAACTCAGGTGCTCCTTTCACACAGAAGCGTCCCGGCCTTGCCCGACTGAGAACATGTCTGAACTTCCACGACGGGTGGGGTCGTCCTGAACACGCTCATCTCTTCCTGCTTGGAACACTGCTTATTTAGATTTCTACTTTTCTGTTTTTATCCCGAGTTGCTTGAACGCAGGATGTAGGTGTTTGGGATGGCACCTGTGACCCTAACCCTGACCTGGATTTGGGGCCAGATTCTGGAGCATGTCATCTACGCAGGGCTTGCTGTCTTGAAATGTTTCATAACACTTGGAGGTACTGCATTCTCACTCTGGACTCACCCCACAAATTACGTAGCTGGTTTAGAGTAAAACGTTTCTCAGTAAATGCTGCCTGAAATAAATTTGTGTCAAATCCAGTGATGTTTTCTCAATCCACGCCCCTTTGACCTCACGGCACCATCTGGCTGTGTTCTCATTAAAACTCTTTCTGGGGGCGCCTGGGTGGCTCAGTGGGTTAAGCCTCTGCCTTTGGCTCAGGTCATGATCCCAGGGTCCTGGGATCGAGCCCCGCATCGGGCTCTCTGCTCAGCGGGGAGCCTGCTTCCCTCTCTCTCTGTGCCTGCCTCTCTGCCTACTTGTGATCTCTGTCTGTCAAATAAATAAACAAAATCTAAAAAACAAACAAACAAAAACAAACAAACAAACAAAAACCTCTTTCTGCCTCCCTGAGTCTCTCACCAGAGATGAGGAGGGCAGGTGTGTGTGTGCTCCAGACGGCTCTGTGATTGGCGCGTCCGTGCGTCTTCTGAGACATCTCAAGGAAATAATAATACAGCAGGTATCTCCCGTCAGAGCAGGACGGAGCATTCCCACTTCTCTGAGACTGTGTGTGACCACATTTGCCTTCACGTGGCGAAATTCCTCCTTGGAGTGGTCAGGAAGAGGACGAGGAGATGGGGGATGGGCAGAGTCAACGGCAGCAAAGGAAAAGAACAATCAGTCGCTGTGTTTACGTCTCTTTATTGGTTCAGGTTATTATTATAATTATTAACATTATTATTTAGTTTTCCCCTAACTTTTAAAAATACAGATTTAAAAATTATCGACTTAACTTTGAGACCCATTGTCTGAGCCTGCTGGAGAGCAGGAAGCTGGTAAGGTGTCGAGTTCATCCAGATGTGCAGCCGACACCTCCCCTTAGATGGGATAATTGAGCACCGTGTGCAGATTTCTTAGTGGAAATGTGTCACTCTTTATAGTGGGCATTTTCAGGTTAAGACACAGGGCTCCATGACCCCTTATCCAGGCCGTAGTCTCACTCATGAACAAGGTTTTGGGGTCTGCTCTTCCCCCACCAAGTCCATCACCTTCTGTATGACATGTTCAGGCAGCTTGGATAGAGGAGCCCCAGGAAGAAGGCAGAAATTTCCAGGCCGTTTGGAGCCCTCTGTGATGAAGTTCGAGGTCCCCCCACATGGCACAAGGCCATAAGTAGGGGCCTCTACCAAAATGAAGAGGCCCACGGAGGACTTCTCGGTTCCTAGCACAAGTGTGGGATGCAAATATAGTTCAGATGATTCCGACTTGGATGGACCTTTCCCCACTACTTTAATTTTTTGGTTACAATAATTCTTGAACCCCTAAGATGCCTGAAGCTCGGTTCTCAGGTCCCGTGTCCACCCATCCTCCCGAGTGTGTGTTGTGCTCCTGGGAGGCTAGGCTTCTCTCCGTCCTTCGCTGTGCCAAGCTCCTCAGTTCTAGACCGTTATTGTAACTCTTCCCTCTGCCTGGAGCCATCTTCATTCAGGCTGATCTTCTGTGGATGATTCCAAGACAACGTTCAGCTCTCAGCTCAAGCGTCATCCTCACGCAGAGGCCCTTTGTGGCCAGTGTAGCCCAAGTGGCCCCTCTCTCTCAGTCACTTTCTATTCCAATGTTCTTTAGTTCTTTGTGTTAAATATTGGGTTGAGCTGAAATTATCTCATTTTCTTTTACATATTAGTGTCCTTCCCACCTACCATGTAGGCACTGTAACATCATGTATATGATCTGTCTTGACCACATGTGAATCCCAGTGCCTAGAGTGTAGCTGGACATACAGTGGGTGACCAAAATTATGTTTGTTGAATGAGCAAATACCATCATCTTTGACTTCCCAGAAAAGATCTTGGCAATATCAGTTCTCTAGGAAGCCCTAGGTTTTCGGGAGGTGACAGGTTTCCAAAGTGCCGGTGTCAGTGAAAGATGAAGTGCATCCTCGACATTGTGGTCGTGTGGTCACCGGCGACTCTCTCTTTCCCTTGGGCTATTGTCTTGATACATGTAGCCAGAGCCCGAGATGCAGATAGGGAGGAAGGCAAGAGGGAGATCTCAGAAGTTCCCCTCAGGACACTTTATACTGTGAGTGAGGACACCAGTTAACCACAGAGTGCTGCTCTGGGTTTCTCTGCTGCTGAATTGTACGGATCATCAGGGAGTGTTTTAGGGAAGGATGATTGTTGAAAACAGCGATTTTCAGGAAATTCTGAGTTCCTAAACATGATACCCTAACCCATCTTAGCCCTACTTCTGGCAAGGTCCCATAGTTGAGTGGTGGGAGTACGTTTGGCTGAGGCACAAGATACGTACCCGAAGGTGATGGACTGGGGCTGCCTACACATGTGCGTCCCTTTCCTCTCTCCCCTCAGACTGTCACAGATGAGCTCAGAGAGAGCCCTGGGGTAAATGACTGTATTGCCGGATACGTATGGAGAAGTTTGACATACAGGTTCAGGAGATTGTCAGAGAATCTGGGTGTCATTCTAGTGTAGACGTTCGGGTTGGGTAATCTCATGTAATTTAAGCTCCTGGGTGAGGACCTAGTGTTTAAGAGCAAAATGTGTCACCTCATGACCCCAGAGGACAGCTATCACCTACTACCCTTAACTGTGTGCTTCTGGCTGAACTCCTGGAACCCGGCTTATTTCTCTGGAGGGCCAGGTGTTCTAGGTAGTGAGAGGTAACCCTTTCCACACCCACCAGCTATACCACCAAGAAGGGGATCTGCTCTGCTGCCTGTCCAACCCAGAGCCTGCTGTATTCTGTCACACACACAAATGTGGTACAAACACGACAAGACCATTTGGAAGCAGAGATTGAGGCATGATTCCTGGTTGCTGGTGAATTCTCCAGGACTGGCAGTGACTGTTGGAGGAGGCTGCAGTGGGACCATGTGGGACCAGGATGGGCTGGGCCATGCTCAGTAGCCATAAGACCTCGGGCAACCATGGCTGAGAGAACAGTCATCTGCTGTCTTCTGCCTGAGAAACAAAGATGGCCAAGGATGTGGACAACTTGGTTACGTGGAACAATGTTCCCTGGGACAGGGATCCAGCCTCCCAGAATGCCACATGCTGGGAAGAGAGATTTTTATGCAGAATGTGCTGTGAAGCCCTTGTTGGGGGGAAAGGTCATGATTTCAGGGTTATAGGATTGAGCCCCACATTGGGCTCTGTGCTCAGTGTGGAGTCTGCTTTGGATTCTTTCTCCCTCCCCTCTGCCCTTCCCCATTCTCTTGCACGCACTCTCTCTTTCTAATGAGTGAATAAATAAATTAATTAATTAATAATAAATAAATAAGCAAAGTACCTATTCAAACCTGATTGAATACTAATAAACATCCAAATGCAGTCGGCTGTGCAGAAGACACTGTCCTACACGCTTGACACATATTAACTCATGTGGTCCTCACATGTTTAATTTGATGTTTAATTTGAAATGTCTGATAAAATTCCGAATAGAGAGGTCAAAGGGGCCATTGGGTTTAAGTCTAGAATTGAGATATGCCCGGGCTGAAGACACTTATTTGAGAGCAGTAACAAGTTCAAGAAATACTGTGCAGTGCTGGAGATAGCCGTATGAACAGTCTGTCAGAAGATGGCAGAGCCTGCAGGTCAGGCGGAGAACTTTGTGCTGTGGGCAGAAGGAAGGGGTGGCCAGTTCTCCCTGCTGGGTCACAAGAGAGGCGTCAGAGGTTTCACCGAAACGGAGAATTGGCTTGCTCAAGGGACACTCCGAGCTGAAAAATTACAGGTCCAGAGATGGACAATATCTCAGTTTTGAATGTTGTGGGAGTCCAAGTATTTTGGAAATACCAGAAGATTGAGCAATGCCGTTCAGGGAACAGGATGAGAGCAGGAAGTACTGTGACTCTTTCCTGACGAGAGAAGCCAGGCTCAGAAACTTTTACAGCTCAATTAATTGTCCATATGTTAATCTAATAGTAAGACAAAAGAAGTTCTTGTATGTCCTTTTAATTTTGTTTTTTAAATAATTCACTTTCATTGTATTTTACAACATCGCTGGTACATAATAAATTGTCAGGAAAGTTAGTCTTTCACCCCAAATAGTTAGAAAAGCTCAGACATAAAATATGAGGAGAGCACCTGGCTAAAAGTAATACTGGAAGTAAAGAGCAGGACACCCAGGCCATTGTGTGTCATGTTGTGTTATGTGGATGTTATCTCATAAGAAAGCCAGTATGTTTAAAAATATATTTAAAAACACTTAGAAAAATATATCTCAAACATGTGCCAAAATTTGCTAATGTACTGGGGCACCCAGGTGTCTCAGTCAGTTAAACATCCACCTTTAGTTCAGGTCACGATCCTGGGGTCCTGGGATCAAGTCCCACATCGGGCTCCCTGCTCACTGGGGAGCCTACTTCTCCCTCTGCCTCTACCCCGTTTCCCACTCATGTGCTCTCTCTCTCTCACTCTTTCTCTAATAAATAAATAGAATCTTTTAAAAAATTTACTAATGTATTAACAAGCCAATCAGAAAATTGTTGACACAATAAGAAATATGGGTTTCAGGAAAAGTGTGGAACTGGAGGGGTGGCAAATTTGGGAACCAGAATATGTGCCAGGTTGGAGTGATCATCATTTCATTTCACAGATCTGTAAAAGCATGAAGGCCAGGTGCATTTTTTTTACACAGGAAGTCTGTAGAAGGATGATCGGAGATGCCAGGTGTGCAGACATAAGGTCAGAAGGAGAAAAACAATGAAGCAGCTGATAGAGATACAACTGTGTCTGTAACTGGGGTAGCACACTAACTAATAGGAAGGCATGGATGCAGCACACAGAGACCTGATTTCCAGCATTGCCGGGGTTTTCCCTGCAAGCTGCTGACACTTACGCTGATGACACACTTCTCCCATTTCTTACTTAAGGATATTTTATTTAATTTTTTGACACAAGGAAGAGTGTTTGGCTGGAATGAGCTATAATATTTCATTTTAGAAAGAAAACAGGGTCTGCAGCATAGAGGAGGGAGTTAAGGGATCAGGACACGTTTTCAATAGTTCCTGTGTAATTTGATGAAGGACTTAAGCAATGAGAGAAGATAAATCCTGACTACACAATCTAACCCAAATTAGGAGTTAAACAGCACACCATTGGGGGGAAAAGTTGTTTTGCTTTAAGGCAAAGAAGAATCACTGACTGGACTTCTCTCTTCTTTGAACCCCGGTGGGTTCATGCCAACAGCTACAGGGCAGCGTTGTGAATGGGAATTAAAGAGGGGCGGAGCTCAGACCTGGGAGTATATGTGTCAGGAGGCCTCATCTATGTGGGGGACATGGATTCACATTCCTCAAAGTGTCATGCCACCGGGCAAGCACCAGAACTACCTCTGGGTCCTGCAGGGACAGCTCTGCAAATGGCACCGAGCATGATGTGGGGGGACCAGCAGCTCAGTGAACCAGCCTGCATTCCACATTTGTCTGGAAACCATTCTGACTCTTCTTAAATGTGTGCCTCCCCAGGCTTCCTGAAAAATCCAGCTTAGTCACCTCAAGGAGGAAGTAGTAAATTTCTTACAAACAAGGCATGCGTGAGATTGGCTGTAGAGCACTTTGGAAGGTTGTACGGCCTTACATAGCATTCAAGGAAAATTAGCTATATGCCCATCATGATGGCACGATTTCCTTTGTTTCCTTTTTGCCTTATCATGTCTCTATGTCAACCACAGGGAGAAGAATATTTTCACACTGTTCGAAACATACCTGCCCCAGATAGGCTCAGATGGTTGGGGGGCTAATCCAAAAACGTCTGATAGAGCAGAAGAGTGAAAGAACGACCCTTATATAATTGAAATGCTTTATTTCGACTCAAAATGCCAAAACATACACATATTCATGCATATTTTCACTTAGGGATAAAGCTTTTACTTTAAGTGTTGGCCCAAGAGATTGGAGACCTTCAGACCATATTTAGCATAAACCCATAACCCATTAGAAAAATTCTCACGAATTTATGGATGAGCGGAAACTTAGAGACACTTGCAAAATAATCTAAGCAAACGACACTTCTAGGTTATTATGATTTTCCTTTCTTCTGTGATTTTCTTGCTCATATTTTATTTTTCCAGAACACTCCATCTGCCTCTATTAGACACAAATAATCTTGATTGCAATAACATCTCATCAGGCCATACTACAGAATTACATGTCACCAGCAGGATGATTAGGATAATAAATGCAACTGTCACACTCGGTTCTGAGGACAGACGTAGACAGTGTAGCCTGGAAGGGCTGAGCCACACAGACACCCCAGGAATTAATGTGCTGGACGCGAGTGTTGATTATGCTGAGGAATCAGCCAGGGAGCTTTCCCCGGGGAAGAGAGCATGCTGGCTGTAACTGTTTACATAAAACACACATTCCCTGTTTACAAACTATTGTCGCAGTTACATACTTAATGTTAACCATTTTTCCTTTGGGTGATGAAACATAATTTTAACAAATCAGGAGATTTTTATTCTAATATGGGTTGGGTCACTGGGCAGAGAAAAAAATTCTAATTAATAGAACTGACTCTCCCAAGTAGAAGACAAGCTCTGGGCTCACTGGATAATTTGCATATTCATAGGGGAAAACACACACACACACACACACACACACACACACACAAACAAAAAGCCCCTCAATTGTCCAGATAAAAAATGTTCAAGGCATGGGACGCCTGGGTGGCTCAGTTGGTTGGACGACTGCCTTCGGCTCAGGTCATGACCCCGGAGTCCCGGGATCGAGTCCCTCATCGGGCTCCCAGCTCCACGGGGAGTCTGCTTCTCTCTCTGACCTTCTCCTCGCTCATGCTCTCTCTCACTGTGTCTCTCTCAAATAAGTAAATAAAATATTAAAAAAATTGTTCAAGGCACATCAGTTTGAAGAGTTTTAGGTATTGTCTCAAATTACATGGCTTGAAATAATAGATTTAAAATAATTAAATAACAAAATAAAATAACATTTAAAATCAATTCCATTTAGTATTTGTAGTTCAAATTATGACGATCAGATGTTAGAGTCAGGGGAGGTTCATACTGCGACCGTTGCAGGGTCAGTGGGCTGCGAGACCCGAGCCTTTTGAGGCTTTCCGGAACATTGTGTTCCACTTCAGCAGCAAGTGTGATGTCATTACTGGTTGTTTTAGGTCCATTATTAAAACAAAATTGTATCCATTAAAAACTTGAACACGTCACCATGAAAACAAAGCAAAACTACAAGCAATGATTTAAATGTATCTAATGTATAATTAATATAATAAGAAACTGGTTTTAAATTTTGGGAAAAAATCAACAGTTCTGGTAATATTGATGGATCTTCTCATCACTGGAAAACCCAGTTCTTTGTATTGAAATCTTGCTCTTCCTTTAAGGCCCAGTTCAAATTTTCTTTCCCCTTTTCTCATCTCACTTATTCCATTTTTTTTTTCCTTCAGAAAGAATATATATATATTTTTTCTTTTGGCTCTCATAACTCTTGGTTTATATCCTTTTAACAGATTTGGTCATCGCCTGTTGTCATAGTTTCCTTTCTCTGTTCATGTTCCTACCCTTCCCTCCTCTCTATAAACTATCAGCTTACTGGTCATAATTTTTCCACTTTGCATGGAACCTGGTACATAGTGGGTTTACTACTTATAGATGCCTGTGTCTTTGACAAGACATTGCCAGTAGCTTTGGATCTTATTCTCTACTCATCCAGGAAAGCTAACCATGACCACCTTTCAATTTGATTATTGTCTTCTCATAAAAATACATACATATATATATATATATATGCATATGTGTATATATATACACCAAAATATATATATGCATGTGTGTGTGTGTATATATATATATATGTACATACACACACACACACACACACACATATATATATATATATATATATATATATATGCTTTTCTCTTTTGAGAGAGATATATTTTGGTGTATATATATATATATATATGCACACACACACACACACACACACACATTATGCTTTTCTCTTTTTGCCAAGCGTGAGTTGTTTCATTGTTTGTTTGTTTGTTTTGGGAGAGAGTGTCAGCAGGGAGGGGCAGGTGGAGAAGGAGAGAGAGAGAATCCCAGGTGGACTCCATGCTCGGCACAGAGCCCAACACAGGTCTCGGTCTCATTACCCTGAGATCATGACCTGAACTGAAACCAAGAGTCTGATGCTTAACCAACTGAGCCATCTAGGTGCCCCAGTTTTTTGTTTCTCATCCAAGCATTGAACAACATAGCATCTAGACTGACTCATCCATTTTCTGGACTGGAGGAAAGAGAAAGGTCTTAATCCTTGGAAATGCTGTCCATGTCAGGACTGGATTGGTAAAAGGACAGAAAAAAGTATCCTGTCTTTGACAGGTATAGCTTCCCTCATTAATTTCAGGGTTTTTGTTAGACCACCTTGGTTGCCACAGGCATTCCCAGGACTCTTTTGAGGGCAGTTTTCACCTCCTGATTCCTCAGACTGTAGACAAGGGGATTAAGCAGGGGAGTCACCACAGTGTAGGTCACCGCCACCAGCTGATCCTTGTCGGAGGCAGACTTGGATCTGGGCCTCAGGTAGATAATGGAGGCACAGCCGTAATGCACAAAGACCACCGTGAGGTGGGAGGCACATGTGGCAAAGGCCTTCCTTTTTCCCTCAGCTGAGGGGATCTTCAGGATGGTGTTAATGATGAAGCCGTAGGAGATGAGAATCAGCAGGAAAGGCACCATGATCACCAAGATGCTGAGGCTGAAGAGAACCAGTTCCTTCACATGAGTGTCTGTGCAGGCTAACTTAATAACGGGTGCCATGTCACAGAAATAGTGGTTGACCCTGTTGGGGCCACAGAAAGGCATGTCACAGATGAGGTTGGTGGCCACCAAAGCAATGAAGAAACCCGTGACTCCAGACAGCGAAACCAACCCCAACCCTAGCCTTTTGTTCATGATGAGTGTGTACCTCAGAGGTTGGCAGATTGCCACATAGCGATCATAACCCATCATGGCGATGAGGAAGCAGTTGGTACAGGCAAAGCCAAGGAAGAAGAAGAGCTGGGTGGCGCAGGCCACAAAGGAGATGCTCTTGATGGCCGAGAGCAGGTGGGCCAGCAGCTGAGGGATGATGACAAATGTGTAGCAGGATTCGGAAAAAGAGAGAATGAAGAGGAAACCATACATGGGAGTGTGCAGAGTCTGGCTACAGTGGATAACGGCCATGATGGTGGCGTTGGCCAGCAGGATGGTCAGGTACAGGAGAAGGAAGACCACGAACAGCAGCAGCTGGAGCTCCCCCAAGCTGGAGAAGCCCACCAGGATGAACTGGGCAACCATCGTGGTTCTGTTGGAATCATGCATCTGGATGACTTCTGTCGGCAAATGCGTTTGGGAGACACAATGATGAACATCTTCCCAATGACTTCTCTTTCAGTGTCTTCTCTTCAGGCCCAGAGTATTGATAAATCTCTCTGCCTCTCTCTCTCCCTCTGCCTCCCTCTTTCTCAACAAAGATACTCCTTCTGATGATTTTTATAAGAAATTATTAATCTCAAAAAAAAGAAATTATTAATCTCCAATAATGGGAGAATGATTAGTTATATTATAGAAATGTACAAGATGAAAAGAAACAACAGGAGAAGGTACTTTGATATTCTCCAAGATGACATGAGGACACGAGAAAATCTCCTACCATAGTAAGAGAAAAGGCAAGCTACCAAGCCATATTTATAATAAGATATCAACCTGTATTTATGGTAAGGTTGGAGATGATTTGGGTTTGCTTTCTGATATATTTTTTTTTATAATTTTATTTTTTATAAACATATATATTTTTTTTTCCCCAGGGGTACAGGTCTGTGAATCTCCACGTTTACACACTTCACAGCACTCACCATATGTCTGATATATTTTTATATATTCAAATATTTAACAATAAACCTATTTTAATTTGATGATTCTAAATATACTTCACTTTTAATGCAGGATATTTCCACCTCATTTTGTTGGAAAAGATATTGTCCAAACATAAATAAGAATGATTTACTGCTTCCAGATACGATAATACTATTTTTCCAAAATGAAAAAAAAAGCTTTTGGAATGACCATATATCTAAATTACACATTATTGATAATATCTGTTGGTGCAGATGATTACTAGCAGCATGATATGCCTGTCCTCTGACCACTACCCATCACAGTAGTTGGCCAGCTATGATGGGAGCAAGCAAGAAAAGAACGTGTCATGGTCAGATGCAATCAGAAGACAGGTGCAGGGGCGCCTGGGTGGCTCAGTGGGTTAAAGCCTCTGCCTTCAGCTCGGGTCATGATCCCAGGGTCCTAGGATCGAGCCCCGCATCGGGATCCCTGCTCAGCGGGGAACCTGCTTCCACCTCTCTCTCTCTGCCTGCCTCTCTGCCTACTTGTGATCTCTGTCTGTCAAATAAATAAATAAAATCTTTAAAAAAAGGAAGAAGAAGACAGGTGCAATGATAAAGAAACATTATTTTTAAAGTTCAAGGACAATTCCTGGCAGAGAATAGTCTAAGAATCCAACTTATCACTTGACCTACATCAGAAGGTGTCTTGGAGGGTTTGGAATGGGGATGGTGTGGTAGAGGAAAGGTAGATTTCTCATCTTGCGTTAGGAAATGCATTGCCACTATTCCTTTGGAACGGGGCTTTGGAGGGCACATCTGTCAGAGGCAGAACAGTGACCTCCCCAGTCCTGGTTTGCTTCAGAAAACAAATCATCTCTCCAAGGCTATTTCCACATCACAGCCTTGGAAATTTTCCCACCAGTGCGTCATCCAGCTAAGACACAGGAGGAAGTGGTACTTGCCTCTTGAAAGCAGAATTTCTCAGGGTCTGATTTCAAACATTTCCTTCCCTTAATTTTATAGGGTGCCGTGTTATAACACAGGCTTTCATTGAGAGGGAGACAGTATCATGTCTAAGGTATTTTATTACTAGAAATGTTAGCAAAATACAAAGTGTACCTATTTCATATTAAAATAACACCCAAAGCCCTAATCCTCTTACGTTCAGATGCAGGTTCAGGAACTCAGGAGAAACCCAGTATACCCGTACCTCTCAGCATCGCTCAACTTGTTGGCTCCTCCAGTGGGTATAAAGCATAAGGCACAGCTTCCCGCGAGGCGTGTGCATGTTCCCTCTTCCTCACCTCTGCCGTGGCTACTTTGTCTAGGTAGCTCCCCACACTGGCCATCGTCACCCTTTCCCTTTTTATGGCACTTTGCAGAAAACAAGATGCTTTCATGTACGCTACCTCATTCTGGCCTTCCCCACCCAGTAGACAGCACGAGTGTCTTCGTATCCTTGTTATAGGTAAGGTGAGAGCACCGAGTGCCCTCTCCTGTGCAGAGTAACCTGGGAGCAGCCTTGTCTTTGCACTGAAGGTGTTAAATTGAACTCCTCTCCTGTGCTTTTCTCCCTCTATGGACTATTAGCTTCTTACAAGCAAGGACTGATATTTTTATTAATAGCTGAATCCCTAGCATAAAGCATAATCTGTAGTTTATCAGAGGCTCATTTTAAAAATCTGAATAGAATATTTAAAAAACTAAATAATATGTTCAAGTCGTCAAGTCAGTACCAGAATTTAAGTCTTCTAGCTTCTAATCCACTTTCTACCCACCATATATATTTTTCAGATTTAAAAAAAAAATTTATTTGAGAGATAGAGAGAGCACATGAGCAGGAGGGAGGGTTGAGGGAGAAGCCGACTCCATGCTGAGCAGGGACCCCAGTGCAGGGCTCGATCCCAGGACCCTGGCATCATGACCTGAGCCAAAGGCAGACACTAAACCAACTGAGCCACCTGGGGAACCCCCACCTATGGGACTGCCATTTTATGACAGAATCTGTCTCACACATTTTTTCCAAGGCACTAAAGCAGGCATGGTCCCATGTTGCTTATTCAAGTAAAAACTCATTTTGCCCTTTCTGATTTTTCTGGAATATTTCAATTTTAATTATTTAATTTTCCTGAATTATCAAATTTTATAATATAAGATTTATTATCTCTAAACCTTGGGTTGGGAGGTGAGAAAAAAGAACAAAAAGAATAGCAGTAAGGTAAGTCCACGATCTGGTGATCACACTCAAAGATAGGGAATGTCAAGGATGTTGCTTAATTTTAATCACAGTTTTGCGACTCAAACCGTTTTCACCATCTCCCTAAAGCATCAACTTATTTTTCTGTGATTTAAGCAAGAACTTGATTATGTCTAAGATAGCTCCTGTTTTTGGCCACAATATTTATGTTTTGTCATGCCACTTCACATACTTGTATGACCTGTTGTTTTCTACATTCGAATCCTCATCATTTCCCACAGCCTCCAATATACCTTCTCTGACAATTACAGTCCCCATAGATGCTTATTTAGAGATCTTGAAATCATATGTATGGTGAGTAGGTTGGACATTATCTTGTAGCACTATATGTACATTATATATGGAATACAGATTATTATATATACCATATTTTCATACTAAATACTACATATTATATAGTATGTTACACACAGTATAGTACATTATACTATATATCCTATAGTTTAGAATATATAGAGAATTTAGTACATAGTACCGTGTTTAGCATAGTATATATGTACTATTTAGTAACACACACACATTCTGTAGACTGTTTCTTTGGGGCAGGGACCACAGCAATATATTCTGAATGACCTACAGTCCCGCCACAGTACAGGGTACAGGATAGACCCTACAAACAAAAACTTAATACGAGATGGCATGCTTCAATTCTACTTTTGTTTCTGAGTTTTCTCATAGACTATGATTTTTTCCTCTAGAATATGTTCTCTGCTATTCTATTAAAATACATATCATTCCTAATTCTTTTTTTTTTTTTATTCTCAAAGTCATCTTAAAAAAAGAGAAATCTACACTGATAAACTTTCCTGCCCCAGCCCCATTACTTCTTTACTTCTGGGATTTCTCAGCATTCAGTTTGATGTACAGTGCGGCATGTGTGCATGTTCTGTTTGTGTGTGTACAGACTCAATCAGAGTGGATGCTTCTTTCATTTTGAGAAAAAAGCAAATCCAGTTTTACTTTGGTGCAGAATCTTTTTTTTTCATAATAGTAAAAACTATTATGCAAATACATTCAAATTTGAACTCCTTGGTGGAAAATGTTTCTTTAGATAGTAACTGACAAAAGAAATACACTTACCCACTTAGGTTCAAGTGATCAAGAACGTTAACATATGACTTTGGGTTTAATGGCTCCCAGTCTTGTAGATCTTTTGAATATTGAAAGAAGGAGTAGTACAAGGTCACTCGTAAAAGCAATGACGTGTCCTGAAAGATTAAGTGACTGAGGAAAAAAAATGCGCTGAAACATTTCATGACGAGTTTATCTGGACACTTAGATGTCCAAACCTCTTTAAGTCTTAAATAAGAGGCTGAAAATAGTCCATTCTATATTAATATGTCAATTCAGATTCTATAATTAAGTTGGAGAGTATTTCCAGTCTTCTGGGAGTCTAAGGACTAGGGTTCTTTGAGACCCCGGGGAGCTGACGGGAGACAGAAAATTAACAGCTGAATGTGGACAAAGGCATCTTATCTAATACAAGAAGAAATAATTCAGATTGTAAAAAATTTCCATCTCTGTAAAGCACAGAAAAGGAAGCAAGTATTTTTTTTAGTATGGGGGGAATTCAGTTACTTTCAGAAAAAAGTTTACAAAACACCAGGATATCAAGAGAAACCAAGTTTTCCAACCCTGAGGTTTACATGAAGACTAATTTAACAAATGAAGGAAGTAAAGGCAGGGTTGGCGATTATGTGGGAAATCTCTGTCTTACTTCTCTACCGAAAGCCTGAATAAGTCCGACGACAGTTTTTTTCCAAATGTCCTTCAGGGAGTTATTGGGAAGACTTTTATTCAGCAACCCTTCACAGAGTGCAGTGATTTGCCAAGCATGACATTACATATCACAGTGCCTCAAAGATAAACCGATCATAACGATCATTCTAATTTCGCAGGGAAGACAAATGCAGCATGGTTATCTACAAGGGGCATGCTGAGGCACCAGGACAGTGCCAGCGAGGATCAGGACCACTCAGAAAATGGCCATGTCCTGCTGAAGACCCTTAGACACAACCAGGGCTGAGACTCATTCCATGACTTTGTGAACAAAAACATTAAGAATGAGAAACTTAAGTGGAAACTACTGTCTGTTTTGTGCCAGGACATTCAAGAGGGAAGGCTGGGCTCCCCAATCTGGATATTTCAGTAAATCATCCTTCTGAAAACAAGTGAAATTATGGGGGGAATATTTTAAAAATGTTCATTAATAGCAAGCTGAGCAAAGATTCCTATGCTAGGAATTTTCAGGTCAAAATCTGAAAAAAGGCAAGAATCTAGAGAAGTGAATGGAGTGCTGGAAGTTCCTTTCACACTGAGGACATTTACTTATCTGGAAGGAACACAAATCCAAGTTGTTGATTTGAGGGAAGAGCAGGACGATACTGACAGAAATGAAAGTCCAGCACTCACCAAATGAGGGTCAAACAGTCGATCTTCTACTTTAAGCTGTAACTGAAGGATGATGCCTTAACATAAGCACGAAGCAGAACTAAGCTCACTCCTTAGCTTTCCCTATTAGTGGGAAAATTACCTCAAGGCTGACCAAAGACACTGGATCAGGGTGGGGAAAATACATCCATTCAAGAGAGGTTGTGAAAAGTCAGACTTCATCTAATTTACAGCTCAGATTTGTATC
Source organism: Lontra canadensis (assembly GCF_010015895.1). Classification (NCBI taxonomy): domain Eukaryota; kingdom Metazoa; phylum Chordata; class Mammalia; order Carnivora; family Mustelidae; genus Lontra; species Lontra canadensis. The sequence goes on from NW_022631162.1 coordinate 841,900, forward strand.
TCAGCTTGGTCTAGGAAAGCTTGAGCTCTGAATTTAATTTGTAGTAGATCTAAACTTGTAAATTTATAGTAAACTTATGGTAAATTTATAGAGGACCTAAACTGGTAGTCCTTCTGAACATCTACCATACACAAATATGGGTTACCTCTGGAGAAAGGAAACTCTGCCTAGCTTCTAGAAAAGAACAAAATTAGAATGATAAAAATAAACACATTTCTTCACAGATGGGATGATTGTCTACATAGAAAATCCTAAGAATTGCATGGAGAACTGGGTATTGTACATAAACAATGAATCTTGGAACACCGCATCAAAAACTAATGATGTATTTTATGGTGACTAACATACACAATAAAAAAAAAACGAAAAAAATAAGAAAATCCCAAATTATAGATTTAAAAAACCTCCTGGAACTAATAGGTGATTAAAGCAAGATCACAGCACATGGAGTTAATACACAGAAGTCAACTTTATGAAATTATAAAATACTGATGAAAGAAATAGGAGATTTCAATAAATGGAAAAATAGTCTATGTTCATGGATGGGAAGGCCCAATATTCAACATGTTAGTTCTTCTCAATTTGATCTATAAATTCAAGGTATTCCCAATCGAAACCACAAGTTATTTTATGAATATCAAGAAACTGACCATCAAGTTTATATGGAAAAGCTAAAGACCCAGGATAGTCAACACAATATTGCATGTTAACCACATTTGCTGATTTCTGTATCTGTTGTTTTACTATTTGGGACCTTGACCAGGGAGGGACTGACCCCCTGGGGTTAAAGGATCCCAATTCCTGGAGACAACAAATGGCTTTCCTTAGAGGATGCCTTTCACGTGCAAACAATCTAGGGCTCATAGTCCTAAAATATTTGCTTTTCAGGCTCTTTACATGATTTCCCTGTGCTAGGTATCAGGGCCAAGCACTAGAAATGAGAGATGGCTCTACACCCAGGAGCTCGCTGAAATTATTAACTGGCCAGTCCTAAACCTGTGTAGCCTGCTTACCCCGGCTTGCCCATTCCTTCCCAAGAAAACAAACAAATAAACAAACAAACAACAACAACAAAAAGAGGGGATCTTTTGCAGTTCCCCTAACCCTCTCTCCCTCTGACTCAAGTCAGTGTTTCTTGGTATGGCCCTGAGTGACATGGTATACCCCCTTCCCCACAGGAACTGTGTATAATAAACTATCTTTTCAAAGGCAATTATTTCCTGATCCATTCATTGGTCTAACTGGAAAAAAAATAAACTCTACATCTTAAAAGACATTAAAAGAGAGGAATAACACAGGAAGGCTGATAATTCCTGACTTCAAGACTTACAATAAAGTACCAATAAACAAGACGACGTGGTATTGGTGAAGGAATAGACAAATAGAAAAAGAAAGAAGCTATGCTGCTGTAAAATGACATCAAGTCACCTTAAATACATATTGTTGAGTGAAAAAAGTCAATCTACAAAGACTAAACAACTCTAGAAGAAAATACTGAAAAGTCAAGAGGTTGAGACCCATGGAGTCTGAGGACAAAAATACAGTTCATGGACCACCGAGGAGTGGCAGGCTGAAGAATTCCCCAAGATTTGGGGTTGAGATCCACAAAGGAAACACAATAGGAATGAATAAAACAAGAGATAGACCAACCAGCCTTCTCAGAGTCTGAGACTAGTTTCATTAGCTAAATAAGTCAATCAGAGAAAGACAACTATCATATGATCTCCCTGATATGAGGGAGAGGAGATGCAACATGGGGGGTTAAGGGGGTAGGAGAAGAGTAAATGAAGCAAGATGGGATTGGAAGGGAGATAAACCATAAGTGACTCTTAATCTCACAAAACAAACTGAGGGTTGCTGGGAGGAGGGGGGGTGGGAGGGGGGGGTGGGGTTATGGACATCGGGGAGGGTATGTGCTATGGTGAGTGCTGTGAAGTGTGTAAACCTGGCGATTCACAGACCTGTACCCCTGGGGGAAAAATATATGTTTATAAAAAATAAAATTAAAAAAAAAAAAAGAATAGCAAAAAAAAAAAAAAAAAAGCCTCAAATCCTGGCAGACCTGAAACAAGACTTCATCTAGTGTCTGACCTCCATCGGTCCCTCTTCTGACCAGATCATGTGGCATTCTGGGTCTCTTGGGATGAGCACAAGTATACAAACAATATCTAAGAATCCCCACAAGATATTTTCCTTTATCCAGTGCACAGGAACTTCGGTAAATGGTGGAAGTCCCTTGGGAAAATACTGGGTCAAAGTTTTAGGGATGCAGTTGTGGCTGTGTTGCAGGATCTTTCACCAAAATTACCCATCTTCTTTCATAATCAAGGAGGCTCAGGTTTGGGAATTGGTGTAGTACCGAAATTTAGGTAAATGGCCATGACTTGCCACACTGTAACTTACAAAGCCATCCATCCATCAGACAGAATATGATCAAACAGTTTATCGATTGGCTGCTCATCCATTTTATTGCTCCAAATCCCTCGGCCAGCCGTTTCCACAGATCACTGCAGGTTATAACACTAATCATCATCCTAAACTTCAATTAATGTTGTTTATCGTCCATATCTTATCTCTGACAGTTCTGTGTGGCCCCTAGGGCTCCACTCTCCAGAATACTGTTACTCTCTTTGACATAGGTGAACTCATTTGCTGTGTAGTATTTCCACCATCATCTCTAGTCTATAATAACAATTATCAAAGAACTCTTTAAAGATGTTTATATTGCTATCACCACTGCATTTTATAAACACAAGCAGGTTCCCTGGGTGATAGTGATTAATGGTTAGATGAGGAGGTTTTCTATAGTATTTCTATCCCAACACATTAATTTCCCAGAGCTTTGGGATTCCTTTATGATGTATTACAAAAACCGTGGCATATCCAATTTGTTAAAACATTTGTCAATATTCAGTTCAGACTTCAATTAATTATTCTGTGAGACGATTGATGTTGTTTCTGGATGCATGAGTCAACAGATAAAATTCTGAATCCCTGTTGAGTGTTCCTCTATCAATGAATTAAACGGGATTGAAATTGATGTTTCTTCTCCTCTGGTCTAAGATCTTCATAATTCTCTCTTGCATAGAAACATGGCCTCCTAACTCCCACTGACACAAACTGGCAGAACTTGTAGGTATTTGTTTTTGTTTTTTGTGTTCAAGCTACCCCAGAGCAGGCCTTGTACCTCTCTATCCAGATTGCATTGTGATCTGGTTCCTGTTGTAGGCCTAGAAACAAAGTTAGGTAATGGGGCAACGAGCCCAGGTGCAACCGCGGAGTCTTTTATGTGGAGGACGGTTGATTTCCTTAGATGTGTATGTGCGGGGTAGGGGTGCTATCTTTCCTCAACAGACAAGGGAGGTTCGAGGGCATTAGAGGATCAAGATCTCAGCTTCACTTAGATCAGCTGAAATGTATCCATCCTATGTCTCGTGCCTCATGTCTCATTTAGCATAAGAGCTCTGGTCAGGTTGATCTTTAAAAGCTAAGCATACCTTCACACTATGGTTTTCACCCTTAGGGATAAGCTGTCCTAAGACTCTGGATAATGTGGACTCCTTCACATCTGTTAAGGGGGCATTCTGGTTTTCCACACATTTTTAATTGTCTATTCATTACCTGTAACTTTGTTTTGGTCTGGGTTCACTCGATAATTCTAAAAGTGCCAGAAGCTTAAAAATTCTTTATAGTCACTGTCATTACCTTGCCATCTAAGTGAAGGCCCATGATTGTCTGATGCTGTGGCCTCCCTCCATAATTCAAACAATGCCACACTGGTGCTTACCTGAGTAAGTGCTAATGGTGTCAGATGTCAGGATGAACTCATCCCTTTTCACACTAGAAAGGTTGTCTGTATACTCTTAAATAGACAAGTAACCCAGTCCTAGAACCCCATGATTTTTTTTTTCCTTCAGGTCATTTCTTTTTCAAATCAGTGTATTAGCCAAGGTCCCAATGGAAAATAAATAGCCCAGTAAAACTGAGGAAATTCAAGGCATGGGAGAGTCACATAGACTATGGAATTACCAGGAGTTAGGAGCATCCTAGTTTTTATATCCTTCGTAATTACGTTCAATTATTGTGATTCATACAGGTCAGCTTTCTGGGGAAAATGGTAGGGTAAGAGATCTGGAGTGAATGTCTATATTTTGAACATCAGCATGATATTAATTTTTGTTCTTGGAAAGGATAATATAATAAAAGAAAATTTCAGGCCATTATCTTGACCATAGATTTTGTTTCTCATGTTGTAGTATTATATACTTCCATGCAGAGCCATTTGATCTGCCGTGCTTCCCCATGGGGAGCATGTATTTACCTGTCTTGTTGACATCAAACTGGACCATGAGATTTGCTTTGGCTAGGAGACGTAAACATTGGTGTGGGCCACGCTTTAGCAGAAGCTTTAAAACCTGGCATGGATCTACCTGCCCCTTTCCCTGCTACAAGGAGAATAGTGGGAGCCAGATAAAGGCTGTTTCTTCAGCCTGGATCCCAGAAAAGAGGAAGCAATACCTAATGCAAGTATCATCTGATACTCAAACACAACTTGCCAAGAAATAAACCTTTGAAGTTGTAAATCATTTAGAATTTAGAAATGTTTGTTACAAGAGCATAGCCTATATGATGAAAAAAAATATATAAGTGATTAGTAAAGTCAGAAATTGTTCCTCTGAGAAAAACTGATATCATAAATCTCCAATAAGACTGATCAGAGACAGAGAAATTCAATAAAAGTTGTTATAAATGATAACGGGCCTATGACCAGAGATGCTGTAGGGAATAACATGTTAATAAGAACACACTGGGAAGAATGTTATACCTCTATTTATGAAAGTTAGATGAAAATCAATGAAGTCTCTGTAAAATAAACCTTAACATGATCCATTCTGGAAGATATGAGCGTTTGTTTAAACATTAAACAACTGAATCATTTATAAGCTATTCAATAAAGATATAGCCAGGCCCACATGGCCTCCGCAGTTTCAATGATTCACAAATTATGGACACAAACACCCATGCACGCACATGCACGCTAACACACAGTAAATATCAGCATTATTTTAAGAGGATCTACATTGAGTTTAACCCCCAAAATGCAAGGGACTTTTTTTTGACATAAGAAAAATTGTAATATAATTTCCCACCTTAATGGATTAAAGAAGGACGATAAGATAAACATTCATAACAAGAACTTGTATCAAACTAGAATTGGAAAGCTCTCTCTTGATCTGGTTCATATACAAAGAAGCCAGAGCAGGTATCAAATCTAACAGTAAAATGTCAGAAAATTTCCCTTTGAGATAAAAACCAACAGTCCATTAATACCACTTCTGTTCAATATTTCACATGACGTTCCAGAGAATATAATAAAAGGATAAAAAAAGAAAAAAGGAATAAAGATTGGGAAAGAAGAATCAAACTGATTACTGGCAAATGATGTTACTATGTGTGTAGGAGACCAAAAGAACTTACAAAGAATTTATTTGAATTAGGATATTTAACAATTTAATTAGATTGAAGAAATTGTTTTACAGATCTATCGCATTCCCAAACATTCCAACAAGGAATTTGGGGCGTGGGGAGACACCATTTATAAAATCTTCGAAATAAAAATAAATCTAAATGGTAGGGTAAGAGATCTGGAGTGAATGTCTATATTTAATTGTTGTCATTCATTGAGCAGACTTCTGCAGGGAAAATTACAAACCCTTATTACGAGCAGTTAGAGAAGGGATATATTAAGGAGGACACGGCAGACACATGCACGTGAGGACGTAGCTCCTGACCCAAGCCGTATTTCTCGTCTTGGGTGAGAATTGGGTTCATGGTATGAATCTTACAACAAATAGTTAATAAAGAGAGAGAAATTCCAACAGCATTTATACAGAATTCACTGTTTTTGGGCACTGCTATAACCTTACATTTATTAATTCAATGTAATCCTCACATCAATTTTTCATATAAATAATACCGTATTACCATTTAACACATAAGTAAAGTGATGGGCAGAGAGATTAAGTAACTTGTCCAAGTCACGCAGCTGCTGAGTGGAGGAGAGGGACCCAGACAGGAAGGCCACAGAATTCATGCTCTTTCTCTGTACACTGTGCCCCCTTCATGTGAGTTAAAAACAAAGGAAAAGTATGTACTAGTGAAATAGTGACAAATAGTGAAAAAAAAATACAAGAACAGTCACTCTATAGGTGAAAAAAGACAAAAGAACAAGATATAAGTAATGATAAAAATATTAACTAAAGTCAAATTTTTTTAAAGCACTTTTTTAAAAAAAGTTATTTATTTGACAGGCAGAGATCACAAGTAGGCAGAGAGAGAGAGAGGAGGAAGCAGGCTCCCTGCTGAGCAGAGAGCCTGATGGGGGGCTTGATCCCAGGACCCCGAGACCATGACCTGAGCCGAAGGCAGAGGCTTAACCCACTGAGCCATCCAGGTGCTCCACTGAAGTCAAATATTTTGTCCATATCACGGGCAAAAGTAAAACAGTTGATACTTTGATTTTTGGCAAGGGCGTGGAGACTTGGTTCTCATGGATTGCTGTCGGGGTGGACAGTGGACACTTCTGAAGTCACTTTGGCATTAGCTACGGAAAACAAGCACCGTCCACCTCCTGCACTCGGCAACTCTTCTTCAGTTCCTGCCAGCAAAAATCCCCATTCACGTTTGAATAATACCGGCTGTCATTTTTTGACCTGATATGGGTCAGGAAATCACTGACAACTTCGCACATGCTGTCTTATGCAACCCTCATGACCATTTCTAGGTGTTAATTCAGTTGCTTACACAGGTGAACCTTTTTCTAAAATTTTTTTATGTAGTGGCTATATTTTCTTTTTTTTGAATTTCTTGTTCACTCATATTTTATTTTTTTTAATTGTTTAGCTTCATTTTTATAGTCTTAATTTTTCTGTTTATGTTTTTATAAAAAAGCAATTATTTTTATGTGCTTAAAATATTTTTGTTCATTTTATCCTTTATTTTAATTAATAGCTCATTGATACTGTAGAAATCATTTGTACACTAAGACCATTTCCTTTGTTTACTACTTCTGTTTTCATGTTTTAGAGAGCTCCTCAAGAGCAAATATATTTATTTAAATTGTCTTTTAAATTTATTATATTTAAAAATATTGTAACAGCTGATCAATTTTTGGAATAAATTGTGAGATAAAATCCAACTAGCATCCTTTTTACATTAAATGATGTGCACTTGGGGTGCCTGGGTGTTTCAGTTGTTAAGCGGCTGCCTTAGGCTCAGGTCATGATCACAGGGTCCTGTGATCCAGCCCCACATTGGGCTCCCTGCTCTGCGGGAAGCCTGCTTCTCCCTCTCCCACTCCCCCCTGCTTGTGTTCTCTGTCAAATAAACAAACAAATAAACAAACAAACAAATAAAATCTTTAAAAATAAAAATAAAAATAAATGATGTGCACTTCTTTTAAAATAACCCTTCTTCAATTATTTGGCTGCATAATAATATTACTTTGGGATTCTCCATTCTGTGCTTTGATCCATGGGTCTAGTGTTCTTTAATATCAAACTAATTTAATTGTTGTCATTCATTGAGCATTTTCCTTTTTGGCACAATAACTCTTACCACTGCTTTTCAGAATATCCTTAGGTATTCATCAGCAATTAGTGTTTCATTAGAAAAGCAAGGGCATTTATCACACTCTAGAAAAATAGATATTTGATTGGAACTGATTTAAAGTTAAAGATGAAATAGTTCTAATTGGTAGCTCTACAGAACTGGGGCATCTTATCCTTGTACGAAGTGTGTCTATATTTATTCAGGCTTTATTCTGTATCCCCCAGAAAAGTTGTTTTCTTTATATTTTAATAAAGTAAAAATTTTATTTCAATAGGTCCTGACTAGACATTGTTAAATATATTTCGAGATGTTTTGTAAGGTAAATCATTATATTTCCTATATTTGCAAACACGTTCCATGAACCTCCTCAAACAGATGTGTTGAGCTCTAGGAGGAACGCTTATATCCCCGACTTGCCCCTTTCCTCCTGAGATCCTCGTTTGCAGGCTGTTTAAGGATTTACTCTTAAACTTTCAGAGCCCTGTGGATACAGACAGGACAGCCAGCACATCTCTCCTCTCCCCTACATCCTCTCCACCGAGCTCACATCTCCAACAAATTCACTCTGAGTCGTTGCTCCCGTGATTGCTGCCAGTGACGTCTCTTGGTCTCTTGCCAAGCACAGACACAAAGTCTGCTCTGTGGGTGTGTTATCATATCCCTGGGGAAAGATGACTGCATTACACTTGACACAAGTTCTTTCACTTTGCTCATAAAGATTCATCAGGGGAAATGAGCAGCTTTCTTGACTGAGACATAGCAGGGGAGAAAACTAAAGCAAAAAGCAAAAGCATGTCCCAAAAGGTTTTCCATAAAGGAAAGTTCAAGATAAAGTGGAATTGTGGGGAAAATTATCTTGGGAAGTGCAGACGTTTTTTGGGGAAAGAATATAGGAAGTCATCTCGTGGAGCATGGAATGAGTTTGAATTAGCACATGAAGGCTGACTCAGCACAGAGGGGATAGGAACAATCTGGTCAAGATGGGCTTTTCTGGAACCCTGTTTTTGTCACAAGCTGATCTCTCTCATCCTGTTAGACACACGTTGTCTGTATTTCTGGTCACTGGGCTCAGAATCTCACTGAGAAGGTGAAGTTGTTCCACGGTCACATTTTAACTGCCAGGAGAGGAGGAGGGCAGTACGGGTACAAACGTGCACATGGTGCTTTTCTGAGCAACTGTCTTCTCAGAGGAGAGAGGTCCTAACGAGATGTGCAGAGCTAAGCTAAGCTAAGCATGACCCATGCAGAACTCCTTCTCTTATTGCACAACAGCGGTCTGAAAATGTGTGAAACTACTGGTATCTCATTAAAATCATCAAGAGAGATGAGAAAAGCATCAGGAGTTTAGGAAAAAATGATGTGTTGAATTTTTTCTGAGTGTAAATAATCAGTCAATCTGATCAACTCTCAATCCTTGTGAATGTTAATATTGTTATAAATTAACGAATAGGAAAACAAAAATTTTCATTTTAAAATAATCTTTCACCGACTTCTATGGAATAGAAAGAACTCTGTGTGGTAGGAGGCTCTTCGTTGCCGGCTCTGCGTGAATGCCTCTGTCGGGGGTGGCTTTAACTGCTGTCCCGCCCTCGTTCAGTCTCCTCTAATCTGTAGATATCTTAGGTGGATATACCTAAAACTACATTTTCTTGAATAGTGGTTGGCCTGCTCAGTGTTAGAGGGGGTCCTAGAAAATCAGTCTCAATGCACAGAGAGGCCCCAAATCCACTTAGAGTGATATCACATTGTGTTGCAGCCAAGGTCACAGACATTTCCTGATCCCTACTTCTGCCTTGGTTTAGCCTTTCCCATGATGTGTTCATGGACCATGAAACTAAACAGAAACAAACAAACTGACATGAAGTCATTGTTATTGGCTGAATTTATGCCTGTAAACTCAGCAGAAATAATCCCTTAGTCTGAAGATCTAATGGGCTTTGCTTTCTCACTAAAGCCAAACTCAGGTCTGAAGATCTTACCACTCTCCCGGAAGACACAAGAGAAGACAGAGTGGAGCTATAATTAACCAGGAGAGCTTGTGTGTGTGAATTGTGTGTGTGTGTGTGTGTGCACGTGTGTGTGTGTGTGTGTGTAAGAGGAAGGAGAGGATGTTCAGTTCTAACCCATGAGATCAGGCCCAAGGTCAAATTAATTCTTTGGTCACATTAAAAAAAAAAAAGAGTGAGGATAAAGTGTCAGGAGAGTCATCTAACACACATGACCTTTTTAACACACAGTCATCTAACACACATGATCTACACACTTACCAGTGTTCTGATATCTGACTCCAAGTAGCAGTGTAAACGAGTCATGAACAAGACCAGAAGAAAAGGGGGAGGTTTTCCCATGCCTCCACCCCACAGTGCCTGTCATACGAGAATGAGAATTAGTGACACTCTCTGAGGTGAAGGCCATTTGTCTCATCCATGGGAGTTTATCTTTTCCACAGATGTCACCTGGCATAGTCTTCTGTTGCCAGAGATGAACACCTACGCATTCTACCCTCTGTTAATTAAAACGATCGTATCTTCATGAAAGATCATGTGAAAGCACTGCAGGGACCTTCATAAAGGAAGCAGATGATGTGGGCTCAGTATCAATTCTATTCACTAGTGGGTTAGACATTTTAATCCTCTGACAGTTGGTTTCTCACCTATAAAGTATGGATCCTACTGTGTACCTCCCAGGCTGCCCAGAGTGCACATGAAGTAACAGTTTTGAAGAGCAGCACATACTGCAGGTTTGAAGAATTAGCACCTGAAACGGACTCATATGGGGTTATTAGTTTATTTCCTTTTCACAAAACACCTGATAGGCTGGGGCCTGAGTTAACCAACAGGCCCAAGGAAAGGAGAACTTGATGACCAAAGAAAGTAATTTTGCCTAGTCTCTGCTCTCTTCAGGCCCCTCTCTTGGCAAGTCTCAAGCTTCAAAGGAATGGAAGAAGGGCAGTTGACTTCCAGTCTTGCAGACAGACTCAGCCTTCCACAACACACAGGGGCTGGGAATGAGACATCCTATCCCCTCCCTCCTACTTCAAGCTTGGGTGGGATATGTCATTGATGGGCATCTGGTGGAAGAAAAGGGAGAAATGTGGAAACAAAGTGATTCAGTCAGAAGAACTTTATTGCCCAGTGGATCCTGAAAGGAAGCATACAGCCAGGAGGCAGCTTTCTGCATGGAGCGGGCACCCTGTTGGCGCTCACTCCTGTGGGAGGAAAGAAAACAAAAATGTCTAACACAAATTCTGGTCTCAAATGCACATGAGATTCTGCTGCACGCAGAACAGAAACGACTCTTTACATAAGAATTTATGCATAGTTAATGAAAAGGATTAAGCTAGCTGGCCTTTCTTGGCCATGCTCTGAGATTTTAGGTGTTCTTTTTAACCCATGCTTCTGCGAGTGTCTTCAAGGGATTCTAAAAAAAAAAAAAAAAAATTAGATTTGTATCAGTGCATAGAAAATTAGAAAAAAAAATTGGCTCCCATAATACATTAGAAACACATAAATGAATAACTTCTTGTACAATTTTCTTGCTTGAACTTTACTTGGCTATATCTTAAGCACCAGATATCATCACACTCATGTATAAATGTTATGTAATGTAAGCACTGTGGTCTGCCAATATCGAAAGACTGAGACTCAGGAAACTTAGAGAAAGGGAGAAATATGGAGACAGGAGCTTCTTGGTTCCCTGAAACAGGGAGTCACGGCTGTGAAGTATTTTTCAGGGTTGGTTTCCCATCTGGCTGAGACTGAATAATAGTATTTGCCAGACTCTAGAATTCTGAACACAGACAAGTTTTCCTATAATAGCCATCCATTATTTTTTCCTCAACTGAAAAAAAAAACTCAATGAGCAATAATGGACGTGATTGCAGCAAGATGTATTTTTCTGAATTTTATATATGGAAATGAAGGAAATGATCTCTGTTCTTGGAAACTGTTCTCTTGCTTGATCACTTCTGCTCTGGGAGTTTTTCCTTGCACACCTTGCAATTTACTGCTTGGAGAGAGGAGGATCTTGATTAACGTTGTGGCATGGAAATAGTTCTTTCCACAGATCTACGAAGTGCTGACCTGAATTCTTTATTTCTGAGGCTATAAATCAGCGGGTTGAACAATGGAGTGAGGATGGTGTAGGAGACAGATATGAGAGCATCTTGGCTGGAGGAGTAGGTGGACTTGAGCCTTAAGTAGATGAAAGAGGCACAACCATAATGGATTGTGACAACAATGAGGTGGGATGCACAGGTGGAGAAAGCTTTGTACCTGCCTAATGTGGAAGGAAACTGGACTATGGCAGAGATGATGTGTATATAAGATACCAAAATCAGTAACAGGGGGACAACTAGGACCAATGCACAGAGCATGATGATGACAATCTGACTCAAGTGGGTATGGGGAGATGCCACTTTGAGGACAGGGGAGATGTCACAGAAGAAATGATGGAGCTGATTAGAAGAGTGGAAAGGCAGATGAAATACCATGGAGGTGATAATCTGTGCAATAGTAAAGCCACAGACACAGGCAGCAGCCACTAGTCCCACACACACCCGGTGTCCCATGAGCTCCGTGTAGCGCAGAGGGTTACAGATGGCCACATAGCGGTCATAACCCATGGCTGCCAGCAGGAAGGAGTGAGAACAGCCAAGGAAGAGGAAGGTGAACATCTGGATGGCACAGCCCAGGAAGGAGATGGTCTTCTTCTGGGCCAGCAGGTCCACCAGCATCTTGGGTACAATGACGAATGTGTAGCAGGTCTCAGAGCAGGAGAGGATGGCAAGGAAGAAGTACATGGGGGTGTGAAGGGCTCTGTCCAGCATGATGGTGGAAATGATGATGGCATTGGTGCCCAGGGTGAACAGGTAGAGGGGCAGGAAGGCTATGAAGAGCAGTTGCTGCAGCCCAGCCAGAGAAGAGAAACCAAGGAAGACGAACTCCCTCACCAGGGTCTCATTGCCCCGCTCCATGGACGGTACATCATTTGGAGACAATCCAAAAGAGGGGTAGATAGTATCAAGATAAACCTCTGAAAATGAGTAGAATCACAAGAAATTATTCATCATTGAATAGGTGTTAAGATTCTAAATTCATTACTCCCCCTCCATCCAGATTATATTTTAGACAAAAAGTGGTGCCTAAAATCAGCCAAGAGCACATCCAACTTTGCATCTCCACAATCATTCTAACAAAACAGGCAAATGGTTCTTGACGTTTCTCAGATCCAACTATCCCTTCATCTCCTCTTGCAGGATGCAGCTGTCATTCACATCCCTCGGCCCTCACTGTTTATCACGCAAACCTGGCCTTTTGGCTTGCTTGTCCTCACATGCCTGGATCCTCAGTTGCAGAATACATGGTTTTTACACGATACATTGAGAGATGACTTTGTCCATGATCCTCAGCATCTTTTCATTAACATTTTCCTTAAATAGTTCAACTGTTAGTTCCTATCTCTCCATAACTTGGACCTGCATTTCCCTTGCCCCTGTTGGCCACACTTACTGGCATGGTCATTGGCTCCACCTTTTCATACACTTATTATGCTGACTGTTGCTTCTGGAATTTCATTCTGTTCCCCAATCTGGAACAAGATTTCCAGGATAGAATATACCTCTGCATCCTCCAGTGTCCACCTCAGAGACCTTCCTCCTGCAGAGAGAACCCCCATCTTCCTCAGGACCCTTGTCCATTTCCATCACTTCCATTAACTCCTACTGACACCCCATTGTGCTTGTCCTTCCTGTCGCACCCACATCTCTCTTCAATGCATCTGAAGATGCAAACCCTGATTCCAGGTAAATTTCTATAATATAAATTATATCATATTACTCCCCTCCTCAAAATTTACCCATGACTTCATATTCTAACTCTCTGTGGCTTTTAAGGTCTTATTTTGGAAACTGAACTATGAGTCTGTGATCATATCAACCTTCATGGAATGCATCCTTATCATGCAGATATGTTTCATCTTCTTTGCCTCTACTCCTTGCTTAGTTTAGCTTGTTACCCATTTTTTATTTACAGATCTTTTACCATTATTCTAAGGCTTTAGCTAAATCTGCTTTTTTTGGGAACTTCCTTGATATCACCCCATAAAGAGTTGTCTCTGTTCCAAGAATTTACATACGACATTAATCCCCAGTTTAATGTGTTTACTTAATTTTGAAATATTATAACGCATTTTTCTCATCTCTCTTTTCCATTGGATTTTCTATCCTTCAGGGGAAGATGTAAATTGTATGTATCTTCAGCTGAATTCTCTTCAGTATCTAGAACCATATTAAGTATACCTAATAGCTTCTCAATAAATAATAGTCACATAAATAAAAAAGCTAACTTGGCATGTTGTTACTTATCTTGTGGTGTCAGGAAGTCTTCCTAGAATGTGCAGAGTAAGAGAATCTTCAGTCTTCTTTCCTCCCGGGCATGAGGATTATAAAAGACCAAGAATGCCTGAGGATTTCTGTACTACAAGGAACTAAGTAGTATCTTTCAAACCCAAGAGATAAATCTCCATTTACAGTAGGAATATAGCACTGAAGAGAGCATAACTGGAATTGCATGTATGCCCAACTCCTTGGACACTGGTTACTCTCTAGAGCATATGAGAATGTAAGTAAATGGGAGAGAAAATATAAGGTAGACTTGTGTTTATCCCAATGTTAAAAAGCGTATCATTCAAAACTATTATCGTAACTAATACCAATAACAAAAAATAATGGCAGTGTACCCTACCCTAGCAGAGAACCCCTACATCAAGAATATCAGACGCTATACAAGTGTTAAGCAGTGTGATTATGACAAGGCGCTGTGTGTTAGGGACATGCATAAAAATAAGACCCAGTCCAAAACGTCATGGTTCGCGGTGAGATATTTGCAGAAGTGATTATTAAAAAATAATGTGGTGACTGAAATGGCAGATTCTCACTTGCAGCTGAAAGCACCAAGGAGAAAAAATCTTTTGTATATCTTTGGAAAAGAATATGTCTGTGCTTGTTTCTGGGTTTCTTTGTATCTGCAATAGAAATGTTGAACTAAAGTATTCTTGGAGAATATAATGACACTGGGCATAACTTAGTTTCTACTTTCATCCAGACGTATAAAAGTTTAGGGAAGCACAGTTGCTGTCTTGCCCCTGATGTTTTGTGTTTCCATAGTGTCACTCATCACCCCTGTCAGACCTTCTCTTCCTCCTCCTTATTCTGCTACTTTTTTGTTCAACGCCTGACAAAAGGGTCTTTATTTCCTAGAAGGCATGTTTATTACTAGTATACTGTTATCTTTCTAATTCCAGGATCCCCAATTCTTAGGACTAAGAATGAATTTCCATGCTTATGATCTCAAATTTTACCTTTATAAGCCCAAGTAAAGTTGAGTAATGGAATAAAATGGGTTTTGAACTTAGACCAATTTAGGCCTTAATCCTGACTCTGGCCTACTTTAGTGGTAAGATCATAAATCCCCCAAGTCCCATTGTTTCATTTGTATAGTGAGAGATGCAATTCCTGTGTCCCAGGGCTACTGTGAAGATGAATTGAAATCACGTATAGGAAAGAGTCTAATTTACTAAATAGCGAAGGCTCAGTAAACACTTTCCTTTCATTACTTTACTGTTGTTCCCTTTTCCTCAGTAAGATAATGAGCATTTAACTCACCAGCAAGTTGTTGAATCTGCCTTTTCTGTGCTTTCCAAGGGAGGGAAAATTTAAGAGGATTATCATCCCCCTGAGGCTCTCCAAGCCTGAGGGAAGGTAATCCGGTTGTGTAAGTAGAGTCTTGCTCTGCACTGGAGGGAGCAAGTCTAGGCCTTGAAGGATGACGCCAGCCCTTTGCCTCCTGGTTGTTCCACAGGCAGAGTCATCCGTGTGGGTTAATTACATCTGGTAGAAAGCAAAGGAGCTTTCTTACATTTCCTATTTAGTTGGGGATGGTATGAGACAAATTTAGAAGATAAATTGTGTTAATCCTAGTCACGTATAAATATAGACAGGAATTTCTCATTACGGATGTTTTATAGTTATCAATGATGCATATTTTGTACATGTTTTTTGGTATTGACGTATTTAAGTATCAAACTCAACTCTTCATCGAGCTCCTAAAGAACGGAACACGTTGCTCCATAATGCTCATACTTTATGACTTCAGGATTTCTAGTATGTTCTAAGCACTGGAAATATAAACATGAGTAAAAGCACTGTCCCTTTCTTTGAGAAGAGCGAACCAAACGGCAGGCATATTGCCAGGCAAACCATCATCAACATTATGAAAGAAGTACAAGCAAAATGTCCTGAAAATCTTGAGGAAACGACAACTAATTTCTGGAAAGCTTTGAAGAAAAAACAGTATTTGAGTATCACCAGTTAGCATTTTGATAAGAATAGGACATTACGGGTGTTATTCACGTGAACATTGTGATCGAGCTGATGGCCACTTTCCTTAGTGTGGACTAGCTCTTCAGAACAGATCCAGCGCCTGTTGTTTTGTTGTGTTAACACAGACATTTCATATTTCCAAGGAAATGCAGGGGTTTATACACGGCTGTGAAGCGAGAGACACTCACTTCTCCCTTTCTTCTGTTTCTGTACCATTAACATCACATTAAGTTCACCAACGAACCCCACCCCTAGGCTACTTCAATTAGTTCTTAGGGGGACTTCATCCCCCCCAACTAGTCTGTCAGTATTCATTTCGACATTTCAGGGAAGAAAAGAAATAAAATGCAATTTGGGAGAGCTTATCAACCAAAATTTGGAACCATCTTTTAGAAATATAGTGTGAACTAACATTTATTACAAGTTCACCATATTCAGAAGAGAGTGAAAAAATTATATGTATTGATCATTGGTGTTCATAATGAGACCTGAGGTACATATTATTTTTAATATATCCATTATAAAGATGAGAAATTTAATAACCAAAGAGTTTGAGGATACGATTCAAGTTCACACAGCCGGTAGAAGTAGCCAGTAGAACACACACACATATGTTACTGAAAAGAGGACAGCAGAATTCTGTCACTCTCCTTCCATACAAAGGTAATCAGACAAGATTTCTCTGACACTTTTGTTGCGGACTCAAGTCCTGACCCCACGATGTATTGGCTCTGGGACTCTGATGTGTCTAAATCAATTTTCTCATCTTTATAATGGAGTTCACTCTGATAATCAGCTAACCTAACTTTCAAGCTTTCTCCAAAATAACTGAGAAAATACTACTGCAATGGTTAAGTGTCATGCAAATATTAGTTCTGTCATTATCATTTTAGAATCAAAATCGGGCAGATGCTTTTCAGTATGACTTTCATACTGCTGAGTGCACTCCCCCGGTTTCAGAAGGGGCTTGATAGGATAGTTTCCTTGACCAGGACAGGGAAATGTACACTGCACCTGTCCCTTATCCAGGAGGATCTCCAAAAAGTCTGAGTCATAAATGTCATGGTCACAGGAGATCTTAAACCTCTAGCCCAGCAGTCTCATCTGAGAGATGAAGAAATTGAGCTTCAGAGAGTGCTAGAGAGACCCCAAGGCCAGAAACGACCAAGTTGATGTGTCAGCAACAGAAGAAAGGTATTTGTCTTTCAGAATGTTACTGCAATTGTGTTATCATTCTTCCTCGAGGTGTTTATTATGTACATACTAACTCCTCTTTGTGCATCTTTGTGCAGTTTCTCCCATGTCTGTTCCTGAGCCTACCAGGTCTCTATGAACTTGTGCTAGTGTTTCTGACTGACTCTGATTTTGCATTCCTTTGGACTTCTGTGTCTTCGGGTCTGTCAACTGTCATTGTCTGCAGGGAACTCACTGAGTACTAGGACCTGTATTAGATACTGTAATCGTCTAGATGCCACACACCACAATCATTTCTGAAAACAAATATTATTCTGGATTTGTAGATGCACACACACACACACACACACACAAACACACACACAATGGGTTGTTATTCAGACTTTAAAAAAAACAAAACAAAAAAAAAGGGAGGGAGAAAAAAATCCTGCTATTTGTAAGAACATGGACCTGGAAGAATTATGCTTAGTGAAGCACACCTGTCACAGAAGGGCAAATTCCAAAGAATAGAGGAGAAAACCAAAGAGTCAAAGGCACAGACACAGAGCAGAATGGTGATTGTCAGGGTCAGGGCAAGTGCACAGTGGCTGTTCAGTGGGTATGGCTGCCAGCCGTGCAAGATGAATACATTCTAGAGATCATCTCTTCATCATTGTGCCCGTAGTTAACACTACAGTATTATGTACTTCACATTAATGAAGAGGGTAGATCTCATGGTAAGTATCCTTGCTCTAATGAACAAAAGATTTTCTGATTAAAATTGCTGAGTGCCCTACTGAGTTAAATCAGACCCAAGACAGTATGTATGTAAACTGAGGAAGCTCACTGAGACCGTTAATTTAGGATATGTATAAAATTATATGCATAGTTATACTGAAATTCACTTTAAAGCTTAAACCGTCCTGGATAGCATTCTTTGGAGACCACAGCCTTACTCGTGGCCGTCTCTGCTTCTCAGTGGTACTGCACCAGCATGGGCCCATCACCCCTCTCTGTCTCTTACCTGAAATGGAAAACCATAGGTCCCACTGGGAGCTAGATGTTTGCTCTCACCTCCTGTCCATTGTCCACTTTCCCAGTTGGAGAGGGGGTCACTCCCAGACAGAGGTCTGTTATTCAGGGATGGACTCCCATCTGCGCTTTGTTTTCCTGAGAGGAACAGAGGCACAGAGGCTGCTGGAGACAAAAAACCCAAGCTGAAGTGGAGAAAGGGGAAAGGTCAAAATGGGACAGAGGATACTGATCTCTACTCAGGGACAGAGCCATGATGATGATCTGGGGACTTAGACCCCGACCAAATGCAACCACTTTCCTTCTGCCATTTTGCACCAGTTGACGGAAGTCCACAACCCACAACAGACACTGACCACAGAAGAGTCAGCACCTTCGTTGTATTTATTGGTAGCGGGCGGTTCTTTGCTGGGTCTCCTGATGCCAGACCCATTGTCATGGAGATGTTGCTCTGGGTTTAATTACCAGCTGAGTTGATTGTGAAAAATAGAAAGAAATCAACAAATGCCAAATTGCTCAAAATTGGGGCCAGGCAAGAGGGCTCTCAGAAACTCTCAGATGCAGCATGTAGCAATCTAGAAAATTTCGGTAATTTTAAGTTGATTTCTCAATTTTACACATTACCAAAGGAACAAAAGCGAAATTCACACAGAGAATGCATGATGATAGGTGCATTATAAAACATGTTGGTTTAGCTTAAAATGGGCTTTTGTTCTTACAATTAGGGAAGTCCTTCCTCAGGCTAGAGGGTGGATTCAGCAATGTTGTTTTTTATAGTGAAGACCCTGGTGGGAGTGAGCTGAAAAGAGACACAGTTCACCACTCAAACTGAGTGCATTTTTCCTAACTCTCTCCTCCATTACCCAGAAACAAATACAGTGTAGTGTTGTGCACAGGGGACATGATATCAGTGTGTGCAGAGAGTTGGGTAGATCAGTGGTCACAGACAGCATTACCTGATGATACAAAGGTCCTCTCAGTTTGCACAATAGTACCATCGCTTATTTTCTAATCTCCAAAATTTCTGGTTTCCTCTTGTCTTGTGGCCACATGAGGCATGAATGTGATTCAGCATCACTTTCTAACCATATGTGGATGGATGTTGAAAACCCCTAACAATGACATGGCACAAAGTAGGAACTCATCAAGTATCAGTAGATAAAGAAATAGTGATACAAAATGGAGCAAATGGGAACATAAGAACTCATGCCCATGGATATATAGGAAATAAGAAGAGTGAATTTAATGGATTGAGTTGGAATGCTGAACTTTGTTCTGTTACTGATGCCCATCGCTCACTTCTACTACTTGATCAAGGTATTATGGGCCTGTGAAAAGCTGTGTATATTTAACATAGGCATCTCATGAGCTTGGGGGTAAGTACATACCCATAAACCATCACCACCACTAAGGCCATAGACTTATGCATCAGCTCCCAAAGTTTCCTCCCATCACTATTACTGCATTATTCTTTTCACCGTTTTGTGTTAAAATGGCAAGCATAAGATCTACCTTCCTAGCCAATTTGAAGTACTCAGTACTGTATTGTTAGCTGTAGTACTGTGTGGTATGGTAGATCTCCAGAACTCATCTTTCAAAACTGAAATTTTGTACCCTTGATCGACATCTCCTCATTTTCCCCTCCCCGTAGCCCATGGCTACCACCATTTATTTTCTATTCTCTTCTATGAGTCTGTGCTATTTTTGATTCCACTTCTCAGGACCTTGTGTAGTATCTGTCCTTCTGTGACTGGTTTATTCCATGTATCATAATGTCCCCCAGGCTCATCTGAGCAGTTGCAAATGACAGGACTTCCTTCCTTTTTTTTTTTTTTTAAAGATTTTATTTATTTATCAGAGAGAGAGAGGGAGAAAGAGCGAGCACAGGCGGACAGAATGGCAGGCAGAGGCAGAGGGAGAAGCAGGCTCCCTGCAGAGCAAGGAGCCCAATGCGGGACTCGATCCCAGGATGCCGGGATCATGACCTGAGCTGAAGGCAGCTGCTTAACCAACTGAGCCACCCAGGCATCCCAGGACTTCCTTCCTTTTTAAGGCTGAGTAAGATTCCATTGTATGTATCTACCACATTTTCTTTATCTATTCATCCTTCCTTGTGGGCCTTTAGTTTATTTTCATATCTTTGTGAAGAGTGATGCAATGGATATAGGAGTGTGGATATCTCTTTGATCTCCTGATTCTGATTCCCCTGGATAAATACTCAGAAGTGGGACAGCTGGATCATACCATAGTTCTATTTTTAATTTTTTGAGGAAACTCCATTCTGTTTTTCATAAGGGCTCCACCAAGTGCAATTTCACCAACAGGGTACCTGAGTTCCCTTTTCCCCACTTCCTTGCCAATACTTACCTTTTGTGTCTTTAATAAAATTCGTTCTTTTAAACAATTAGTCTACGTGTGAGCTGATATCTCATTGTGCTTTTAATTTACATTTCTCTGATGATAAGTGATGTTGAGCAATTTTTCATATGCCTTTTGGCTTTTTGTTTGTCTTCAACCTGGGAAATAGATAGTTTCTTCAATAAAGGTGTTGGAAAAAAACAGATATCTCCAAACAAAAGAATGACATTGGACACATACATTACACTGTACATATCAATCAACACAAAATAGATTCAAAACTTAAACATAAGACCTGAAACTATAAACTTCTCAAAGAGAAAAGAGGGAATGTTATCTTGATAGTGCTCTTGACAATAATTATTTCGATATGACACCAGAAGCGCAAGCAACAAAAGCAAACATCAAGGATATCAAACGAAAAAGCTTCTCAACAGCAAAGAAACAATCCACAAATGAAAAGATAATTTTTAAAGAAGGAAAAAAAATTTGCAAAGTATGTGTTTGTTAAGAGGTTAATATCTAAAATACATAAAGAACTCATACATTTCAAAAACAAAACAACCATAACAAAGAACCAAAAACCAAATAACTTGATTAAACAAAGGGTAAAGGGCCTGAAGAGACATTTCTCCAAAGAAGATATACAAATGGCCACCCTTACTACCTTCATTTTTTCCCAATTTTGCCCTCAGTCTCATCCAATTGCTTCCCTTTAATGTTTCAGGGGAGAGCAGGTGACATGTACTATGTCAGTCAGCCAGTGGGTTTCCTCTGCTTGAGGGTTTGGTTCAGGATGGGCATGTGATCCAAATCAGACCATCAGAAACAGAAAAATCCAGTGTCTTAACTTCTGTTTTCACATTTGAAGAAGTGGATTTCTCTCTTCCTTTGGACTGGATTGTGTGAGCTGGAGTTGTCAGAGATTGTTGAGTTTAAGCTAAAAATTTAAGCCAAGACTGAAGAAGCAGAGCTTTGAGACACATCTCAAGGACTCTGTGAGGATGACTGTTGGAACTCTAAATCAACCTGTGCCCAAAACCATGACCACAGTGGATTTTTCAGCTTACCTGAGCCAATAGGTTTAGTTTCCATTAATACCAGTTTGAGTTGGATTACTTTTAATTCGTAATCAAGGAATCTTAAATTATAAGACCTTGTCACCTTCAGGGATGGATTAGA
This sequence comes from Lontra canadensis, assembly GCF_010015895.1. Classification (NCBI taxonomy): domain Eukaryota; kingdom Metazoa; phylum Chordata; class Mammalia; order Carnivora; family Mustelidae; genus Lontra; species Lontra canadensis. The sequence continues at coordinate 863,636 of NW_022631162.1, forward strand.
GATTATTTAAGTATGTGTTGTGCAGGTAAGTGTAAATGTATTAACATATAAGAAATTAGGGTGAAAGTAAAGTAATAATATAGCAAGGTGATTTTGGAAGAGGTCATTAAGGAGTCCTTTGGAAGGAGGGTATAGAAATGTATACCCTGCAGCCAAATACATGTATTAAATTCAGTTTCAAAATTATGCATCAAAGTTTACACTGGGTAATTCAAGAGACAATGAAAACAGTTAAGAGTCATGTTGTTCACACACCTAATAATGTGGGGATGTGATTTCCAATATAGAAGGACTGCTTATATTAATGAAGCCAGAGATAATTATTGGATATCTAATCAGAAAAGAAGAAGGTCTGTAAAACAATGTGACTATATCTCACCTTAAGCCCCAAGCTTACAGCTTAAATGGAAAACACATGTTTATTTACTTGGTCTCAGCCCATCCAGGTCATGAGTCTGGACTAAAACTGTCCAGACCTTCCCCCAGTGCAGTTCCCACTGAAGAGTCTCTTCAAGGCCTTTTGAGTGAGGGATGACAAAAGTCAACATCCCTGCCCACTCACTGTCTCTCTTTGTCCTTCCATACAACAGATGCCAGTATGGCACCTCCCACTCCCCTTCACCCATGTTGCCCATTCCCCACACCTCCCACCCACAAGAGCATACATTTTTCCATATTTTAGAAAACAGATTGCTTGACCTTAAACATTTAGTTCTAATATCCATCTGGAATTGATTACATGTGTGATACGAGATAAAGGTACATTCTCTGTTTTCTCCTGTGGATATCCATTGATGCTGCACTACTTTTGTAAAGATTTTCTTTCATTTCAAATATGAGAGATGCACTTGAACCCGGTGTCACCTTTGCCGTAACCAGATGAATATACATATATTGGATTATTTCTGAGTGATCTTTTCTCTTCCATTGTTCAAGGTTTCTATTTTTGCACCAGCATTGTTTTATCTTTTTTTATATTGGAAATGTAAGTACTCTACACTAGTGCTTTTCATTTTTTAAAAAATTTTATTGTGTTATGTTAGTCACCATAAAATACATCATTAGTTTTTGATGCGGTGTTCCAAGATTATTGTTTACGTACAACACCCAGTGCTCCATGCAATACGACAAGTGCTTTTCACAGATTATTTTGACTTTTCTTGTTCTTTTGTATTTCTGTATTCCATATTCCTAGACTTGGGAATTTTATTTTCTGCTAATTCAGAGAAATATATATTTTTTATTATTGACTTTATATCAGGTAACCTTGTAAATATGTTAATTTATTAATTCTCATCTTTATCTGTATATTCCTATGTAATTTCTGTGTTCCTAAGAATATTTTCAATGACCACAGTTTAATTTCTTCCTTTCAAACTACCATATTTTTGTTTACCTTATAATAGAAAATACCTCTAACACAGTACTGAATAGAGTGTGGGCATCATTGTTTTTTTCCTGGTATCAAAGGGACAGTCCCCTTAATTTATCATTAAGCATGATATTTGCTGCCAATTTTAATTTTTTTAAATTTAATTTTTTTTTTTTTGCTGTTAATTTTTAAAGATAGGCTCTCAGATTAGGAAAGTCCACTATTTTTAGCTCTATATGTTTTTATTTATAATTGATGTTAAATGTTTGAATTTTTCTGCACCTATCAGAACAATCATATTTTAAAGTTTTAAAGTAAGTTATATGTATAATTGCTTTAATAAATGTGTACATTTACATATATATATAATTTACATCCTGTATCTACTCCCATCTGTTCTAGCTACTGATCTAATTTAATCAATAAATCTGTCACTTCAGCTATCCTTTTTTGCCATACATGTAGTAATTTTGAACTATGTTAAGTCACCAAGCCACCCTCTGTAAGCCCCACTTGTTAATACAGTTGAGTTCAATGTGGCTGTCTTATTCTAAGGCAGAAAGTTCTTCCTAAGGGAATTCCATTTCTGCCTTGTATTATCACTGCTGTCTGTCACCCGGATTTCTACTTTCAGAAACATGGAGCACATAAATATACTCATCTAAGCTATGCAATCCTTCTCTGAGTTGGTGCACCTGCCCAAAACACTTCACCACTATTTCCTCTGTTTTTACTTATTTTTCAGATCTCAATTTCAATATTACTTACTCCAGAAAGTCTTTTTTGAGTTCTCCAAGATTGAGGTAGATCCTCACACATATACAGCCATTGTATCCCAAGTAATTACTTATCACACTGTGTTACAATTCTCTGTTTTTAGATTGTAGTGTTTCTCACCTCCCTGTCTTAGTTAGCCTTACTGTGCCTAGTGAGTGACAGATACTAAATAATTATTTGTTATATTAAAAATAACAGTAGATCTTGATAAAATCCCAATAGTTCATTTTTGTCCTTGCTTCCCTTGCCTTTGGTGATGTTCCTAGGAAGATGTTGCTGCGGCTGAGGTCGAAGAGGTTGCTGCCTGTGTTCTCCTCAAGGATTTTGATGGATTCCTTTCTCACATTGAGGTCCTTCTTCCATTTTGAGTCTATTTTCGTGTGTGGTGTAAGGAAATGATCCAATTTCATTTTTCTGCATGTGGCTGTCCAATTTTCCCAACACCATTTATTGAAGAGGCTGTCTTTTTTCCATTGGACATTCTTTCCTGCTTTGTCGAAGATTAGTTGACCATAGAGTTGAGGGTCTATTTCTGGGCTCTCTATTCTGTTCCATTGATCTATGTGTCTGTTTTTATGCCAGTACCATGCTGTCTTGATGATGACAGCTTTGTAATAGAGCTTGAAGCCTGGGATTGTGATGCCACCAACTTTGGCTTTCTTTTTCAATATTCCTTTGGCTATTCAAGGTCTTTTCTGGTTCCATATAAATTTTAGGACGATGTGGATGGAACTAGAGGGTATCATGCTTAGCGAAATAAGTCAATCGGAGAAAGACAACTATCATATGAGCTCCCTGATATGAGGGAGAGGAGATGCAATGTGGGGGGTTAAGGGGGTAGGAGAAGAGTAAATGAAACAAGATGGGATTGGGAGGGAGACAAACCATAAGTGACTCTTAATCTCATAAAACAAACTGAGGGTTGATGGGGGGAGGGGGTTTGGGAGAGGGGGGTGGGGTTATGGACATTGGGGAGGGTATGTGCTATGGTGAGTGCTGTGAAGTGTGTAAACCTGGCGATTCACAGATCTGTACCCCTGGGGATAAAAATATATGTTTATAAAAAATAAAATAAAAAAAAGAAACTAAAAATAACAGTAGAAAACATATTCTGAGTTGATCATATAAAATAAATCTTTATTCAACATCTTATTAAGTCAATACTAAAGTTACCACTGAAAGATCCTTGGGTGGCTAAGTTGGTTAAGCATCCAACTGTTGATTTTGGTTCAGGTCATGATCTCAGGGTCATGAAATTAAGCCCGCCTGTGGACTCAGCACTTAGTGTGGAGCCTGCTTAAGATTTTCATTCTTATAATCCCTCTGGCCCTCCCACTCCACACAGACATTCTATCTCTACCCCCCCCAAAAAAGCACTGAAAATTTAGAAAAAAAAATCCATTTAGTTTCATGATAATTTATATTTACAGGTAAATTAGAAGATTTCAATGAACTACACTTTATCATCATTTATTAACTGAACAAAATTTTTTTTGAAAGTCTAGTGTGTGCTCAGGTGAAAGGTTGAGAAATGAATATTTATGAAATAATTATATAAATTATTATTGAAACACAACTTTAACAAAACCCAGAGTACTCAGTGGAATACGCATGAGATACTGAAACAGCTAATTGAAATTTGGTCACTTCTTATAATGGTCATGAAAGAAAGAGCGGTGGGTGAACATCGCTCTTCACATACAACACTATTTACTACTATTTACACAGTACTAGGTGTATCAACAGAATTCAAGTAGTCAACTTATTTTGCCACTATATCTGACATTTGGTACAATCCTAGTTTATAGAAGATAGAAGGAAGACGGAGGTGATATGAAAGGGAAAATATTTTGCAATCCTTAAGCGTTTTATCAGGCAAGCATGGGATTACTTTGCATCTACTAATTTACTGAGTTCTTAAAATGCGCCACTGAAGAGGTATTGGCAGTCTCATGTTGTGCATAACTGACCACAAGAGAGATTGACCCTGGCTTATGGCATTTAGCTGGATTCAAACCCAAGGTTGCTGTGAGTCCAACAGTCTGTATGTCTTCTCTACCATCAGTCTTTTAGAACTTGAATTATCTCCTCCTTTATCCATAAGTGAATTCATTCTTCTAACCTATAGTCCATTTATTATAAATATTTCTTTGTAAACCTCAAAATATATAGAAAAGCATTCTGGAACTTTAAATTTCTTCTTCACGGTGTCCTTCATTTTGAGAAGAATGTCGATGGGATAGGCATTCTCAGAAGGATAATGTGTCATTTGTAGTGTCAGCTGAGAAAAACTACATGCTATGAAAATAGCATGACTTGAGTGCTTGAGAGTTCCCATATTCACATACCTTTCTGGGGACCAATGGGTATAACCTCCACAGCTGATGCAGGCTAACCACAAAGAAACACTTCCCAGTTAAATGAATCAAGGTAACCTGAAGTCCTCATTTCCTTCATGAACATAACTCTCCGGATTTACCAAGTCACTCATACAGTTTTGGCGGATGAATACCTGCTGAGAACCTTACTCAGGGCGGTCTTCACTTCTTTATTTCTCAGTGTGTAGACAAGGGGGTTGAGCAGTGGGGTGATCACAGTGTAGGTCACTGCCACAAGACGGTCCTTATCCGAGGAGTAGAGGGATGTGGGCCTCAAGTAGATGAAGGATGCACAGCCATAGTGGACGATGACCACAGTGAGGTGGGAGGCACAGGTGGCAAAGGCCTTCCGCTGTCCCTCTGCTGATGCGATCTTGAGGATGGTGGAGACAATGAAGACATAGGAGATGAAGATCAGCACAAAGGGGACCAGCAAGACCAGAATGCTGAGGAAAAAGATGGCCATCTCCTTCAGGTTGGTGTCAGTGCAGGCTAGTTTTATGACCGGGGAAATATCACAGAAAAAGTGGTTGATCTGATTGGAGGCACAGAAGGGCACAGTAAACACCAAGACATTGACAACCACAGAGATCAGGAAGCCACAGCAGCTGGAGGCTAGCACTAGCTGCACGCAGGTGGCTCGGCTAACAACAAGTGTGTAGTTGAGAGGGTTGCAGATGGCGACATAGCGATCATAGCCCATTACAGCAATCAGAAAACAGTTGGTACAAGCCAAGCCCACAAAGAAGTAGAGCTGAGCAGCACACCCAGAGAAAGAAATAGTCTGGCTGGTGGAAAGCAGGTTGGTCAGCATTTTGGGGACAATGACCAAGGTGTAGCAGGTTTCAGAGCAGGAGAGGACAAAGAGAAAGAAGTACATAGGGATGTGTAAGGTCCTGTCCAGACGAATGACAGTCATGATGGTGGCATTGGCCATCAGAGTGGTCAGGTAAACCAGGAGGAAGATGAAGAAGAGAAGGACCTGCAGGTCCCCCAGGTTTGAGAAGCCTACAAGGATGAATTCAGTGATCATGCTCTGGTTGTGCCTCGTCATTGGTCCGTGCAAACCAGATCCAGACTTCCTGAAATTGTGAACAGAGAGAACTGGACAAAAGGGAAATGCCCTGAGGAGGCCATATTTGTGCTTCTGCACAAAGCTGAAATGCTGGTTTGAAGAAATGAGTAGCAAACGCTTAAGCACAGTGACCATAAGATGGAGGAGAGCAGGAGGCAGGAGGACAAGTGACCTAAGGTATGTCCTAATGCAAGGACACCTGAAGTTCCATGCACAGTCTGCCAAACCAAGAAGTGATTTAGAGCTCATCTCACCAAATCCTGTATTTTATGGAAAAAGAAATGCAGACACCAAACGATCAGGCCATTTACTTAATCCATATGAGAGCAACAGCCCTCAGAAGTCACTCACCTGAAAAGCATTTTTATGACTGTTTCAGAAAAAAAAAACAAAAACCAGTGAAAAGTGTTCTATCCAGCCCTTTCTAGTTTGCCTCAAGTACTGTTTGCTTAGATCCAATGAAGTAATTTTTATTAATATTATTTAAAGTGTGGAGAGTTATTTCTGGTAGTCATTTGGGAAGCCTTCGGGATGGGCATAGAATGATCCCACATATTGGCCTTTTCCTTGCCATGATTGCATGGGAATTTGGGATTAAGCGGCTAAGTAGGGCTCCAACTCAATGCAGAGGGTGATGAGGTCTCAACTCCTCTGGAATGTTCTAAGAATAACTCTCCCCATTATCTGTGGGAAGATCTGTCATTTGATCTGAGAGCATATGGTGCTGCAACCTTCCGACCGGGCTGAGACCACCAGACAATCCTCATATTAGAAGCAGCTCAGGAATCTCCTTCCTCAATTTGCACCCAATTCTGTGAACTTTCTATATAGACCTGGGATATATGTCTAGTCCCCACAGTCAAGATCCAGTTGGAAGAAACCCTCAGACACAACAGAGGCCAGTTTTTTGCTTGGTGTCTTGAGTGTGGAGAACCTTCCTAGTCAGAGATGAACCTGATATGCCTCGACTCACCCAGCCCTGGCTCTGGAAGTGTCCCCTGAAGACACCTGCAAGGGGTTCCTTTCCATTGGTGACAACCCTTTAGTTACGGGAGTGGTGGTCATATCGCCCTCCCCCTCGCCTTGCCCACCTTCACTGTGTCACCCAAGGCTTCCTTCTGTCCTGTCCTTTCGGGTGTTTCCTCCTCTTTCCTGGTTCAGGTCTGTTTTAGAAGTAGCTGACTGTTTTCTGCTCTTGACTCTTCTCTCCCTTTGCTCTCTCCACATTCAGATGGCACAACTTGTTCCACTGGACCATGGAGTCTCTGCTCCCTGTGTTTTCCCTGGATCCTGACGCTCTGACCCACTTCAGCTGAGCATGGTGTCCACCAGCTGTTCTGCCTCTGAGTCTTTCCTGGGGGCCAGGACTTTTGTAGACTGCTTGACAGAGGGCACTGCTAAGAGCAGTCTTGTGTGACAGCCACAATGCAAGGGGAACACTTACATTTAGAGGCAGAGTTCCTGCCCAGTCCCAGGTTTCCTTCTGTGTCCTGTCACAGTAGAAAGGGACAGACAAACAGGCAAACTCTGTAGGAATATCAGACAGTAAGTTCTTTCTAGAATTAACCCTGGGGCATTCAGGGTCTATGAACCTTTAAAGAGGAAAGAAAGCTCAGTTTGCTGGATGGGCTGGAGCAAGTGGACAGCCTGGATCTCACCAACCCTGTGCTCCTGGAGGCGGACGTGCCAGTGACATCTCTTGGTCTTATAGATGTAGGTACTCCAGGGGATTGAGGCCTCAGAGGGAAGTGCTTTTTGGATTCTGGGCATGAAAAACTCGAGATAAAAAGAATCAAATAAATTGTGTACTTTACATGATCTGTGTAGAGGATGAATAGCTTTGACTCCTGTGATTCCCCTCTCCCCCCCAACAGGTCATTCATTTTGGCTCAAGTTTCCACTTGCTGAATGAAGTAAGGAACTGTAACTCCCTTTATCATTGGCCTTATAGATTCTGCTTATAGATGAACTGTTTTAGGGGATTACATGAACGCCTCCTTTGACAAACATCATGGTTTCCTTCACTTTCAAGTGTGCTAGTTGAAGAAACCAGATCATTTTTTTCTGTATCTCTCCTGCTTCATGCATCTCTGCTATGCTTGCCTTCCCAGGAGGCACAAATTCTAAACGTTCCACATTTCTCCGTTAGACTCATCTTTTCAAGGACATGAATTATCTCAGACATTCGACTGTGCATCCGTCAATTTGTTAGTCATTTAATCATTATGCATTGAGAACCGATGTCATTCCGGGCACTCTGGTGATTGTCTTGTGGGGCGGGCTTCAGAAAGAGGAGGGATGGCATAGCCCATGATGGTGGTGGTTCCTGGGCCACATACACATGAGCCTCCTGCAGTGCATGGGAAGATGCCTATCATTGGATTTCCCCAGGGTCCTCTGGAGGAGAAGTACTTGGGATGGGGTCTGGGAATATTTTGAACTTGGTTCAAGTGATTTCTTCTCCTCTTAGCATGTTTACAAGGACCGCCCTCTGTTTGAAGAGAGTGTGGTATTTAGAAAGGGAGACAGGAAAATAAGGTAAGGAGGGCTAAGGCTTCCTTAGGCCTTAAAATAAGGTAAGGAGGGCTAAGGCCCACTAAGGATGCTGCAGCATTACCCACGCTCAGGATCCAAACAGTGGTTCTCAAACTCCTCACATTCCCCTAAAACATCTCTCCCTGCTAATAGGATGTCCCCTCCTGAGGGATTCAGGATTCTTGTGCTATGTAAGGAGGGATGGAATCATAGATTTCTTTCTTGTGTTTTAATTTTTCGTTCTGAGAAATATAAGGTCCTCATTGACGGATGTGTGCTATGGGCTAATAGAAAAATGAGTCTCGTCAGTATTCATCTGCTTTCTGAGGAGGAGGACGCAGAAACTTTAAGGACTTTGTTTAAACTGAAAGGTCATTTTAGAGAGAGGAGCAAAGGGCTGCACTGTCAAGGCTTCCTTGCTCCGTACTTCCATCCCGCGGCTCTGATATCAAGAGCAGCTTTGTGCGCACCTACTAGGCACCCCCAGTATGCATTCACCAGTGCAAATGGCTTGTGAAAAGCTCGTGGTTCAAACCATGCTGCGTGCGCTTTCAGAAGGATTCCAGGGAGAGCACAGCGGTCCCGCTGGCTGAGGAGTGTAAATCAGCCTGAAGTGAAGAAGCTTGAGGAGGTAGAGCAGCTGTGCTCTGCACGCGGAATCCCAGGGAGGCCGGCCATTTCAGGAGAGTGGAGTCACCCTGTCACCGCACAAGACTGTTACACTATTTCTGACTCGATCCCCTATGCTGTGCTTTTCATCCTCGTGACTTGTTTATTTTATCATGGGATGTTTGTGTCTCTTAAATCCCTTCACCGAGATTGCCGACCCCCACCCCCCTGTCCTCTGGTAACCACCAGTATATTGTCTGTGTTCATGTGTCTGTTTCTGTTTCTTTTCGTTTGTTAGTTTAGTTTAGTTTTGTTTTATTTTAGATTCCACATATGAAGTAATGATTTAAAAAATCACACAGAAGAAGCACAATTTAGATACAGATGAACCAAATATCCAGACATGCTTCAGTGCAGCATTGAGCCAGTTACGGTGGAGTAAGACTAAGCACATGAATCAATGAGAGAGGCTGAACAATATGGACATAGGACCATGTATCTGTGGCTGAATGATTTTCAACAAAGTTGCTAAGGTTTTTCGATGAAGAAAGGATAGTCCTTTTAACATACTGCGATGGTCATATTAAATGTATATATTAAAAAATACAAATCTTCGGGCACTTGGGTGGCTCAGTCAGTTACGTGTCTGCCTTTGGCTCAGGTCATGGTCTCAGGGTCCTGGAATTGAGTCCCGCATCGGGCTCCCTGCTCAGCACTGATCGTGCTTCTCCCTCTGCCTGCTGCTCCCCCTGCCTGTGTTCCTTCTCTCACTGTCTCCCTCTCTCTCAAATAAATATATATAATCTGAAAAAAATAATAAGAATCTTGACCTGTATGAAAAGTCATGTACAACTTAACTAAAACATGGCAAACCTATACAAAGTTCAGGAAAAAAAAATCTGCAACTTGGAGTTGACAAATATTTATTAGACAGGAGACAGAAAATGTGAGTCACAAAACCCAACAGCTCAACAGATGGATAATGTGTGGTCTATTTAGAAATGGAATGCGATAAGTAGCAAATACAAAACTGATAAATGCAACATCAGGAGTGAGTCTCAAAAACATTGTGTCCAGACAAAGTAACGAGGTATAAAAATGAGCATATATTTGATTTTATTTATATGAAATTATGGAAAAGATGAAACCATATGAACAAAACGCAAGATTAGTGTTTTTCTGGGGACTGGGGATGGATGGGATTGACCACAAAAGAATAGAAGGGAACTATTGGGGTTGTAGAAATGTTCTGTAAGTTGATTGAGTCAATGTTGCTCAGATGTATGCAGTTTTCAAAACTCACTAAACTGTACATTTAAATTGAAAATGTTTTCAGGTGTATAAATTAAATCTCCATAAGGATGGATTTCAATGTAAAAAGTATTTTTATTAAAATTTTATTTTACTTTATTAAAATGTAAGACTAGGTGGAATCCTTTGAATTCAAAGACCAAAGATAACTTTTTAAAAATATTTTATTTATTTATTTGTCAAAGAGAAAGGGAGAGAGTGAGAGAGCAGCAGGCAGAGGGAGAAGCTGAGGAAGGAACCTGAGGGGCTCGATCTGACCCTGAGGTCATGACCTGAGCTGAAGGCAGACTGTTAACCAACTGAGCCACCCAGGCATCCCCCAAATGTAATTTTTGAACGAAGTAGTCTTACAAATCTATTTTTTAAAAGTTGAAAGAAAGATAGGGAATGCTATAAGTACAAAATTTCCAAAAGTTGAATAATATCTGATAAGTTTAAGTAAAACGTATTAATCTTACTAAAATGATTTCAAAGAAACAGAGAAGTGGCATATATTATTTTTGTTTTGCATCTTGACTAAAACTGAAAGGTTAAAAAAAGCATTATATATGTCACGGAGAAACTGGTATGTTCACAGATCATGAAGCAATACATTTATAGAGCCTTTGTAGAGGACGTTGGCCAATACGATGCATATGAAAATTTGAAATGCAAATAGATTTTGACTCAGGAATTTAAATCTGTGGATAATGCTAAGATGATTATCAATTGCTCCAAGGAAGAATTCATGTTTTTGTTTACCAGACCAAAACTCTGGGAACTTTATTACATCAAATAAAAATGCATTTATAGCATTATTACACATACAGGTAAGAAAAGCAAAAGCTCCCACGTCTAATGCAGGATTGCGGTAGGATTATATGCAGTTATTTTCTGAGAGTATATCAGAATCCACTAACGAAAACTAATGAAATTAACGACTAATAGAACTAATGAAAACTTTGATAGAGGAATTAGAGACTATACATGTACTGAAGGCAGGGAGAGTGAACGTCAGGAAAGTTGTTCTTGACTCTCAGCAGTGAAACGATTGTAGGGAACCCCATCTTATATAAACCAGCATATTAAGAAAGGAGGGGGATAGTTAACATATACAAATATATACATAATTAAGCATATAAGAAATAAATAAGCAAATAAGAAAATAAAACACAATTACTGTAATCCTCATTTCTGGAATTCATCACAAGACTATCATAGTTATTTATAATTGTTTTCTTTCACTCATTGAACATTCAACATTTCCAAACATTTCCAAAGGATCTGGCCATGGGTCACTTTGCCTAAATAGGCTGTTTCAATCAAAATTTGCCTTTGTATATGAAGTAATAAAAGACCCTACTATCTCTCTTAGATTCTACACATATTCTTCCCTACTCTAGGACTATAGTAGGGACCCTATTTTACTTAAAAAAAAAAAAAGTACCCTCAAAGGAAGACAGCAAAAGAGGAAGAAAGGAAGAAACCAACTATAAACTAGTCATGAAACAATGAACCAAAGGGCAGGAATAAGTCTTTCCCTTGTCACTTTAAGTGTCAGTGAAGTAAATCCTCTAAAAATTAGACAGAGTGGCTAAATGAATTTTAAAAAGGACAAGAACCAACAATATCCAGCCTACAAGAGACTTACTTTAACTTTTAGTACATGCTTAGGTTAAAAGCGAAGGCATGGAAAAAGATTCCATGATGATGAAAACCAAAAAAAGGACAGGGTGTCTCTCTTCATACCAGACAAAACAGACTAAATGTCAAAAACTGTCACAAGACACACACAAACACACACACAAAAAGACATAATGATAAAAGTGTCAATTTAACAGGAAGATGTAACAATTACAAATAATGCTCATCCTACATCAAAGCACCTACATATATAAAAGAAATGTTGACAGATCTGAAGGGAAACAAACAGCAATCCAATAATAGTAAGAAACTTCAATACCCCACCCTACATAAAAGGATCATTCAGACAGAAACTTGGCAAAAATCAAAACAAAACAAAAGTTGGGTATTCATCCTTTCTGATGGAGGCATAATACTCCATAGTGTATATGGACCACATTTTCCTTATCCATTTGTCCGTTGAAGGGCATCTTGGTTCTTTCCACAGTTTGGCGACCGTGGCCATTGCTGCTATAAACATTGGGGTACAGATGGCCCTTCTTTTCACTACATCTGTATCTTTGGGGTAAATACCCAGTAGTGCAATTGCAGGGTCATAGGGAAGCTCTATTTTTAATTTCTTGAGGAATCTCCACACTGTTCTCCAAAGTGGCTGCACCAACTTGCATTCCCACCAACAGTGTAAGAGGGTTCCCCTTTCTCCACATCCTCTCCAACACATGTTCTTTCCTGTCTTGCTAATTTTGGCCATTCTAAGTGGTGTAAGGTGGTATCTCAATGTGGTTTTAATTTGAATCTCCCTGATGGCTAGTGATGATGAACATTTTTTCATGTGTCTGATAGCCATTTGTATGTCTTCATTGGAGAAGTGTCTGTTCATATCTGCTGCCCATTTTTTGATATGATTATCTGTTTTGTGTGTGTTGAGTTTGAAGAGTTCTTTATAGATCCTGGATATCAACCTTTTGTGTGTACTGTCATTTGCAAATATCTTCTCCCATTCTGTGGGTTGCCTCTTTGTTTTCTTGATGGTTTCCTTTGCTGTGCAGAAGCTTTTGATTTTGAAGAAGTCCTAAAAGTTCATCTTCACTTTTGTTTCCTTTGCCTTTGGAGACATATCTTGAAAGAAGTTGCTGTGGCTGATATCGAAGAGGTTACTGCCTATATTCTCCTCTAGGATTCTGATGGATTCCTGTCTCATGTTGAGGTCTTTTATCCATTTTGAGTTTATCTTTGTATATGGTGTAAGAGAATGGTCGAGTTTCATTCTTCTACATATAGCTGTCCAGTTTTCCCAGCACCATTTATTGAAGAGACTGTCTTTTTTCCACTGTATATTTTTTCCTGTTTTGTCAAAGATTATTTGCCCGTAGAGTTGAGAGTCCATATCTGGGCTCTCTACTCTGTTCCACTGGTCTATGTGTCTATTTTTATGCCAGTACCATGCTGTCTTGGTAATCACAGCTTTGTAGTAAAGCTTGAAATCAGGTAACGTGATGCTGCCAGTTTTATTTTTGTTTTTCAACCATTTCCTTAGCGATTCAGGGTGGAAGAGATTATGCTGAGTGAAATAAGTCAAGCAGAGAGAGTCAATTATCATATGGTTTCACTTATTTGTGGAACATAACAAATAGCATGGAGGACAAGGGGAGTTAGAGAGGAGAAGGGAGTTAAGGGAAATTGGAAGGGGAGGTGAACCATGAGAGACTATGGACTCTGAAAAACAATCTGAGGGTTTTGAAGGGGCGGGGGTGGGAGGTTGGGTGAATCAGGTGGTGGGTATTGGAGAGGGCACGGATTGCATGGAGCACTGGATGTGGTGCAAAAACAATGAATACTGTTATGCTGAAAATAAATTTAAAAAATTGAAAAAAAAATTAAAAAAATCAAAACAAAAAACAGAACAAAACAAAAACAAACAAACAAAAAACAAAGAAACAGAAGAACAGAACAGCAGTATCGAACAAATAGATCTAACAGACATACACAGAACTTCCAACCAATACCAGAAGAATACACTTCCTTTTCAAGTGCACATGGAACATCCTTCCAGATGGGTCATTTGTCAACTCACAAAACAAGTCTTAACAAATTCAAGAGCAAAATCATTCAAATTATTTTTTCTGACTACAATGGAATGCAGAAATCAGTAAGAGTAAGAAAGTGGGAAAATTCACCAATATGTGGAAACTAAACAATACACACTCATAATCATTGGGTAAAAGAGGAAATGAAAAGGGAATTTAAAAAGCACCTTGAAACAAACAAAAATGAAAATACAATATAGTAAGATGTATGGGATGCAGTAAAAGCAGCATTAAGAGGAAAGTTTATAGCCATAAATGTCTAAAGAAGAAAGGTCTCAAACAAACAACCTGACATTTCACCTTTGAGAACAAGAACAAAAAGCACTAACGAACTCCAAAGTTAGCAGAGGGAATAAAACAATAATAATTAGAGGAGAAGTAGATACTAGAAAAAGAATATAAAAGAAAGATCAACAAAACTAAGAGCTACTTTTATTGAAAGCAAAATAAAAAGAAAATTGACAAAATCTTGAACAAAATAATTGAAAAAAGAGAGAAGACTCAAATAAATAAAATAACAATGAAAGAAAAGACATTTCAATCTATGCCTCAGAATCAGAAAGGATAATAAAGGACTATTATGAGAAACTATACAACTACAATTTGGATAATCTAGAAGAAATGAATAAATTCCTAGAAACATACAATCCAAAATTCTCTCAGGAAGAAATAGAAAAACTGAAAAAATCATTACAAATAAGGGAGATTGGTCAGTCATCAAAGTTCCAAAGAAGAAAAACCAAGGACCAGATGGTTTCACGGGTGAATTCTATCAAACATGCAAAGGAGAATTAACACCAACCCTTTTAAACTCTTTCAAAAAAAAAAAAAAAAAAGAAGAAGAAGAAGAAGAAGAAGAAGAAGAAGAAGAAGAAGGGGAGGAAGATTTTCAAACTCATATCATGAGGGTAACAATACCCCAACACCAAAGCCAAGGACACCACAGAAATATCACAGGTCAATATCACTGATAAGCAAACTGCTGGGAAAATGAATACAATGACACACTGAAATTATTTTTCTTTTATTATGTTCAGTTTGCCACCATATAGTACATCATTAGTTTTTGATGTAGTGTTGAGTGATTCATTAGTTGCATATAATACCCAGTGCTCATCACAACATGTGCCCTCCTTTATAGCCTGCACTTGGTTATCCCATTTCTTTACCCTCTCCCCCTCTGTAAGTCTCAGTTTATTTCCTGGAGTCCAGTCTATCATGGTTTGTGTCCCTCTCTGATTTCTTCCAGTTCAATTTTCCCTCCCTTCCCCTGTGGTCCTCCATGCTATCCCTTATATTCTACATATGAGTAAAACCATATGATAATTGTCTTTATCTACTTGACTTATTTCAGTTAGCATAATCCCCTCTAGTTCCATCCATGTCAGTGCAAATGGTGGGTATTCATCCTTTCTGATGGCTGAATCCTATTCCATTGAGTATATGTACCACATCTTCTTTACCCATTCTTCTGTTGAAGGACATCTCAGCTCCTTCCAGAGCTTGGCTATTGTGGACATTGTTGCTATGACCATTGGGATGCACGTGCCCTTCTTTTCACTACAACTGTATTTTTGGTGTAAATACCAAAACTTTGGTGTAATTTGGTGCAATTTCTGGGTTGTAGGGTAGTTCTGTTTTTAACTTTTTGAGGAATCTCCTTACCGTTTTCCAGAGTGGCTGTACCAGCTTTCGTTCTCACCAACAGTGTAAGAGGGTTCTCCTTTCTCCACATCCTCACCAACATTTGTTGTTTCCTGTCTTGTTAATTTTTGCCTTTTTTTTTGTTGTTTTTTTTTTTTTGTTGTTGTTGTTGTTGTTGTTTCGGGGTAGAATTTCTAATTGGGGTAAGGTGGTATCTCATTGTGGTTTTGATTTGTATTTACCTGATGGCTAGTGACACTGAACATTTTTTCAGGTATCTGTTAGCCATTTGTATCTCTTCTTCTTTAGAGAAGTGTCTGTTCATGTTTTCTGCCCATTTCTTGATTGGATTGTTTGTTTTGGGGGTGTTGAGTTTGATAAGTTCTTTACAGATTTTGGATACTAGCTCTTTATCTGAAATGTCATTTACAAATACTTTCTCCCATTCTGTGGATTGCCTCTTAGTTTTGGTGACTGTTTCCTTTGCTGTGCCAAAGCTTTTTATCTTGATGAAGTCCCAAAAGTTCATTCTTGCTTTTGTTTCCCTTGCGTTTAAAGATGTGTCTTGAAAGAAATTGCTTTGGCCAATGTTGAAGAGGTTACTGCCTATGTTCTCCTTCAGGATTTTGATGGATTTGTGTCTCACATTGAGATCTTTCATCCATTTTGAGTTTATCTTTCTGTATGGTAGAAGAGAATGGTCTAGTTTCAGTCTTCTGTATACAGCTGTTCAATTTTCCCAGCACCATTTATTGAAGAGACTGTCTTCCTTCCATTGGATATTCTTTCCTGCTTCATCAAAGATTAATTGACCATAGAGTTGAGGGTCCATTTCCGGGCTCTCTATTCTGTTCCATTGATCTATATGTCTGTTTTTGTGCCAATGCCATGCTGTCTTGATGATCACAGCTTTGTAATGTAGCTTGAAGTCAGGCATTATGAAACCCCCAGTTTTAGCTTTCTTTTTCAACTTTACACTGAAAATTCAGGTTTTCTTCTGGTTCCATACAAATTTAAGACTGTTTGTTTCAGCTCTGAAAAATGTCTATGTTATTTTGACAGTGATTGCATTGAAAGTATAGATTGCTCAGGACAGCATAGCTTTTTAACAATGTTTATTCTTCTATTCCATGAGCATGGAATGTTTTTCCATCTCTTTGTGTCTTCCACCATTTCTTTCATAATTGTTCTGCAATTTCTAGAGTATAGATCTTCTACCTCTTTGGTTAGGTTTATTCCTAGGTATCTTATGGTTTTTGGAGCTATTGTAAATAGAATTGATTCCTTAATTTCTTTTTCTTCAGTTATATGGTTAGTGTACAGAAATACAACTGATTTCTGTGCATTGATTTTGTATTCTGCCATGTTGCTGAATTGCTGTATGTGTTCTAATAACTTGGGGTGGAATCTTTTGGCTTTTCCACATAAAGTATCATGCCATGTGCAAAGAGAGAGAGTTTGACTTCTTCTTTGCCTGTTTGAATGCTTTTTATTTCTTTTTGTTGTCTGATTGCTGAGGCTAGGACTTCCAGTACTCTGATGAACAATAATGGTGAGAGTGGGCTTCCCTGTCACGTTCCTGATCTTAAGGAAAAAGCTCTCATTTTTTTCTCCCATTGAGAATGATATTTGCTGTGGGATTTTGATAGATGTCTCTTATGATATTGAGGTATGTTCCCTCTATCCCAGTACTTTGAAGAAATTTAATCAGGAAAGGATGTTGTATTCTGTTGAATGCTTTTTCTGCATCAATTGAGAGAATTGTATGATTCTTTTCTTTTCTTTTTTTAATGTGCTCTATTATGTTGGTTGATTTGAAAATGTTGAACTACCCTTGCATATCTCACCTGGGCGAGGTGAATAATCCTTTTAAAGTATTGTTGGATCCTATTGGCTAGATTCTGACATGCTAAAATTATTACATATTATGATCAAGTGAGACTTATCCATGAGATTCAAGGACCGCTCAACATATCAACATCAATCAATGTGGTAGAACAGAGTAAAAGAAGGTGAGGAAAAAAAAATCATAATCAGAAAAAAAATGCAGAAGGAACATTTGACAAAGTTCCATTTCCATTCATGATTAAAACTCTTAACAAATAGGGTATAAAAGTATTTGTGTAAAATAAAATATTATTCTGCCATGAGAAAGGAGATTCTCCCATATCTGACAACAGGATGAATCTGGAGGAAATTGTGTTGAGTGAAAAAAGACACACACACACACACACACACACACCACATAATGATGTGGTGATCATGATCATTGTGGTGATCATTGATGATGATGATCATGATGTGATCTGAAAAAGTCAAATTCATAAAAGCAGAGACTAAATTGGTGACAGCCAGGGGCTGAAGGGAGGGGAAATGTAGTGATGGCACTGAGTAACAAGGGGAACAAATGTTGGTTACAAAGTTTGGATAAGTCCCAGAGGTTTAATGTATAGCATGGCAACTATAGTTGATAAGTCTGTATTATATACTTTAAATTTGTTGAGGTTGTTAATCACAAGTGTTCTTCCCTCACCCACAGATCATAAATAGGTGATGTGATTTGCACAATAAATAGTCATATTGTGGTAATCATTTCACAATACATACATATATCAAACATCACATTATAGGCCTTAAATATGTACAATATTGCAAAGTTGGAAAACATTTCAAAATAAAAGATGAAAATAAATTAAAAATTTTAAAGAGAGGAAAAATGTATTGGCTCTGTCATCAGGAAAGTCAATATACTTAGATGGAAAACAAATGATATGTAGACTCTGGAACTAAAAACCTAAAAGCTTAGAATAAATGTACCTTTCAAAAGTCTGCATATTCACTGGAAGATTTAGCTGTGTTCCTCATGCTAAAGGATACTCACAAAACAATCTGTCTGTAACTTACACATCTATAAGCTGAATTTAAATTTTTATACCAAGGACATATTTTCAGAAAAGTAAAATCAACACTGTAGCAGTCACAAAAAAAATATAGGAACAATAACTCTAGCTAGTGTAACAAGACCCTTTCTGCCTGCATATCACCTGTACAGTAGAACAAAGTAGACTGAAATGGCCAAAGGCAAGCCTCAATTTCCAGTTTTGTGTTTCCTGGCAGAGGCAACACTCTTGAGAAATAATGCCTCTGAACTGTAATACTCAACCTTGCATGTGTCAGTCATTCAGGGTGTAATGGAAGGAGGGGTGTCCAACTCCTCTCCCACTGATTCCCAGACTCACACATGGTTGGTGCTGGGGAGTGGGCACATTACCTTGCTTGGAAGATGGAGTAGACTCAAAGGGCTTGATCAGGAATGGTCAAACACTTGGTGCTCCTACTGAGCCTTCAGGAAGAAATGTCTTTATTCTACCAGGACACCTCCTTTGAGTGGTGAGGTCCAAAGAAGGAGCCTTTTCCCAGTATTATTCACTAAACAATCATGGTTTTCTTCCTGACATGTGAGGTCATTTCTGTTGCCAAAAATGCACAGATGCATTTCTGAGCTCTCCTCTCTGTCTGTCTGTACTATTTATCTCTCTTTGTTCCCACAGCTTGCTCTTTGTTACTACTGAGCCACCTTACTCCTGGGAAGAGTGAGCCTCTGTATGACCCATCTTTTTCAAAATTGTATTATTCTTCCATGTAGACTTCAGAAATGTGATTGTCGGTTGCCTTCATGATTCATGCTGGGATTTGAACTGGATTTATACTCATTTTGGACTTGCTTGGATGAAAGGGAGAACTTTATGTTAAGTCACTCTACTAAAAAAGCATTTGTAGGCAGCAACAAATTGAATGATAGAGCTTACTATACTGACGATGCTTGTTAAAATTCAGGTTTTGTCAGAGTATCCCAAGGTCCCTAATGAGAATGTCTTTGGACAAGAACCTGAGAAGATGAATTTGTAATTAAGCCCTCCTTTGACTCCATTGTAGACTCAGGCTAATTATGCTCCTGGTTCCTTTTCCTCAGGTTCCCCCAAAAAGATTACCTTTGAGAACATGGTGACATTAATTCTCCAAAATAGACTTGATGTCTAATTAACCCCAAGACAACATCTCCAGTAGTAGAGCCTCAAGAGTCCAACAATCAAGGACATGCTTCTGATAACCACACTGCATGCAGGTCACCAGAGCTTCTACAGACAGTGAGTTTGACCCAGGGTCCTGATGGGTGGCAGAAGCTTGCTCTATTGATGGAGATGAGAGCTTCTATTCAGGGCAGATTTGCTCTCTTCAGGTGTCATTTCTTCAGTTTCCAATCTTTGGCTTAGAATCTACTTGTCAAGGGACCCCAGATACTGAATAGCTCCTTCTGTCTGAACTGAAAGGAGGAGAGTGATGTAGGTGCTGACAGGACAGCAGGAATATCGCTGTAGTCTTGGGCTCTGTGCGGTGTGAACCTGAGTGATGGGTAGAGCTTGTGAACATCAAGCTCCTCAAGGAGATGGGTAGAGCTTGTGAACATCAAGCTCCTCAAGGAGATCACTGAGGGCAGTTTCTGTAAGTGAGAAGGAGAATCAGGGGCTGCTTTTAACTCGAGGTCCTAAGAGTGATTAGGTGTGGTCCATAGAGTTCCATGAATTTTCACACTGATCAGACTAGGTCAGTTTGGTTCCCAGCTAGATTTTCTTTTCTCTTCTTTCTGACTGGTTGACTCATGGATTAAAAGAAATGGATCCTGAATCGCCACTTCTCTCTCTGCCATGTACTCATGGAAGTCTCTTTTTAGATATAACTGAAATCTGATGCTCAGACTCCATTTTAATAGGATAAATTCAGGTTTTTTGTGTTTATTGAAGAAGATAAAAATTTTACTTCTTTGCTCTCTGTTGCTGTCTGTGTAATCTCTCTTGGTTTATTGATTGTTGTTTTCCTTAAGAAAACATCTGGGTATCTCTGGGGCGCCTGGGTAGCTCAGTGGGTTAAAGCCTCTGCCTTCAGCTCAGGTCATGATCTCAGGGTCCTGGGATCCTGTTATCAGACTGTTGTGGTCTCTGATGTTTTCTGGAGCATTTGAGCGCTGCTTCCCCAGATGGACTGTGCTTCTGGGTTCCCATATATCACAAGAGGACAAATATATCAATAACACAATCCATTTAGATGGTGAGGTAATATTAATACTATGTAAGAAAAAAAAAAGTCCACCTAACTGAAATCAGCTGTTTCATGGGTCTGAGTGACAAATCGTTTACACAGCGGTTCTGGATTTGGGTAGATACAGGTACTCCTTCAGAATCGAGAGAATTCTAGCCTCTGTGTCCTAATCCATATGATATACTCAGTAGCATTAGGATATGGTGGGAATTGGACATGCATTAGGTGAATGGAGACCCAGAAAAATGTTTGGAAAGTGCCAAGACAAGGACAAGCCATGTGTTTAAATATAGATTTGCCTCACTGTCTTGAAATACAGAAATCCCTTTGTCCTGGTGAGGGTGTTATGTATGCACACTGTCTTGTTGAATTTTTTTTTTCTAAATATAGAAAACATACAGCTATTGTACACATATATATTTATATAGTGGAGATAGACATGGTAAATATATACTTTATATTTAACAGAACTATCTTGACAGTTACGGAATGACAAATCCCTGTTATTTGTTAAAGAGCTTTCATACCAGCCAATGTGAGTATCCTCTTATTAACTTCAAATAAGTGAATAATTTTATCTATTTAAGTTTAGGACCAGTCTCTAACAAGTAAGAAAGAATGGAAATTTATTATCCCAAGTTCTAGGGATAGATAGGAATTTATCATCATTTATCTGAGAATCTAGAAATCTAGTGTTTACTATTGTCTAGAAGAAACCAAAACCTCAAATTCTGGTAGCAGATGCAAATGATTCCTCAACAGAAATTGATGCATAAGCATATAAATATATTGAAAAGTGTAAATAAAAACTAGATGCATCTGATAAGTAGAGGCCGGGTGATTTTGCTTACAGGGAACACTTTCTTTACTTCCTACTCTCAGGCAATTGGGAAGTACACCCATGAAAAATTATCTGATATTAGTCGTAAACGTTACCTTAAAAATGATCCTTTCTAACAGCTTGCAGACTGTTTTTAGTAGCAAAATATTAAAAAAGTATCTTATATTGTGGATATAATAATTTGTTGGCATAACAGTATATAAAAACATAAAGTCTGACTTATGGCACAGCACAGGTACCTGGAACACTGACCAATTGTCCCATTCTTTCTCATGCTCTGTGATAAGCTCTGAGCCATTTTTGGAAAACTTCTCTGAGTTTTTCTGCAGCACAGAAAATGGGAAAAGGGAGGTGAACTACAAAGGCCACAAGTAATGAGTCTCTTTCTACCATCCTGGTGACTCTTCTTTTCCTGGAATAGGGGGCATTTTTCTTTAAACCAGTATTGTCTTCTGTTCCACTCTTGACAAGATCCCAGCGTGGAGCCTCCAGGAATGTCCTAATTACTCATTAGTCAGTCTGTCAGAAATAACACCAAAGCTGTTTTTTTTCCCCTTATTGTTTCAGTTATTGCCATAGATTGGTGTAATAAATAATTGACGTAAGTATACAATCTTCTTACCACATATCCTAGCATATAAGAAGTCATCAACAAACACAATTCTCTGCACACATTTTCTGGGGAATTCTTCCTCTCCCTTCCCATTTTATGGTTGGACAAACTGGGGTTTACATGCTGTGTCCAAACACAACACATTTCTTCATTCCATGACCTGATCATGTTCAGATTGCTAAAATTAAACACATTTCTTCACTTTTGGAGAGCTAGTTTCCTGGGGGCTGATAGGGAACAAGAAATCCCTAAGTAAGATAAAAGTAAAACCAATGAGACAGATCCTTGATCCTTGGCTAGAGAGATACCATGGTCTTAGTCTCAGAGAAGTCTCCTAAGTGGCTGTCTGATCCTCTGTTGTATATTTAGCCTTAATTCTGTACTTGGCAGACCTTTCTGAGGGGGAATGAAGGACTTGCCCGCCTACAGAGTTTGTGCTGATTTTCCCACACATTTCTACTCTCCTTCCTGGATCCTGGCCTCTGTCGCTGTCCCTGACTCTCGTCTTTGGAGGTGCTCTGCATGGAGTGGGGCAATGAGACCCTGGTGAGGGAGTTTGTCTTCCTTGGCTTCTCTTCTCTGGCTGGGCTGCAGCGACTGCTTTTCATAGCCTTCCTGCCCCTCTACCTGTTCACCCTGGGCACCAATGCCATCATCATTTCCACCATCATGCTGGACAGAGCCCTTCACACCCCCATGTACTTCTTCCTTGCCGTCCTCTCCTGCTCTGAGACCTGCTACACATTCGTCATTGTACCCAAGATGCTGGTGGACCTACTGGCCCAGAAGAAGACCATCTCCTTCCTGGGTTGTGCCATCCAGATGTTCACCTTCCTCTTCCTTGGCTGTTCTCACTCCTTCCTGCTGGCAGCCATGGGTTATGACCGCTATGTGGCCATCTGTAACCCTCTGCGCTACACAGAGCTCATGGGACACTGGGTGTGTGTGGGACTGGTGGGCGCTGCCTGTGCCTGTGGCTTTACTATTGCACAGATTATCACCTCCATGATATTTCACTTGCCCTTCCGTTCCTCCAACCAGCTCCATCATTACTTCTGTGACATCGCGCCTGTCCTCAAGGTGGCATCCTACCACTCCCGCCTCAGTCAGTTGGTCATTTTCATGATTGGTGTATTCGTCTTGGTCATTCCCCTGCTACTTATCTTGGTGTCTTACATCCGCATCATTTCTGCCATTTTGAAGATCCCATCCTCCACCGGCAGGTACAAAGCCTTCTCCACCTGTGCCTCCCATCTCATTGTGGTAACTGTGCATTATGGCTGTGCCTCTTTCATCTACTTAAGGCCCAAGTCCAGCTACTCTTCAAGTCAGGACACCCTCATATCTGTGTCCTACACCATCCTCACTCCACTGTTCAATCCGATGATTTACAGTCTGAGGAATAAGGAGTTCAAGTCAGCCCTTCGAAGGGTAATGGGCCAGACTTCATATCCTATTAACTAAATTAATTCATTAAAATTGTATTTTAACTATTCAGTGAATCATGTGCCTTTTATTTTATCAACTGTATACCTATATCCATTTCCAACTTTAGAGTTTAGTTATTTTATCTTTCAACTTGTCAGAAGTTTTTGTTAATATTTCAATAATTTTTCTCAGTTTCACTTGTTTGTGAGAGAGAGGAGAAGCAGAGGGAGAAGGACAAGCAGACTCCATCCTGAGCCTGGAGTCTGACATAGGGCTTGACCCCACAATCCTGAGATCATTACCTAATCTGAGACCAAGAGTCAGACACTCAACTGACTGAGCATCCAGGTTCCCCGATATTTTGATAATTTGGGGGAAATATTCCAATTGTTTCTTTTCTAATATCTTTAATTGTGTTTTTGTTACAAGTAAATATTTCACTTTATTCAGTCAAATTTTTGATTATTATGACTCAGAATTTGTCATCATCTTTAAGCTTCATTTTCAATTTTTTCATCCAGTTGTATTATTTTTTTCTAAACCTTTAAGTTTTTTGCATTGTATTGACATATCCACAAGATTTTTTAACACTATGCGAGTTAAAGATTCAAATGGGTTTTTCTCTGTATCTTGAAGAAGTTGTTATTGTATGGTGGGTTGAGATCATCCTTTGAAGATTTGTTGAGATTCTGTGAAATAATACAGGCACAGTATCTTTTCTAAGGCATGACCCTGTGGTAATATTCTTTATTTCTTCTTAAAAAAAATGACCCCTATAACCACTTTTATTTTTAGTGGATCATATTTGGAATTTAGTGTTCTACAAAATTATTCATTTCATCTAAATTCTCAAAATTCTTTGTAAAATTTGTACAAAATATTCTGATATTTGAAAATTTCTTAGAAATGATTATTTCCTGTTCCATTTTGTACTATGTATATTTGTGTTTACTTTTTTTTTCCTTGGTTTATATAGTGGTAATTTGTTTTTTCTATTGTTGTCAAAGAACTTAATATACATGTGAATGAACAGATACATTCTAGTGGTTTTTTTCCCATATCATTGTTTTTAATTTTGTTTGTATTATTCAACTATTATTATTTGTGTTGTTTGTATTTATTTGTGTTTCATTTGTATTATTTTTTGCTTTGAAATTTTCTTTAATTTGTTGATTGTTTAAGTTTCTGATGCTTTCTATGTACTTCCATTTTTTAATCATATGCATATACATATGTGTTAATAATATATGTAATATATAAAACTAAGCCATGAAATTTCCTCTCATCTCTGTTTTAAATTTAATCCACATGTTCTGCCACATGGAGTGTAATTTATATTATTTCCTGGAACTTATTTCACTTTGGTTTGTATTTCCTTTTGACTCAACAATTATTTCATAGATTTTAAAATTCTCAGGTGGAAAAGCTTTTTTTCTCTGTTAGTCATTCGATAGTTTATTATACTGTCATTGGGAATATTGTTTGTATTCTTGCCACTTTGTGACCTTGGTTGAAATTTTTATTGTGACTTAATACACAGCCAATATTCATACATACTTCACATGCCTTGATAAGAATATGTGTACTCCTTCATTAGAACACAAATTCCAATAAATACTTCTCTGATATATTTCGCTATTCCCTTGCTTAGCCCTGCTAACTTCTTAGAGACATTTTTCTTCCTGCTTTGTTTATGAAAGTTATCCATTATTAGTGTGTTTCCTTGTAAACATCTTACAGCTTCTCTCTTACAAAGATTGCACCTGTGCTTTGGAGGGGGGATGTAAATCCATGTCTATTATGATTTCATTCTGAAATGTAGTTATTAACATTAAAAAAACTATTTTTTGTTACTGTCTTTTGTTGTTCATTAATACTCCTGGTCTGAATATTAAACTGTTGAGTATCCAGATTCCTCCCTTGTTTAGTTTGTGAGTCATGGGCATAATTTCCCATCTCTATATTTTTAGTCCTTCTCTATCATTTCCCTCAGTGCCTAACATTTGCCCTATTTCCAGCCTAAGTGTCTGGACTCACTGGGAGAGGGAATAATATGCCATCTGAAAATAGGAGGACATTCTACCAAAGGAGACATCTAAGCTAAAACCTTTCTCTACCAGGGCTCCCCCATATTTTTCTCCATGACCCAAATTTACCTTGTTTATTTGTTTATTGAACAAATACTAATCATGCTCACAATATATTCTAGGAACGAGTATATTTCCCATGAGTCAAACACTTACGCTGCCTCTGCCATTCTAGTAGTCTGTCCTTTGTTTGTCCCTTTCTTCCCCTCCTACAGATGTCAAAAATGAGACTGCAAAATTTACATTTTCCTCCAACCTGAGAATGAAAATTTAGAGTCATTAGGTAGGGAAACTCAAAGGAGGCCCTTCCATTGATGTTTGTTTTAACAAACGGTGCCCAGAAAATGTTCAGCTTCCTAGTAAGTCCCCAGAGAATTTTGAAGAGGAAACCAACTAATCCCCATGGTGTATTAAAAATGGCCTTCTCTTTGACCAACAAATTCTCTTAGTGTATTACTATCATTCCACCTTCTAATTGAGGAAATTATGGACAAGCACTGGGCACCATGTGGTAATTAGCTCCCTGTGGAGGAGGGGATCTCAATTACCAACAAGGCATTGAGGCCATGCCAATGCAGAAAGGAAAACACCCTTGGTGATGCTCATTGAGGCATTAGCTAAACCACCCATGAAGAAGAGGCACAGGTGATATTTTCTGTGGAGTCATATAGACAGTCTCCTTAAATCAGTTCAGACAGTTGATGGAAAACGAAAGAAGAACTCTAGTACATTATGACACGGACGACAATTTTGCAAGTTTCACCTAGAAAACCTCATAGAATTTTCAAGGAAGTGTCTGAGAATGAAGAGGCCTGCATGTCACCGGGCACTAGCATTGATTTGAAAGACTGCAAAATTTTTATTTAGGAACTTTGATTTCCACATTGAGAAGAATAGTGACAATCCCATCATCTCTTATATGTCAAAATTTAAATCGAGTTTTCTCATGAGTCAGTGACTTACTCTCCCCTCCTGATCAGTAGTGGGAAATGTGATAAAATGTCAGAAAAGACAACTGGATGGTTAAAACTGTGAAGCTAGAGATGGCAGTCAACAAGAAGGCAGGACCACAGACTCAGGTTGATTGTTTCATAGGAAGGGTATAGCACTAGATTTAGAAAGAAAGGAAGTGTGGGGCACCTCGGTGGCTCAGTAATTTAAGTCTCTGACTCTTGATTTTGACTTACGTCATGATTCAAAGTTGTGGGATTGAATCCTGGGTCAAGGTCCCCACCTACCAGGGAGTCTGCTTAAGATTCTCTCTCATTTGCTCTCTCTTTCTCTTCCCCTCCCCCTTTAAAAAAATAAAAATTAAACAGAAAGGAAGAAAATGAAACTTATAGAGAACATGGAATGACAGAGAACATAAGCAGTGTTCTCACTTAGGAGAACGTGGTAGAGCCCAGGGAACCCATCTTCTATAAAATGAATTAATTGGGATCCTTATTAATTCATTAAGGGGCTATTGAATGTATTTATTCATCAAGCACTTATAATTTAAATATTGGGTTAAGTTTTGAGGATACATAGGAAATAAGGTATGGTCTTTGTTCCTGAGTTTTTCAAGTGTACTGGGGAGACAATCAGGAAAACATAATTTGGACATAGCAGGCTGAGTATTTTGATAAAGACACAAGAAACAATCTTGAAATATACTAAATGTTAAATATGGTAGAAACAACAAAATCTCCCTGTACAGATTAGGGAAAGTTCAATAACTGGTGTCTTTAAAAAAAAAAAATGTGACCGATATGTGAGCGCCAGATGAAGGCCAGAGAGTATTAGAAACTGAGAATTCCTTATCCTCTCTCTTTCTATCTCTCTTCCTCTCTCTTTTCTCTCTCTCCCTCCCTCCCTCCCTCTCTGTGTCTGTCTCTCTCCCTCTCTCTTTTCTCTCTCTCCCTCTCTCCCCCTCTTTGCCTCTCTTTCTCTCCTTTGCCCTTTCTCCCTCCCTCTTTTTTTCTCCCTCTCTATGTCTCTCTCTCTGTTTCTTTGTCTCTCACACATGCCATTTCTCAGCATAAAGATAAAACATAAGAAAACTGGAAGTATTTCAGTTAATTCCCATGTGATGGAGATTTAGAGGAGGAAGTTGTAAAGGGAATTGGGGGTGAAGAATTAGCTGTCTTTTTAACCAGCTTAAGAAACTGGTTTCACCTGCACTGATGAGATCATTGAGCAAGGTAATGAGAAATCAGTTCACTTTTCCACTTGTTAAGAAGACAATTAAATTACCCAATTTTCCTTTTTATTTATCCCCCCTCCTTATTTTCCCTAAGCTTTTCTCTGAATCTGTAGCATCTTCCCTTCCAAGCTCTTCTATTCACCAAATATTTTATGTAGCATCCTCAGCCAGGTTAAGGAGAGACAAAAGTTTTTGGTGTTTTTTTTTTTTTTTTGGTGGGGGGTCAGTTGTTGTTTTCAATGGGGAATTTATTTTCAAATTTCAATTCCTTCATCAGTTCCAAGGATGATTCTGAAAAAGTAGGTGATGTCTTGTGAGTGCTGTGGGGGAGGGTCACAACATGGTCACCCAGTAACATGGACTTTCTTTCTTTCCACACAAACCCCAAACCTCCCTGGATGACAGGTCACTGCTCTTTCTGGAGATGGTCCTATGAAAGAGCAAACTCAAAGGATGGGGACCGGGATGCTGGAAAGTTGAAGATGGCATCTCAGGAAGAGCACCAGAGGAGACTTTGTTCAGGTCAAGACCATGGTGTGTGTTTCTTACTTACAAGGTCCACAGATGGGCAATTCAATGATACCAAAATAGGAATGAAAGCTCCTGATTTTGTTCCATTTTAAAAATTTTTATACCTTTGTTTAAGCAAAAGAGCAAACAATGATAGCACTTTTGTTATTTGCAAAGGCCTTTAAGACTAACAAAGTGCTATTTAAATTAAAATTGAAAAGTTTTGTTAGTTGAGATAATGCCAGAAACCACATGATAATTGGAAAAGCAACAATTTTTAATGAATCTTTTGTCTCTGCATTTAGAAAATGACACTGGAGATACATATTTTTTTTTCTATCCTAAAATGTTAAAGAGGAAGGTTAATATTATATCTCAAATGAATATTAAGGGAACAAGTTTGGAAAACCCCCAGAATCAAACCTCCTGGGTATTCTGAAATAATTTAGAAGAAACCCTGCGATTATGGGTCATTTATTTTTTCAGCAAGCTTTCAAGCACTGGTGTGTACTAGACACTGCTGAATGTCTGGTTATTGAAACGTTGTGAAGTCAAAGACAACCACATAATGCTAGTGACAGCTGAGGTCATAGCAACGGCTAAAGAAACCAAGAGAAAGTGATAATAAGGCACAGAGAAGAAGTTGTAGGAAGGAGTCAATGTGTACATGTTACTTTGAGTAATTAAATTTAAATTTAAAGAAAGTGACATTAAAAGAAGAAAATAAAAAGCAACTGCAAACAAAGCTTGGATGATTTCCAGATTAGAAGGTAGGACAAAAAATGACATGGTTGTTCAAAGTTTCCCAACACTAAAGCATGTGTGGAGGAATATGTAGTGGCAGTTATGTGTGCAAAGTTACATTTGGGAAAATATGAGACACAGAATATGATTGCTTTAAGTTTGCAGATAATTAAGGGTCATTTAGGATTGTTAACAGGGTTAAGATTTGTCCTGTAAGAAGACAACTCTGAGGGCACAAAGGAGTATGGCTTAGAGTAGAACAAAATGGATCTGTCAATCCAGCCAGTCTGTCAGTCATGCCCTTGGAATAGTCCAGACAAGAACTAATTTCTTACAGAAAAGAAGAAATGATCCTAAAAGTATTGCAGATCAAAAATAGATTGCATGTGAGGATGAGAAAAATCATGTGTCTAAAGATGTCTCAGAAATTTACGTGATGGGGAGGATTTTGGACCTGTTTACTGAGACACAGAATCCTTGTGAAAGAATAGATCTGGAGAAGTGTTGGGAGAGGACAAGAATGGTTTTGATTAAAATACATATAATCTTTCAATAGGAACAATAACTTACCAGAAACATTAGGGAAATTATCTGAGCCTGCCTACTCAGGAATTCAGAGACAGATCCTGGGAAAGACAGTTTGTTGAGTCTCCAAGTCGAGTGTATCAAGGATAAGACATGAAACCCAATGGGCAACCAGCTAATGTGGAATCAAAGCTAAATTCCTCCAGTCACGGGTTTTCTGCAAGAGAAATCAGGCTTACTGTCCTACAAGGGTGTGCAGAGGAATCATCGAACTAGTTCTAAGACAGAAGGAGTAATTTTAAACCAAATTAACCCTTCATGAATGACTGCATGGAAATGGGGTCAACAGTCAGTAAAGAAAAGGAGCTGTATTCTTCAGAAGCCAGCTAGATGATGAATGTATTAAAAGCAGGTGAGATGCAGATCCTCAGACACTTGTGCTATTGCTTATGGAATATATGTATCAGCAATATGGATAAAACTATGATCATGGAAATTCATAATTAACATAAGGTTTCTTTTGAATCTTAGATTATCAAAGAATTAAGTGGAGAGAACATAAGTCTGCAAGAGTGGAGTGGGGGGGGATGAAAGGACTGGTTTTATGTCAACAAATATTGTGCCTTCATGTGAACACTAATCCCAGACTCACTGATAAAATCATCGGCAGAGAAACAGCACTGTAGATACATATTAATTTAGGATAACTTTTGGTTAATTTATAATACTTTTTTTCCCTTTATTTCCCATTCACACCAGACTGGCACTGGTTTTGTTATGAAGGGTAAGTCTCTCTGATTCCTCCATCCCAGGGATCCCTGGACCTGATCACACTGACTTTGTTCTACAGCATCCCCTCCATGGCCAATTCTTCCCAGGTCACTGAGTTCCTACTGCTGGGTTTCTCTAGCTTCGGTGAATTGCAGCCTGTTCTCTTTGTGCTTTTTCTCTGCCTCTATTTGATCATCCTGAGTGGAAACTTCACCATCATCTCTGTCATCCACCTGGACCGCAGCCTTCACACACCCATGTACTTTTTTCTCTGTGTCCTTTCAACCTCTGAAGTCTTCTACACAATTGTTATCCTGCCCAAGATGCTTGTCAACCTGCTCTCTGTCCTCAGGACACTCTCCTTCATGGGCTGTGCCACACAGATGTTCTTTTTCCTCGGCTTTGCTGTCACCAATTGCCTGCTTCTGGGAGTTATGGGTTATGACCGCTACACTGCCATCTGCCAGCCTTTGCGCTACCCCGTTCTCATGAACTGGAGGGTGTGTGGACAGCTGGCAGCAAGCTGTATTGTTAGTGGCTTCCTAATATCTCTGGTGGGAACGACTTTGGTCTTCAGCCTCCCTTTCTGTGGCCCCAACAAAGTCAACCACTACTTTTGTGACATCTCACCAGTTATCCGTCTTGCCTGTGCTGAAACCTACATCAATGAGCTGGTCATCTTCATCTGTGGAGTCTTGGTGCTTCTTGTACCCTTGATATTCATCTGTATTTCTTATGGATTCATTGTCCATACTATCCTGAAGATCCCATCTGCTGAGGGCAAACGGAAAGCCTTCTCCACTTGTGCCTCCCATCTTATTGTGGTCATTGTCCACTATGGATGTGCTTCCTCTGTCTATCTTCGGCCCTCAGCCAAATATTCATCAGGCAAAGACAGGCTGGTGACAGTGACCTATACCATCATTACCCCACTGTTGAACCCAATGGTATACAGCCTTAGGAACAAAGATGTACAGCTGGCTATTCAGAAAATGATTGGGAAGACTGGGGTTACTCTTAAGACTTTATAATCAGAACGTTTTCACACACATTCGGGCCAAGTGTGTCACTACATGTTTAGTCCATAACAGTTTCTGGTGATATCTGTCCATTTAAGTGTGTGGCCTTAGACAACTTGTTTGATGTTTCAGGGTCTAAATGTTCTCTTCTTAAAGCAGGCACGGTAATACGTTCCTCTCAAGGCTCTTGTAAAGATTCAAGGAGATAGCATAGCATCGGTCCCTAGAGGTTAGCTCTCCTCCTCATGACTTAGAGTTCTCAAAAGTCTCTTATAAACCTTTATCTCTTGTTCTGTCTTTGGCTTGTTTGTCCCAGAACTCTGATGGTTCCCGTCGTTTAAGGTTATGTCCAGCTTAAGAGGAGGTGCTTGGGTCTGAAGCTGGTACGTGGGGGCAGGACCTGATGGGGAAATAATTTACTGCACTAAGAATTAGAAGATTTCAGCCCAACACTGGTTAAGCCATGGCTTTAAGAAAGTCACAATTGTTCTCTGAATCTGAATTTCAAAATACCGAAAATAAAGATAGTGTAATTTTCCTTTTCTACTTCCCAGGGATTTTGTTTGTATCTAACGGATAAGATGAAAGGAAGCACGTGTAAAATGTACAGCAGCACAGAGCTGAGGCTCTAATTAACAAAGGTTTGGGGCATCTTGGCAAGGACCTTTTCTTCTTCCAATTCTCTGAACATGGTATTTCCAGGTGCTTTTTCTGACTACCCCTCTGAACCACTTGTTACATAACATAGAAGATATGCTACATAAATGAGTGGGGAAAAAAAGGAGGAGAGGTCTTCATGGCATTCCACACTAAATTCGTTAAGGAGAGGGAGCTACCCAATGACTCTGATGACCATCTTGTCCCACATGTCCCCTGTACAGATGGTCATTCCACAGTACCTCCCAGGGAACCCATCCTGTGCTGACCTGGTACATGTTGTTTTCCCCTTGTTGCAGTGGACACTTGCCTTTCTACAATTTTTACGTTTTCTGTCTTTCATGTCATACACTGACTCCAACCTTGACTCACATATGTTTGAGGTGATTATGACAATTAGGGCTTTACCCATTACCTACATAACCTGAATTTCAGACACTCTGTCTTCTTGTGTACGTTCATCTGGACACACCACAGCATACCAATATTCTCTTTGAAGCCTCATGACTGAAACCGAAGTTCATGTTTCACACATGACTCCATTTCCCGGTAAAATATAACTGCACTCTCTTGTTAAATTTATTTAGATTTTCAAATTCAAGTGTATAATTGACAATAATTCTCTCAAATTTTAAAGTGATTATCTCTCTTTCTATTTTTATCTCCCATTTTTCAGGTTTTGGATTAAGGCTTTTTATATTATTTTCACTCTTGGTCATTAAATAATTAAGACACTTAAAGCACTATATATCTTTGTAAGCATGACGTGAGCCATTTCCACTAATTCATTCTGTCCTTTTTTATTTCCTTCCTAACATGTCTGCAATTGTCACTTATTGCTCAAATATTTTTTAGGAACAGATATTTATTTATGATAGATATTTCCTTGCTAATATTTAAATAACTTCTGTTATTTATTTATTGTGTGTGTATGTGTTAGTGACAGAATGTTACTGGTACAAGTTCTATTTTTAGAATTCATGCATTTTAATTTTTTCCCAAATATTTCCCTATGAAATATTTTTATTTAGATTAAGATACTATCATATTGTAGATATCATCTGGATTTTGTAATTAAGCCATCTTACTGTGCGAGATCATGATTTGTTTTGTGTGTACATGTCATTGTTTCATTATGCTATTTCAAGTACTTCACAACTATATTTCTAGCAATAATGACTTGTGAATTTAGTTATGAAATCTATCTTTTTAAAGTTAAGTAAACTTTTTGGGATTCCACAGATGCATTTTATTCTGAAACCGACTAACATAGTAAACACAAAAGCTCTCATCAAGAAGCAAATAGGAGAGGATAATACACAGGAAGGATAGAAAAAATTATAAAGGGAAAAGAAAAATGATTCTAAGCAGAAGGGACAAAGCTGAAAGGTGGGAAACCTGCAGAAGGTGGGAAACCCACCGAAAACAAACTGGGTCCCAGCACAGAACTGCGTCTGGACATCCTCCTCACACTCGAGCCTGCCCAGTGTGGTGGAAATGAGCAAGATTGGTTAGTGTCTGAGGGAGGAGCCCAGCTTCTCAATCAGTACTGCGCAGATCACCTGCAGGAAGGACTGATTTCTTTTCTTTGCCCATTTCGCCACAAGCCAATACTTCGGTAAAACACAATAAAAATGCTAAGTGAAATAAGTCAGTCAGAGAAAGTCAAATACCATATGATCTCACTCATACGTGGAATTTAAGAAAGAAAACAGACGAACATTGAGAAGGGGGAAAAGAGAAAGAGGAGAGAGGGAAACAAGCCACCAGAGACTGCCAAGGACGGAGAACAACCTGAGGGTTCACAGAGGGGAGGGGAGTGGGGGTGAGCTAGATGGGGGAGAGGCATTAAGGACGGCACCTGTTGTGATGAGCCACTAGGGTTTGTGCCCAAATGATGAATCGCTGGGTTCTACTTCAGAAACCAATATTGCACTGTATGTCCACTGCCTAAAATTTAAATTAAAATATAAGTAAAGAAAGTATTAGAGAAACGGAAGGAAGAAACATCTGACATCCTATTCTCTGTGCAAAAGATGTGTGTGCGCTGACGGGATGTCTCAGTAATGTTACGTTCTATAACATTCCCTCACTGCTTTGCATCTCATCACAAGCTGATAAGAAAGACGTCAGAGACCAGCCCGCAGATTGTCGTCTGATAAGGTTGTTTTTCATTTCTTCCATGTGGGGTGAGCCTGGGGGTTTCCTTTCTGAGAGGTGGGTCAGCAGGAGCTGTACTTGAAGCAGGGGTGAGTGTGGGTGCCCACAGCATGGATGATTCACTGGCCTCTCCCCACCTCGGGCTCCAGAAGGGAAACAGGACCATCTCTTTCTGCCAGAGGTGACTGGAAGTTAGGAGTCACCTCAACAAAATGAACAACTTTGCTCTGTCTGACTCTCCTCCTACAGAGAGCCCTCCAGTCTTAGAAACACCCATGGAGAGAGCTTCTAGCAAGCTTTTCAGTGCCACAGTTCAGTAACACAGGAATATATTTCACTATCTCAGGCTTGCCAGACATTTAAAAAAGGCTTGAAATATGAAACATGGAGGTCAAGATGTAAGAACAAAATATTTTCAGAGGAAATATAAAAATGGAGAGAACAGAAAATATTACAGCTAATACCTCCATCTAAAACATATTTCATTCATGAAAAACCAGTGTATCAAGTTCACTTTTTATGGAAGCAAAACTCACTGATAGAAAAATGTAAAAATCATGTTTGGCACAGCAACGAACTTTCAGAGTCAACCTAAATAGCTCAAACCTGGAATATCACTAACATCTCATCACTCTCTCTTCTTTCTCCAACAGAAACAACCCTGGTGTCTTCTCATGGCATGCCTCGCTGCTTGGCTGGCTTGAGACTTTATAAGGACAGAAATCTAGAGGATGCATTCTCCAGAATCATCTTCATCCTTTCTCTAGTTCTTCCTCTTTCATATCTGCTTTTCCCATTGATGGTCTTATCCACCATGTTTATTTAGGCATATGCTCTCCCAAGTTTAGACTTCATTTATGAAGTGGTTTTTGGTTCATTTCTAGCTGCTTCCTGATCTATCCTTTTGCTTTCCAAGACGTCCCTTCCTCTAATCAGTCTTTTAAATTCTTTTAAATTCTTTTTAAATCAGAATTCTTTTAAATTCTGATCTTTGCTAGTGTTTTGCACATTCTATGACTTTTTAAACTCTTTTCAGCTTATTCTGAAATATTGGGTAGGAGTTTCCATCTGTTTCACAGGCGAATCTTCCAGGGTCTTTCCAGGTGAGCTCTCCAGGAAGCCCACTCTGAGAGGGCGTGGCATGTAGGATGTTTATTAGTAAATGCATGGGATTCACAGTTGCCCTGGGCAGAGAAGATGGTCATGCTGAAGGGACTCCCAGGGGCAGCATCAGCTGCCCTGGGGGTGAGCTCCATAGTACAATGACCATTCAGAGGAGCCCTGCTTTGGGCCAAGATGGCCAGAACTTTATGAACTTACATCAGTCAATGTTTGGGTGTGGGTAGCTGTGGGAAAGAGAGTTACTTATAGCAAGGTGTTCACGTAGCCATGGAGCCTCCCCACCCATAGCATGGCCCCCATGAGGCATTAAGCTTTTATGTGGAGGAACACCTGCATATCACTGTCACTACACAGGCACACCATTAATTCCAACAGGGGTGTTGTTCTTCTGGGTTTTCCCTTGTCATAACTTTGTGGGTTATCTGAGTGTGATCATTGTCTGAGTTCTGCTGGTTGAGACTGGTTTTCCTGCACACCCAGCGGGGAGGCTGGGTCACACCACTACACCACTAGCCTTGTAGTTGAAGCTCCTCTTGAGTGGTCACCAGAAATTATCCAGCCATTCCCAGAGACCATAAGCTTCCTGGTTTTGGATGATGTTCTCAGGTCGAGGAATGGGTTTTTAGGTTCTTGCCACTGAGAATTATTTTTTCTTCTTGTTCTCATGTCTTTTCTACTGCATTATCCTTCTCAGTTTTTAATACCGTATTTTGAATTTCTTGAGTATATTTTGTTGATTCAATTCTTAAAAATGTGGTCATGGGGATTTTAACTTCCCTTTTGCATTCACTTTTTCCCTTAACTTATTTTTAAATTGAGAAATAATTTTCATAAATAAAAGTCAAGTATTTTAAGTGTAAGTTATTAGTGAGTTTTTGCAAATACATTCGCCTACTTACCCATCACAGCAATCAAAAAATAAAACAGTTCTATCACCCTAAATCTTACTCTGTGCCACTTCCCAGCTGCTTCCTGCCTTGAGACAACACAGTATTGATTTCTTCTTTTTCTGGATTTATTGAGATATAATGGCATATAGCATTGTGTGAGATAACAGTGTGCAATGTAACAATGATACACACGTGTATATTGTGAAGTGATCATCACAGTCAGATCAGCTAACAACTCCAACTCCTCACAAATTACCCCTTGTGTGTATGTGGTGAAAACATTTAAGATCTACTCTCTTGGCCATTTTCAAGTATATAACCCAAAAGTGTTGTTAACTAAGGTCGTCATGCTGTACCTTAGACCCCAGAACTTATTCATCTTACAACTACAACTATGTGACCTTTGACCAACATCTCCCAACCCCCCCGTCCTCCCCCCAGGCAACTACCATTCTACTCTCTGAGGCTGAGTTCAGCTCTCTGAGATTCCACATATAAGTGAGGTTATACAGTATTTATCTTTCCCTGTCTGACTTGTTTTGTTAGCATAATGACGTCAAGTTCCATCCATGTTGCCGCAAATCACAGGATTTCCTTCTTTTTTATTGTTGAAAAAAAAATCATGGCATTCTATTCTTTCATTGCTGCATAGTCTTCTCTTGTATGAATATGTAAAAATGTACTTACCCATTTATCTGTTGATAGACATTTGGGTTGTTGACTCTAATGGGCTATTATGAGTAAACCTGCCATGAACATATTTTGTAAAGGTCTTTTGTGGACAATTGCTGTTATACCTCTCTCTTATGTCTGGGTAGATATATATATATATTTAATTCTATAAGATGCTGCCCAGTGTTTTTCAAAGCGGTTGTGCCACATGATACTCCACCGGTTGCCTCATATTCTTTCCAACTTTTGGTACTGCCAGGTGTTTTGTTTCGCTTTTGTTTTCATTTTTGTTTCCTAAATATATTAGTCATTGCAGGGGTAAATAGCATCTCATTTAATTTTACTTTGTATTACCCTGATATCCAATTGTGTTGAATGCTTTTTTCATTTTCTTATTGATCATTCATATGTCTTTTTAGAAAATTGTTCTAGTCTTTTGCCTATTTAATAAGACTGCTTTTTCATTGTTGAATTCTAGGACATGTTTATAAATACTGGATTAAAGTTGTTTGTAAGATACGTGTATTGTGAATATTCCCTCCAAGTCTGTAGCTTGCATTTCTGTTTTATCAATGGTGTTTTTAATGAGAGTGAGCTTTTCAATTTTGGTTAAGTTTACTTATAAATGCATGGTTTTATGTTTAGTGCTTCTCGGGTCTTGTGTAAGAAACGTTTTCCTAAGCCAAGGTGAAAGAAACCTCACACATTTGTTTCTAGCTGCTTTCCAGCTTTAGCTTTAATACGTGGTGCCGGGTTCATTTAAGTTTCATCCCTGAACCAAAGATATCAAGACATAATTTATATATAATAGTAGACACCCACTTTAAGTGTGTGATCCACTGTGTTTTGACAAATATGTGTATCCATGTACTTACCACAATGATATAAAACATTTCCATCACAGTGAAATTGTTCCACATGCCCCCTCCCAATCAGTCCCCTAGACCACCACTGCATTTGACAATACTCAAATTCCATATGAATAGAATCACATAGTATGTACTTTTTGCTTTTTGGCCTCTTCCATTAAGCATATTTTTGAAATTTATCCACGATGGGTGTGACTTTGGAGTTCATACTTTTTGTTGCATTGTGTAAATACACTGCACTGTGTCTAGGCAGGCACCCACTGATGGGCGTGTAGCTCTTTCTCAGTTTTCAGCTCTTAGGTACAGAGCTGCACAAACACTTGTGAGCGCACATTTCCTTAATTCATGGAGTTTTTTCATTCTTTTAAGCAAATACCTAGGTGTGTAATTGTGGAGTCATGTAGTAAACATACGTTAACTTTCTAAGAGATTGTCCAACAATTAGGCTAAGCAGTTTGACATCTGACACCCTCCACAGCAATGTTTGAGAATTACCAGTTCTTGTCATCTTCAACACAACCTATCAGTCTTAAATTCATCCATCACGAAGATGTGTGATGGGATCCAACTGTGGCTGAACTGGGATTTCCTTCTGAATATTTTTTGGTGTGTCCGTTGGCTATTTCTGTATTTTCTTTAGTTGAGTATTTCCAACATCTTTTATTTATTTCCCAATTGGAAGGTAATGGCCTTTCCAATTTTTTGGTTTGGATTATTTGTCATCCTCTTGGATTGTAGGTCTTTGTATTTATTACATACTTTTTTTTTATCACATGTATAATATCAAAATATTTCCACCATGTTGTGATTTACTTTTAATTTTCTGTCTGTATCTTTGAAGAACAGAGTTTTCTCTCATTTCAATAAAGCTGAATTTATTGATTTTGAATTTTATAGCTCATACATTTTGAGTCATATTTAAGAAATGTTTGCAAAACCCAACCTCACTAAGAATTTATCCAATGTGGTTTTTTAGAAGTTTTATAATATCAGCTCTTCCAGATAGGGTAATGATTCATTTCCAGTTAAATTTTTTTATGGTGGAAGAAGACAGCAAGATCTTTTTCCCCACCCAAGTGCATCATTGTTGGAAAAATCATTGAACTGAATACCTCAGCAGCCTTGTAGAAAATTAATTGCTATGCACATGTGGATCTATTTCTGGACACCCTACTTTGATCTATTTGTCCACGTTTATACTAATTCCAAACTGTTTTTTTAGAGGTAGCTTTGGAATCAATGCAATTCCCTCTGGATTCCTTCCTCTAGGTTTCTCAGGGAAGCCATCTGTAGGAGCAGCTACATCTCAGAACTTGCTGGGAAGCCACCCTCTGAGGCACTGGAGATGCCATCCATGGGGAGTGCATGAATATAGAAATTTGGAGGAGAATTGCCAGTGGGGACAGTGAAGCCACTGGTTGTTCCTTGCACTGAAGCCCACAGGTGGAGGAGAGTATAGGTGAACCAGGAACAGGGGTCCCTTTCCAGCTCTGTTGCCCCTTCATAATCTTCTACTGGCAAAGCTTTCTGTCATATCAGCTGGCAAGAGAGAAGTGTTTCAGTATCACAACAAGAGCAATTATAAGAAGGTTTGGAACTGAAATAAAATTCCAAGTATAGTTTTTACAATCTACTCAGGGTTAATGTTACAACTATACTTAAAAAGTAGAAGCCTTGGAATTGCATAGATACAATTATCCCACTATCATTTATGCTAAAGTACATTACATCTCTGTGAATTAAAAATCCATAGGTCCTCTGCCCCACCCCAACAATAAAAAAGAAAGAAAGAAAAAAAGGGGCACCTGGGTGGCTCAGTTGGTTAACAGGCAACTCCTGGTTTTGGCTCAGATCATGATCTCAGGGCCATGAGATCAAGCCATGTCAGGCTCTGTGCTGGGCATGGAGTCTGCTTGAGATTCTCTCTCTCAAATAAATAAATAAATAAATAAATAAATAAATAAATAAAAAAAACCCCATAGGAAAATGTAGTATTTTTTTTCTTTATTCAAGGTATTCTATTTTTAACTTTTTGAGGAACCTCCATACTGTTTTCTAAAGTGGCTGTCTTATGACCCAGCAAAGGCACTACTAGGTATTTACACCAAAGATATGGATGTAGTGAAAAGAAGGGTCACATGCACCCCAGAGTTCATAGCAGCAATGTCCACAATAGCCAAATTGTGGAAGGAGCTGAGATGCCCTTCAACAGATGAATGAATAAAGAAGATGTGGTCCATATATACACTGGAATATTACTCAGCCATCAGAAAGGATGAATCTCCACCATTTGCATTGACATGGACGGGACTGGAGGGGATTACACTAAGTGAAATAAGTCAAGCAGAGAAAGACAATTATCATATGTTTCACTTATTTGTGGAACATAAGGAATAACATGGAGGACATTAGGAAAAGGAAGGGAAAAATGAAGGGGGGCAAATCAGAGAGGGAGGTGAACCAAGAGAGAATATGTTCTCTGGTTTCAGGGGGATGGGGAGTGGGGGTGGGTTGCTTAGCCAGGAGGTGGGTGTTAAGGAGGACACGTGTTGTAATGAGCACTGGGTGTTATATGCAAACAATGAATCATTGAACACTACATCAAAAACTAATGAAGTACTGTATGGTGACTAACATAACATAATTTTAAAAGTGGAAAAAAAGTAAGTATTCTAAAAAAATTAAGAAGAAAAATATTTTTTATGTTTACTCAATATTTATAATTTTAATGCTCATTTCATCTTAATGATAGCTTTTTTAATATCTGTATTTGTTCATATTATCGTGAAAGTAAACATGAGGTTTTTGGAGGATGGATAATTTTTTATTACTTAGAGCAATGATTGATTAGGTTCCTAATGACCTAATCCTTCTGGGTTGTGTGATGAGAGACAAATGTCACCATATACGCATGGAGATCTGTACTGCATATGAACAACCTTGAAATTAGTAATCTGGGAGCTTATATAGGAGAGAAATAGTTATCCTCCACTCCTGAGAGAGAGAGAGGGAAATGTGTTCTCTTGTTATTTGTAGTTCTTTCAAGATAAACACCCAGTTCCAAGGTCCTATGTTTCCTCCCCTTTGAATGGAAGAACATACTTCTGAGGAGGTCAATCTGCCACTAATTATTTAACATATTTTATGTTTCAAGCCTTGTCCTTCAAGCTAGGTTACATGTTTATTTACTCAGAAAGCCCTCATTATGAAGGAAAATGAAAACATGTACTTTCTGACTAACTACTAACTAACTACTTGACATCCTGTCTGTTAAATTTTTCTTTAGCTTGAAAACCTCCCTCCAGTATTTAAGGTAGTTCAAGTCAATTGAGACAAACTTTCTTAGTTTCCTGTTACGAAACATGTCTTTATTTTACCTTCAATCATAAGGAGTAT
This sequence comes from Lontra canadensis, assembly GCF_010015895.1. Lineage (NCBI taxonomy): Eukaryota > Metazoa > Chordata > Mammalia > Carnivora > Mustelidae > Lontra > Lontra canadensis. The sequence continues at coordinate 904,633 of NW_022631162.1, forward strand.
TTTCAGTAGAAATAGAATACCAATTCAGTAGTTTTATTAATTTATTTCCTTTTATCATTTTTAGGTTTCTGTTCCACTGCTTTCTGGTACTGATTTCTTTTTCTTTTTCTTTTTTCTTTTTCTTTTTTTTTTTGTCTGCTTTCAAGATCTTTAATTCAATAAGCCAATATATAGTACATTATTAGTTTCAGATGTAGAGTTCAGTAGAATTCAATCCAACATAACACCCATTGTTCATCACATCATGTTCTTTCTTGAATGCCAGTCACCCAGTTACCCCATCCCCCACCCACCTCCCCTCCAGCAACCTTAGTTTCTTTCTCATGGTTAAGAGCCTCTAATGGTTTGTCTTCCTCTCTGATTTCTTCCCATCTAGTTTTATCTTCCTTCCCCTATAATCCTCTGTGCTATTTCTTATATTCCACATATGAGTGAAACCATATGTTAATTGTATTTCTTTGATTAACTTATTTCACTCAGGCTCCAGTTCCAGCTACACCCTTTTTGATGGCTGAGTAATATTCCATTATATATAGTATATATAAATATTATATATACACACATATGTATATATATGCATATATGCATATGTGTGTATACATATATATATATCCATATATATATTTATCCATTCACCTGTCAATGGACCTCCACAATTTGACTATTGTGGATATTGCTGTGGTAAACATTGGGTGCAGTTGCCCATTTGGATCTCTCTATTTGTATCTTTGGGGTAAATACCTAATAGTGAAATTGCTGTGTCATTGGATAGCTCTATTTTTAACTTCATGAGGAGCCTCCATACTGTTTTCCAGAGTGGCTATACCAGCTTGCATTCCCACCAACAGTGTAAGAGGGTTCCAGCAATAGACAACAAAAAAGAAATAAAAGTCATCCTAATAGGCAAAGAAGAAGTCAAACTCTCAGTTTTTACAAATAACATCATACTTTATGTGGAAAACCCAAAATCTACCCCCAAAATTGCTAGATCTCATACAGGAATTCAGCAACATGGCAGGATATAAAATCAATGCACAGAAATCAGTTGCATTTCTATACACTATAAACTAACAAGGAGGTAGATGAAAGAGAAATTAAGGAGTCAATTCCATTTTCAATTGCACCAAAAACCATAAGATATCTAGGAATAAACCTAACCAAAGACATAAAGGATCTGTACTCTGAAAACTATAGAACACTCATGAAAGAAATTGAAGAGGACACAAAGAAATGCAAAAACATTCCATGCTCATGGATTGGAAGAACAAATATTATTAAAATGCCTAAGCTACCTAGAGCAATCTACACATTCAATGCAATCCCTATCAAAATATAATTAACATTTTTCACAAGATGTTCTTTTTATTTTTTCTTCTTCAGTTTGGCTCTGAGGCACCAAGGTATGGATTTCTTCTTATTTATCCTGCTTGACATATGCTGGGATTCTTGAATTGGCGAATTCATGTCTTGAAGAACATTCATGAAGTTTCTGGCCATTATTTTTTCCAATAAATTTTCTGCCTTATTTTTTAGTTCATTCCTGTCTAGAGCTCTGATTCCACATGTGTCAGACTGGTCAGTGTGGTTCCTCATGTGCTTAAGGTTCTGTTCATTGGTTTTCATCATTTTCCTGTCTTGTTCACACTGAATCATTTCTAGCACTCTGTCTTCATGTTCACTGCTTCCTTCCTCTGTTACCTCCATTCTGATGCCTATCTCATCCATTGAAGTTTTGTGGTTTGTTTGTTTTTCCAGATAATGTATTTTCTAGATAATGCATTTCCCATTTTTTTTATTCTCTTTCTGTAGCTTCTATTTCTCATCTGAGACTTGTTATATGTTCACTCACTGCAAACACATTCTACTTTTTATCTTTGGACACAGTTGTCATAGCTGTTTTAAAATCTTGGCCTACTAATTTCAACACTGAATTGCACCTCATTAGGTCTAAACTGACTGCCTGCTTTCCTGAGAATGGCCATATTCTTCTGGTTCTGTTTACATAAAATAATTTTGGATTTAAAGTGTGACTTGGTAAATATTATGTTGTAAAGACTCTGTTATAATAATTTGACAATTGTTGGTGTTTTTAGTTTTAGTAGGCAAGTAACTTGGTTGGACTAAAACTGAAAATTTGTTCTCTTGGGTGGTGGTTCAAATGTTTGTTTAAGTCTCTCATACTCTGGGCTGCTTTGAGTCTTGCCCACACAGATGTGCTTCGGGGATCAGCAGACATTTGGGCAGAACATATGTGTAGAATGAATCTCTCTCTCTGGCTTTTCCATTTCCAGGATTCTATCCTTACCTCTCAGCATTCTGATTACCTTTTTGAGTTTTAATCTTTTTACAAACAATGCTGACTCTGGCCTTCATTAAAACCAAAAGCTATGTCAAAGAGAAGCTTATCCCTGTGTACTTACCGTCTTCCACAGTGTTACCTGTTCCTTCCTACATGCCGGATCTGCCTGCTGAATCCTATCTTAAGTGCCTTCATTGAGTTGTCCTTTGTGGGTTTTTTCCCCGCAGATTTTGTAGTAGGTATCTTCAGGAGGGTTGATCCAGTAGACACTTACTCAGTGAGACCAGAAGCAGAATTTCTACTTCCCTTTACTTTTATAAAAGTTTTAACCCCATGATTTAAATAGAATATTTTTATTTAATATTTTCCCTAATTCACTACTTAATCATTGATTCACTTGAAAATTAATGCAGGAAACAGGAAATTATATAAGTTTTCTTCAAAGAAAATTTAATTCAAGTAACTATAAATTATTGGAAAGTTTGAAAGGATCAAGAAACTATCACTGGAATTATTGATTAAAGAACACAGGACAATAGCTGAAATCTCTAGCCAAGGAAATGCTGCTGCTGTCAAAATTTTACTGCTTGCTCTCAATACAACACTTAGGAGAAGAAACTAAATCTAATTCCTACAAAATACTCAAATTCTTACTATTTTGTTTCTCTGTACAAGCAATATTAAAAAAAAAAAAAAGATGACTTTAGTTTTGCTTCCCATTTTCAGTACCATGAAGGAAACTGCAGGTAGAGGGTGAAACTGAAAGAAAGAAGAGAGGAGAGCTAGAGAAACAGACTGAGCTCTGATGATATCATGGTCCAATGACATCATGGTCTCATGACTTCATGGTCCAATGACATCATAGTCTGTGACTCACACTTTGCCTGCAGCTAATCTCTTGATGTGCTGATGTATGTTCAGAGAAAGGGGAAATGGATTCCTCTTCCTTTTTATGTACTGAATCCAGTATAAGTAGGAATTTTATCACGTTTTGTGGTACAATAAGAAATAATTTATCTAGGAATCATTTCATGTTTCTGTTGAGATACAAACCCTACTCCCTCCATCCCTCAGTATAGGGTTGGGTAAAAAGGCCTGTGAAGTCAACCACTCAGTGTTCCACCTTCTATTCTATCTAGGAGGAATTTTGCTTAAATTCCATATATAGCTGTGTAGACCGACAGCTGTAGCCTTTTGAATTGTATCACTAAGAATGAAGCTTTAAGACTTTCATCTCCATTTTTATCCTGTTATTCAGATAAAGCCAGCTTGTGGAGAAAGAAATCTAGCACAAAGAATGAACCTAGGTAGAGTGAAAGAGAGAAAGAGGAAAAGACTTATTCAATATACACCCATTCACTCAACAAATAGTTACTGAATAGCTGTTATGCATTGGGCAATATCCTAGAGATGGGGTTTATACATTTAGCAAAACAGAGAGGAAGATCCCCATGGAGTGGAAAACAGATATGTGGAGGAAAAAATAATCCTAACTGTACATAAAGTTGTGAGACATGTTAGAGAGAAGTAAATTATGGATGAGGACACTTCTCAGAGGTTAACCTCTGAGTCAAGACTCAGCATAATGATGTAATACAAGTTCTTGAATTGAGCCATATCTGGTCAGATTTGTCCTGGACTTCCCAGTTGTTTAAGCTAAAAGTCCCTTTCTTAAGCTAATTTGCACCATACTTCTTTCACTTAAAAACCAAAGGTGCTAACATAACACAGTCGTCTTTTTACAATGTAACTTTAACCAGTAGAATATCTATTTATCTTATATAGGTAGGTTATACAGATGCATCTGGTAGATAGACACATGAAAGACGATAGATGATGATGATAGATGGATGGATGATAGATAGATAGATAGATAATAGATAATTATAAGGATTTGGCTCAAGCAAGTATAGAGGCGGACAAGCCTCAAGATCTTCAGCTAGCAGATTGGAAATCCAGGAGAACCTGGTATAATTCCAGTTCAAGACTGAACACCTGAGAAGCAGTGGTGTAAGTCCAAGTCCATGTGCAGATGCTAGGGCAGGAGAAGACAGATGCCCTAGCTCCAAGACAGGCTGAGAGAGACAAACCTGTCCTACTCAGCCTTTTTGTTCTATTCAGGCCCACATAGAGGAGTGCAATCTGCTTTTCTCAGTCTATTAATTCAAATATTAATCTCATCCAGAAAACCCTCACAGACACACCCAGAATAATATACAACCAAATACCTGGGCACCACATGGCCCAGTCAAGTTTATATGAAAAGAAAAATAACCATCATATCTTGTTAGTTTTTAAACTAAACAATAGTCTTAAAGTTTAAGTATCGTCTAACAGCCATTTTCATTATATCAAATATAGAACTTTTCTTTTTCAGGTCAAAACTGTTTATATGTTAGAATTAAAAATTTTTGTTTTCATTTTTCTTCTCAGAGGTCCCATATTTAAAAAAATATTTTAAATTATACCTTTGATATATATTACCTTATTTTTCTTCACCTAATATAGCTTTCTTTTACTTTAATGCAATGCAATATTGCTTATTTTTTCTTCTCTCCCTCACTCTCTGGGGCAGAGAGGGGAGCAATGGAAATGAACATTCTTGAAAGCCTTCATCTGATAGAATCCTAAAAAAATGTAAATATAGAAATTAGAATTAGTTTCCTATAGCAGTTGCTGGAAAATATAACTAGAAACTATGGTTCACGTGTTGGCATTGTTCATACGTGGAAGTGGTGCCTGATTACAATGTTTCCTGGGCAAGTCAGCCACTCTCACAGCTGTGTGGACCTGCCATTTTGGGGGCCATACGTAGTATTTACAAACAAAACTTTACCAAGGTGAAGGGACTCAATTTCAGTTTCGTTTACATGCGTTTCTCCGAATGTGGAATTAAGGAGGTCCAGGGCTATTTCTTCGCTTGCATGCATGAGCTACATTGAAATCTTTGAGATGGAATTATGTTTCATCTAGGTTTACTGGAAGCCTGAGTTTAACAAAAGGGAATGGTAATTTTTAACTTCCTAGAAAGTATCTTCCCATGCCTGAGAAGGAAATAAGAGGCAGGTCCTAAATCTGTACCTGTGTAAAAATGTGATTCCAGAAATGTGACTAAGAGCAGTGTTTTTCAGGTTTCTTCTTGCTCGGAAACCTCAGGGGTCTTTGAATGGCTGCTGGGCAGTAGCGACAGGTCATGCATGGACAGGTCAGCAGCGCCCTGGGTGAAAATGTTAATTCAGGAAGATGCACTGAGGAGACCAGATGTCCCAGAAACCCCAGAATTCGTGGCTTTTTGGAAGGACTCACGTGCGCATATGACAATTGCTGGAAGCATCAGTAGCTGTTGTCAGATCTCTGCTGGTCACCTCCGAAAGTGATATAATGGCAAAGAAAAAGACCCAGACTCACGATGAGCTCATCTGGGAGTTTCTTCTGCTCTGCTGGCGTCTGCTAGGGATTGCAAGTAGGAACATCTCTGCCTGGAGCCCCTCCAGGACCTGCAGCAAACAGCACTGTGGTGGTGGACCTTGCTGCCAAGTGCCTTCAGTCTTCTCTCACATCCTCGTGTGAGTCACTCATGATTCATGAGGGAAGGTACAGACGGTGGGATTTTTGTATTCTCTCGCTGAAGAGGAAGCATAACAATTTCCAGGGAACTTGCAGTTCTGGAAATTGTGTTGGCTGAGTCCAGCAATAGAGGAGTGTGACTTTTACCCTCCTTTCCAGTGCAGGATAGGGAAGAGTGGCACACAAATGCAGAATGGGGACTTCATTGATTTTTCTCCAATGCCACAGCCATTTTCGTCTATCTTGGGTCAGGCTCTCTGAGAATTGCTGGGATGAATGAGGATCACCGGGGGACCCCAGGGCCATGCCCTGGAGGGTGCTACCCACAGGTTTTAGTCCTAATCCCTTCTCTTGGGGCGGACATTGATTGGAGATCTTGTCATCTCTAGGAAGCTAGCGAAAAGCAGAGAGTCAGGTCTGTGACCTGCATGCAAACTCTCCACCCTTCCCTTCAGCCCTCAAATCTGCTCTTTGCTGCTGTTCTTCCAGGTTTCAGTTCTGCCAGCTAAGACGTCACACTTTTCCCCTTCCCTCATACTAGGCTCCCATGCCCAATCCTCCGTGCAAAATTTGTGGGGTTCAGATGAACCTAGACTAACAGGGGGAACTGTGTTTCTTCTTTTGCATGATAGAATAAGACTTGATTTGTCCTGCAGATTCTAAGGAAAGAAAGGGCTCCTCCTCACATGAAAAACCTTGGAAGAGATAGCCCTGTGTCACCCTACAGTATGGGTTCTGACATTCATGTTTCATTCCCTAATCTGCAACAGATTTCAGCTACTAATGAGCTACCAAGCAATTTGGGACTAATTGCCAAATAATTGCCAATGCCAGTTTTTCTCCTGTTCCCTTTCTATCCAATTTGACCCATGAGACTTGAGGTCCATGGTGTTTCCTGCATCCTCTCTCCTCATTGAAAGCACTGGAACTGTGCCAAAAATAATATTGTAACAATAGCTCCCTGGAGATTTGGGAAGTATAAATATAAACCAGCATGTTGGCACCAGAGCTAATAAGAGAGCAAAGAAAATTTTCCAATGTTGCATTAGGGGATGTTGCTCAGAATTCTCAGCAGAGGAGGTAGGAATACACAGTTTTGGGCATTGAAATGTCAGCCATGGAGAGGAATAGAATGTATCCATTTCAGGATAGAAAGGATTGTAGTAACATTAATGTTTTAGTCTCATCTGGTTAGAATCTCTGGGTGTCACAGAATTCTAATAGCTGTGTGCTAAGGGCATAAAGAGAAATAGGCCTTGTTGGGTTATTTTATGTGGAAAACTAAGTGAAGATAGTGTTTTGGCCTACTGATAGCCAAGTGACAGTCACAAATGATAATTTTGGGAATGTTCTCATTATCCCATAAGCTCTAGTCTCGTTAGTGATGGTTACAAAGAGCATGTGAGGAGAGCAAGGCACACATGTGCATGGCAGCTTAAAAACATGGAGGATTGTATAGGGTTTGGGGAAGATAAAATAAAATAGAGCATCACCAACCGAGCTGTAGAGGCTCAGAAAAGGCTTCAAACCAATTCTATAAAATGTGTTTCCCAGAGCTCATGGAATGGACCCTCCTCTATCCACCATCCCTGAGAGCCTGGTTCCTCTGGGTAATTGAGACCCCTGGATAATTGAAAAAGAAAGGATAAATACCTATGACTCCTTGTCAAGAGTGAGTTTCCACTTTTAGTTCGTTCAACTTCCACTGTCGACTGTCACATGAAACTATTCTCTGGTGACAGTGGTGTACCAGCAAAGTGTAATAGGGGATGAAAGGGTAAAAGGAATGTCTAACTGAGATATTTTCCCTTATAGACCTTCCTCTGTCTTTAGACCTCACTACCAAATACTGTGTGGACAACAAATCTACAGCATAGGCCTCAGGGATGGAAGCTGAGGAGGTAAATGAATGACATTGCTCAGGGAAGAGCCTGGTGCTCTGCTATCGTGAGCCATCAAGAGATGCAGAGAGGACTGTGAAGAGCCAGAGTCATAGATAGAAACATAGAACCAATATCGTGCTTCCAGCCTTCTCTTAAAAGCAAGGGAACCTACAGCGAAAGCACTCAGAGCTGGTGTGGATGAAAGACTGTACGCCAAAGGTATGGGGTCAGCAGTCAGCTGGTCTCTTGAACTGAGCTATGCCTTAGCTGAGGAATTTCATTTTGCAATCTACATGGTGTTTTTATTGTCTGCAATTATTTGGTTGTTTGGGATGTTCATTTATTACTTTATTAAATTCAAACTTGATTTTAATTGAGTTGAGGGGGAGGATCTGCCCATCCTTTAGTGGGGAAAAATTGCAGGTGCTGGATCCCTCAAGATAAGGTGCATCTAACACAGCAGCGAGCTCTGTTGGAAATCCAGGAAAAAGGTGCAGAGATATAACAGCTCATGCTCAGGAAAGTTCTGATGCGTTGGACAGATTTCTGTCCTAAGTTTAAAACTACAACTATAGCAGAAGTCTAAATCAGGTTCCTCTTCCTGGCAGAGTGGTATGCAGGTGGTAAAACCAATGACCAGCCTGACCCTGAGAACCTGAGCTCCTTCTAGAGCCACTTCAGGGCGCTAAGGCTCCAACTCCCTTTTCTTCAGTGAGTCAAACAGGTCGTGGGATCAGATCAAAAGATAAACTGACATCAACACATTATTATTATCATCACTGAAAATATGCACAAATAAGAGGGGGGTTTGATGTTGGTTCAGTGATTTTGTAAAAATAAAATTATAGGGCTAAAGAGAAAATCTTAGGTGGAAATACACTTAAAGCACATCCAAAAGAAAACAGAAGAGCTAGCCACCACTTCCTGAAGATTAAACAATATTGGTAGCAGAAGCTGATATCTACTAACAGTCTGCAGTGTGCATATGCTGTGCTAAGTCCTCTAACTTCCATAAGGAGCCAGGGAGAGAGGTGCTCTTAGCGTCTTTATGCTACAGATGGGAACACGGAGGCACAGAAGGTTAAACAGATGAAAAATGGCAGAGTTGGGTTGTCACACGGGAACTCTTCAGACATTTCCATCCTAATTGCTATTTGAGATAGGCAGTGTGAAAAAATTACTTTGACCTAAGCATTGTAAGAGAGGCAGAAATGTCGCTGGAAACAGGTGTACTCTGAGTTTTGAAACAGCTCCATAAACTGACACGATGGACAGGCCATTTCCTGCCAGCATCTGCCTTTCCCCTTCTATTTGTTGTTCCTCCACCATAGTGGGATGCACTACCTGCATCTTTCAGGGTAAATAAACGGTCTATTCCTTCATTCCTGTTCTCTGTAGGTCAACCTTGGGGACCGAGTCAACCAAGCTAATTTCTCCTCTGTCACAGAGTTCGTGTTGCTGGGGTTCTCCAACCTTGGAGAAATCCAGCTCATCCTCTTTGCTGTGTTTCTGTGCCTGTATCTGATTATTCTGGGTGGGAACCTCACCGTTGTCACTGTCATACGCCTGGATCGCAGCCTCCATGTACCTATGTACTTCTTCCTGGGGATCCTCTCCATCTCTGAGACATGCTACACCTTTGTCATCCTGCCCAAGATGCTCCTAAATCTGTTGTCTCTGCTGAGAACAATCTCGTTCATTAACTGTGCCATTCAGATGTTTTTCTTCTTTGGTTTTGCTGTCACTAATTGCATGTTGCTGGGGGTCATGGGTTATGACCGTTATGCTGCTATCTGCCATCCACTTCGGTACCCTATCCTAATGAGATGGCAGGTATGTGGACAGCTGGCAGCCACCTGTGCTGTGATTGGCTTTTTGTTCTCACTGACAGGCTCATTCTTAGTCTTTGAACTCCCTTTTTGTGGTCCCAATAAAATCAACCACTACTTCTGTGACATTTCACCAGTTATCCAGCTTGCCTGTACTGAAACCTACATCCATGAGCTGGTCATCTTCGCTGGTGGAGTTGTAGGACTCATGGTCCCCCTGACTTTCATATGCATATCTTATGGTTTCATTGTCCATACCATTCTGAAGATCCCATCTACCGATGGCAAGCGGAAAGCCTTCTCCACCTGTGCGTCCCACCTCACTGTGGTCATTGTCCACCATGGCTGTGCCTCCTCTGTCTACCTTCGACCCTCAACCAAGTTCTCATCTAACAAAGATAGGCTTGTGACAGTGACCTACACAGTTGTGACTCCATTGTTGAACCCAATGGTGTATAGCCTCAGGAATAAAGATGTCCAGATGGCCATAAGAAAAGTGATTACCAGAGGAAGGTTTTATCCTAAAGCTCTGTGATGAGAGTACTTGGCATCTATGAAAACCTCCTTTCTGAGGATGTAACAATAATTATACAGCTGACGATACGGTCACCTTTCATTTACATAGCATGGGATAGCCTCACAGTGCAAGCTTCCCCAGGTTATTATTTTGATAAGCATTGTGGAGTGCAGCTGTGAATTTGAGTTGATTGTTAATCAGATATAAGTCTCAAATGCCTTTAAACTTGCACAAGTAAGTATTTTGATTTCTTAGAACTGGAAACAGGCATCCTTGGATGCATAGACCAAGTTCATTCCATTTCAGGAAGGACAGCACGTTGTGAAAAGTCATTCCGTCTAGAAGGTTCAGCCATCACAACTTCTCAGTGATTTAGAAAAATCTTCTTAGGGTCTTTCACAAAAACCATGGGTAAAATGGAATAAATCTAACTGAAAATTATTACTATAATCAGGAGCCATCCACACTGGGAAGGATCCGAGGCTATCACTTCCAATCACACTCTCATCACAGAGCCCCAACTGCGGTAGCCCAGCCTCTGACTGACGGCTAACTAGGGGCCAGACAATGTTAAATGCCCCTAAGTGTTATCAAGTCCCACCTTTGTTTTTCTTCCTCCTTTTGGTCCTAGTTATTACCTCTGGATGTGCATATCTTCTATATACTATTTCACTTACGCAGTGACAACTCAAACATTTTAACAGGATGATGCATTGTCCTGTCTCAGCTGATGACTCCTTTGACCTTCATGACAGCTCAGAGCCCACAGACCCCTCAAAATCCTCGTCATCCGTCTCTTCATTATTTTCAAGAAATTTCCCATTTTTTTAAGAGTATTCTTCAAATGGGTCACCAGGAAATGGGGACAATATTCCAGGTGATAGGATAGCCATCTGCCTTGTGCTGGAATTCAATTTTATGTTAATACACCTTAGGGGTTTTGTTTGTTTCTTTCTTTTGTTTTGTTTTGTTTTCTCTCCCATTTCCTGTTAATTCTGTCACAGGCATGCTCTTCCTTAACTCCTATGTCCCTTATGCTACAGGATTTTATGTTGTATATCCCCAATCCTATCTTTACAAAGCCTATTTTGGTTAGTTTAGTTTAGTTGTGTTATTCTCTAAGGCAATCTCATATCTGGTATTTTTCCCCTTAAATCTCTGCCTTTAGCTTGTGCCTAGAATATCCAGCTCTTTTCATACTTTACTTATAACCTCGAGGCTACTGGTCATCTCTCTTATAACTGCATTCTGTTCCTTCCAGAACTGGAGGCTACACAGTACATGTACTGTGCAGAGACACAATTAACAGTGGCTGCACGGAATCCCATGTTGATTTATGCTCAGTGGCAAGGAGCCCTGTGCTAGGTACACGTGCCTGCCAAGCATTTGTTCTGATGGTGCACGTGCTCAGAGGCTTCCCACCCTCATATTGGGTGCTCCACAAAACAGAGTCACTTTCTCCGTCTCCGGAAGTTTCCATTTAGGGGCACTCACACTTTGACTTCGGCTCCACGGAAATCACAGAATACGTGTTCTTCTCCAGCAACTGTGAGTTCTAAAAAGAAATAGTTCCTCCCTTTCAGAAACTACACTCTGGGAAGGGATGTCAGATTGGTGGGCAAGAAGACGAGATGCTCTGTGACACGGTAGGGACTCCCTGGGCCACCACGGGGCTCCGGCAGTCTTCCAGTAGTCTGATGATGGAAGCAGGAGCCTGAGGGAAACTGGGCATGGCTTTCTGAAGTCCGATCAGAAAATCTTTTGAAGGGCTTGAAAAGTCCCCTCCATTGTCACAGAGACCAGTGCCACAGTCCTGCTCCCTGTCCAGTCCCCACGTCCCCACCTCATACCCCTTACAAGACACAGTGGTGGCAACGATGCCCCATAACAGTCATGCTATTTGTAACCACTCTTAAAGCTCAAGTTCTACACTTTATTATTGAGGGCTTCCCTTTCTTCTTCCTTTTTACAAAACCCCACTGTGATGAGATTAAGTGGGCAGAAAAGGAGCAGAGCATAAGGTTTCCGGATCCAGAGATGATCCTGAGAAGGCAGCCTCACCCCTGCAAGACTCTCCTGGCTCATCACACTATTTTTCCTGACTCTACAGTCAGAACCTCTAGCCAGCCCACCTACCTACTTTCCTCCGTTTCACTTGTCCTTTTAAAATGTTTGTTTATATAAGAAAAGAAGAGAAAAGTATTGTATGGCAACACCTCAACCTTAAAAACCCAGAGATCTAATTTTTCCACCATTCCCTTTGAAGTGAATGCGGCTGGAGAAAATTCTGTAATAAATCTTATTATTACAATAAGCTGACAATCAACACCTAAAATGTAATTTTTTAATATCTTTTTTTTCCTGAAAAATATCAGCCTATTCTTTGCTGAAGCTACTGCACATAGACTCCCTTCTACCTAAAACATTAACTAACTGCTCCCTTCCACAGCCCTGTCCCTCAGTCCTTCCAAACACAGTGCCACTCCAGGACCCTGCATCATTCTTTAGGGGAAAACCCCAGGGAGTGGACTGAAATGCCCTGTTCCTCTTGTCTGGGACTTTGCAAATGTACGTGCCCCACAATTATTCCTATATCTTCCTCCATCCCTGTTGTAGCATGAGCGTCCCCTTCAGTATTCTCAAATACACTTCCTTCTCACATGCCCTGCGTTCTGTCCTTTCCCTGCTTACCGATGCTCCCCCAACCTCTCTAGGGAAGCAGGCCTCCCCCCATCCTGCACAGCAGGGGTTGACCCTGCGTGAGCAGACACGAAGCAGGCGTGTGTCTAGGTGTTTTCAGACTGTGGGTTTACGCCAGATCACACACGCCCTCCCGAAGCGGGTGTGCGAGAAGCCCCAGACGAACTCTAAGGAACCAGACAATCGACGCCAGAGGTCGACCCATGGCCCCTTGAGCGGTGACGTTTTCAGGCAGAAGCGGCCGAGGCTGGATGCTGGGAAAGGAGGGAGGGAGCGACCGGCTGATGCCCGCGGACCACTTAGTGCACCCGCTTCAAACGCCAGCCCTGACTTACTCCTTCCGCCCACATTTACCGAGCACCTGCCGTGAGGGGAGATGCGCGGGTGAAGGGACCGGGGCTCCCGGTTTCCAGCTCACTCCCCGCGCTCCCTCCCGCAGGGTCCGCGCGGATGCGCTCATGGTTCTAGTTCAAGAGTAAAGATGCTCAGAGCTGCCGTCCTACACGTTGTAAGTGATGCTCCCCTCCCTTCCTACACTTGTAAAAATATTTTATTTACTCATTTGAGAGAGAGACAGAGCACAAGCCGGGGGCAGGTGCAGAGGCCGAGGGAGAAGCAGACTCCCCGCTGAGCAGGGAGCCGGATCTCAGGACCCTGGGATCATGACCTGAGCTGAAGGCAGAGGCTTAATGGACTGAAACACTCAG
>NW_022631162.1:918534-987403 GCF_010015895.1 Lontra canadensis
TTTGGGGATGTTGGTATGTATATATATACATACCAACATCCCCAAATTTTATTTATAGTGAGCACTGGGTGTCGTGTATAAACAATGAATCTTGGAACACTGAAAAAATAAAATAAAATTAAAGAAATTCATTGCCCGTTCGCCTGGGTGACTCCGTAGGTTAAAGCCTCTGCTCAGGTTGTGATCTCAGGGTCTTGGAATCGAGCCCCGCATCAGGCTCTCTGCTCAGCAGGGAGCCTGCTTCCCCCTCTCTGCCTGCCTCTCTGCCTACTTGTGATCTCTGTCAAATAAATAAATAAAATCTTAAAAACAAACAAACAAACAAATAAATAAATAAATCATTGCCAAGAAAAATAAAATATGTATATACCAATGTCCTCAAATTTTATTATGTATTTATGATATTAAATAATATATTTATAATACATTATTTATATTTAAATATAACTGTTAATTTATATTTAAATACAACTGTTAATCATATAACTATATTAATATATATTAATAATTATATTAATAATTAATATTAATAATAAGTAATATTAATAAATAATTAATATTTGTTGCATTAAATACTATATAATATATAATAATATATATGTTATATGTTATATTATGCAGTCTGTGTGTATAGTGTATGTATATTACATATGTATTATATATTATGTATAATAATAAAGGTATAAAATATGTTATATATGTATATTATACATATATTACTTAATAACAAATATGTGTTATGTTTATTATGTATTTACATTATATTTATTATAAAAATATGTATATATCTATATTCTTATAGTTAGTATATATTATATAATATTTATAAATATATAAATAATAAATATATATTTATTGAGTTTAGTTATAAATTTTTTATGTTGCCTTGAGAACTTAATGAATATTAAAAAGGTAAGTAATGACTCTTGCTCTTACCAAGATGGGTTAATAGAAATTGGAGTTGAATTCCCATCTTAAAAAATTAAATTCTGGGAAAAATGAACATTTTCCGGACATTGTACAACAGGCATCATAAGGTCCCCAAGAGAAGAGACGGCACAGACCCGCAACACTTCCATCATCATAGAGAGTTGCCCTAAAACAAACACCTATAAGGTAAAGGTGACATAAAATGGAGTTACGCAAAACGGAATCTACTCAATTAATTTCAAAAGGCAGTAAAAAATGAGATTAAAATTTAACACCAGAGATTACTCAATTGGATAAAAAGAAAATCTACTTATATACAATCTCTAAGGTGCCTACTTTAATTATGAACCACAGGTCACTTGAAGATTCAAAGATGGGAAAAATACATGCCATGACCCCCAAATTGAATCCAAGCTGTAGTGACTGTATTAATATCAGCCAACGTTAATTTTAGAACCAGGGACATTCCTTGAGATAAAGGGTGTAATTTCAGAATAGTAAAGTGTTCAATTCATCAAAAGAACATAAAAATCCCAAATATATATGTATACAATCACAAAAATTGAAAATTCATTAAAGAAAACATTGATAACTGACAATCTCCCGTTATAGTTGAGGAGTTCAACACTTCAGTCTCAGTAACTGAAAGAACAAGGATACCTCAAATAAGGATATAAAAGGACAAAGAGGGGTGCCTGGGTGCCTCAGTGGGTTGGGTCTCTGCCTTCCACTTGGGCCATGATGACAGGGTCCTGGGATCGAGCCCCGCATCTGGCTCTCTGCTCAG
Organism: Lontra canadensis; assembly: GCF_010015895.1. Taxonomy (NCBI): domain Eukaryota; kingdom Metazoa; phylum Chordata; class Mammalia; order Carnivora; family Mustelidae; genus Lontra; species Lontra canadensis. Next base: position 920,252 of record NW_022631162.1, read on the forward strand.
CAGGGAGCCTGTTTCCTCCTCTCTCTCTGCCTGCCTCTCTGCCTACTTGTGATCTCTCTCTCTGTGAAATCAATAAATAAAATCTTTAAAAAAATAAATAAAAAATTAAAAGGATAAAGATATACTATATTTGTAACTATGAAGTATATAAGCATATAATACAACCATATAAAGATAAAATAAAAATGTATAAGATTTTAACAATACTGTTAACCAATATGATCTAACTGATATTTATTGAATGTTTCACCCCAAAACTGAATACACATTCTTTTCAAGTATGCAAGGAATACTTACCATGATAGACCACATGCATGGCTATCAAGTCTCAGAATATTTTGTAAGATTTAATTAATACATAAGGATATGTTCTCTGGTTACAACTAAGTTAAAACCAAAAAATGTTAATACAGAGACCTCTACAACATACTGACCAGATTATTAACATTTAAATTACACACTTCTAAACAGCTGACAGGCCAAAGTTGGGGGGTATCACAAAAGAAATTAGAATTATTTTAAACTAAATAAAATGAAAACATGACATACCAAAATTACTTAGAGGCAGCTAGAGCAGGGTTTATGGGGAGATTTATATTAAATGCTTATAATACAAAAGGAAACATCCAAATCTATAAGCTAAACTTCTGTCTTAAGAAACAAGAAAAAAGAATAAATTACAGTAATTCAAGCAGTAGAAAGGATATTATAGATGTTCTTCACACAATAAAATAGTAAAGAGAAAATCAATAGGAAACCAATAAAATCAAAGTAATTTTATTGGAAAAAATCAATAAAAATGATAAATCTCTAAGAAGACTGATCAAGGTAGAAAAGACACAGATTATCAATATTAAGCAATAAACAAGAGCTATCTTACATATACTGTAGACATTTAGAAATATCATGAACAACTTTGTGCTAATAAATTTGACAAATTAAATGGCATATGACTTGAAAGACAAAGTTTCAAAGCTCATTCAAGAATAAACCAAAAACAAATGAAGTAGTGTATGGTGACTAAGACAACATTAAAAAAAAAAAAAAAACAACCAATGACCTGAATATTTCTATATCTATTCAAAATGTAACTTTTATGGTTAAAAACTTTTTACAAATAAGTGTCCAGGTTAGTTCAGCGGTGAATTTTAACCAAATATTTAAGGGGAGAGTTGTATCAATTCTACACGCTCTTTCTTATGGACTGAATGTTTGTGGTCCTGCAAACTCCTGTGTTGAAGCCTCAGCCCCCGACATGAGTGTATCTGGAGATCCTGCCTTTATGCAGGTCAGTCAGGCTGAAGGTGGTTACCTTCTCTCTCCATTCCGTGAGCCACAGGAGAAGGAGTCCACCTGCGAGCCAGGATGCGTCTTCATCAGGAACTGAACCGGCAGGGACCGGATCTGGGATTTCAAGCCTCCAAAACTATGAAAGGATAAATGACTCTTCAAAACACCCTTTTAAGAAAATGAAAGGTCAACCACCATGTGGGAGAATGTATTAGCAAGACATATATCTGACAAATAATTGCATCAGAGTATAAGAAGAATTCTTAAAGGTTATAGATAATAATAAGAAAAAACCTAGTTTAAAACTTGGGGAAAATATCTGATCAGACACTTGCACAAAGAAGTTTTCAAAATTGCAACTAAGAAAATGAAAATGTGCTCAACATCAGGACAATGCCGGTTTCAGCCCACGTGAGACCCTCATCTACCCTACCAGATGGCCACAGGGGATGTTTGAATTACTAACCATCGGTAAGGTTATGAACAGCTGGAGTTCTCATACATTGCTTGTAGGAATGGGAAATAATTGAGCTTCTCCGGGAAAGTTGACAATCTTTTTATAAACTTACGCAAAAATTTTATCCTACTATGTGGTAATAATACCATAACTACCCTCATCTCCTGGAAGGAAATTACAGTCCAAAGTCACCACAAGACATATTTTAAACAGGCATAGTAGCTTTATTGACAACAGCTCCAAACCAGAAACAGCCGAAGCAAACTGTGCTGTGCATGTAGTGGAGCAGCACTCAGCAATTCCAGGTAACCCGCACATGCAACAGCATGAAGGAGCGTCAGTGCATCTGTGGGCTTGTAGCTAGGAGGTGAAAGCAGTGGGACCAGATGCCTGACCTCAGTCCCCCTCTGTGGGGCTGCATTTTCCACATGACCAGGTGCTCTCCCTGGGCTGCCGTGAGGGGCTTTAATGGGTGGGTGGGGCTGGCAACAGCAACCCGGGACCTAGAGGGTACGCCACTACATGAAAAAATCCAGACCGAGAGAGGCAGATAACATACAATTTCACTTTTATGTGGTACAAAACAAAACAAAAAACCAAAACCAACCAATCAACAAACAAAAAGAAACAAGTAAAAACAGACTCTTAAATGCAGAGAACTGGTGGGTGCCAGAGGGGAGGTGAGGGTGGGGTTTGGGGGACACAGATAAAGGGGATTAAGAATCCACTTACATGATGAGTAGTAAGAAATGTATAGAACTGTTGAATGTGGGGAGCCTGGGTGGTTCAGTGGGTTAAGCCTCTGCTTTCAGCTCAGGTCATGATCTCAGGGTCCTGGGATGGAGCCCCACATCGGGCTCTCTGCTCAGCGGGGATCCTGGTTCCCTTCCTCTCTCTCTGCCTGCCTCTCTGCCTACTTGTGATCTCTGTCCAATAAACAAATAAAATCTTTAAAAAAAAAAAACACAAAACCTGTTGAATAATTATATTGTATACCTGAAACTGACGATACTTCATGTTAATTATACTTCAATTAAAAAAATTTAAGAACCCTAAAGGCATTATGACAAATGAGCCTGACACAGAAGATTATAGATTGTATGATTCCTTGTATATGAATTTCTAGAAAAGGGAAAGCGAAAGGGACAAAAAGCATGTCAGTTGCCAGTGGTAGGTCTAGCGGTAAGAGTAAAAGACTTAGTGAGAAAGGCACAAAGAAACTTTTGGGGATGATGGAAATGTTCTGTGTAGTGATTGTTGTTGTCTGACAACTATATACTTTTCCAAAACTTAGTACACTTTAAAAAGGTGAAATTTATTGAATGGAATTATACTTTACAAATATGATTTTAAAAAGGCTGACTGCAACATAAGAAGTGAAAAGTAATTGCTAATAAAATCTACAGTAAGCAGACATAGAAAATCTTCTTTTTAGCGCTTAATATTTTGAAAACACATGGTATGCGTTCTAAAATTTACCGAGGTTTTCACAAAGCTTGGGCCACTCATTGGCTTTGAACTTTTGAATCCACAAATGATAAAATGATGACTTTATTTGGATGAACACATGCCAGTGTCTCTAGAAAAATAGAGAGATGGGAGGAAGTGGGGAGGGAGGGAGGGAGGCAGGGAGAGAGGGAGCAAATCTCCAAGTCTGTAAGAGGGAAAATGGGACAGAGTTAGAAGGGAAGAAGAAAAAGAGGTAGAACAGAAAGAAAGAAGGGAGAAAGGGAGGAACAGGAAGGGCCAACATGTCAAAATGTATTTACAATTCCCATTTTCATCTTCTGTGTTTAAATGTGTATTTATTCAATTATCCCTTCTACAAATATGTATTAAACACCTACTATGTGACAGCTGAATGCACAGATGACACATTAGTAGACAGCATGCTCTTATGGACTCCGCATGTTAGTGGAAGAACAAAATATGTCCTCATTTCAAATAATTCTTGGAAAATGTTTAAAACTTGTCTGCTGAGCTAGAAGAGGCTACTTCTTGGGGATCCGGCCCTTCAGCCATGCTCATGCATGCACAGACACGCAAACACAGGGGATCGGTGTTGAAGTACTGGAGGCTGAAGGACAAGGTGTGGGGTGTAGAGTCATGTCCTCCTGACTCAGGCCTGAAGGGATTCTGTATGTTTTTAATGACTCAAAGCCACGTCTTCCATGGGCCCACTTCCTTTGCAAAGTATGGTCTTCTTGAGGGCTGCCTTTACTTCACGATTCCTCAGACAGTAGATGATAGGGTTGAGGAGGGGGACAACAACAGTGTAGAGCACAGACACCGCTTTGTTGGAATCATAGGCATACATGAGCTTGGGGCGGGCATAGGTGAAGAGGGTTGTGGAATAAAAGAGGATTACAACTGTCAGGTGAGAGGCGCAGGTGGAAAATGCCTTTTGGCGGCCCAGTGTGGAAGGGATCCTGAGGATGGTGCTGAGAATGGAGGCGTAAGATGCCACCACTACACAAAGGGGGATGGCAATGACCATGAGGGCCAAGAAGAAGTCTACTAGCTCAGCCTGTGAGGAGTCCTCACAGCAGACATTGAGGAGTGGAGAAATATCACAGAAGTAGTGATTGATGTGGGGTGTGCCACAGTAGTAGAGTCGGGCTATGAACACCATCTTAATCATGGCAGTCACGAGCCCACAGAGCCAGCATCCCCCAGCCAACGTACCACACAGCTGGTTGGTCATGATAACTGAGTAGCGTAGTGGATTACAAATGGCTACGTGGCGGTCAAAGGCCATGACAGCAAGGAGGATGTATTCCGTGCAGACAAAGGTAACAAAGAAGTAAAGTTGAGTCATGCAGCCATTGAAGGAGATGGTCTTGTCATGGCTGAGGAAGTCTACCAGCATCTTGGGGCTGATGACTGTGACATACCACATCTCCAGGAAGGAAAGATTGCTCAGGAAGAAGTACATGGGCTTGTGCAACTTCCCATTGCTGTGAATGGCCAGAATAATGAGAGCGTTCTCTAGCAAGGTCAGCAGGTAGGCTGCCAGGAACACAAGGAAGAGCAACATCTGGAAGGCCGGCCATGTTGGAAATCCCAGAAGAATGAAATGTACGGCTGCTGTACGGTTATCTACTTCCAGAACCTTGGTGATCATACCTGGCTGGGGGCACAGACAAAATCAGTTTTTCCCATGTCCTGAGCACCAGCCTATGGTTCCTGACATTGACAGAGCCCAGCAAACTCATGGCAATAGAAGTTCTCCTGCCGTTATACCTTTACTTCCTCCTACGGCATGATCAAAACCAAAATTTGGACAAAAATGTACTTTAGAGAGCTTATATTTTATTTTTTCTCAAATTGAACCAAGAGTGGTAACTCATCCGAGGTCCCACAGAAGTGAAATTGGAAACCTAACTCCAGTTAGTTCTATACCTTCCTAATACATCTCCATTTGGCATAGGAGGATGGCCTTCATATCACCCCTTCACTATAAGCAAGAAATCCAATCTACTGCATATGGGAAGGAGGCAGGAGACTCAAGTGTTCATCCCCAGGCATAATCTGTATGACTCTGGAGAAGTCTTATGGCCCCACTTACCTAGAAGGAAAGATTTCTACTGCTTTGTTTTGTTTTGTTTCCTATTTAACAAGGTTGTAGAGCTTAAATGAAGCAATATTTGAGCAAACACACAGGGTTAATAGCAAATTTGATATGAATATTCACCAGCTTCCTGGAGAACAAAATCAAATAGATAATTGAAAAGGTAATGTTTTCTTTCATCCAATTCATTGTATGGAGTACTTGATTAGGAGTTTGGAAAAAGTAAATCAAATCCCACTTTTGTATCCCTCCAGCTAAGTGAGCACATGACTTCATTTTCAGAATACTAATTCTTTTATTTTCAAGGTGGATATAATATAATTTCATCACATCTGTAAACATCTAATGAGCTTTAAGGTTTAAATTAAATCCCCATGGAAATTCTTGTGACCTTCCCAGGATGCACTGCTAATTCTCCCTGCCAAAAACTGAACACAGACCGACACAGCCATTGTTAATGAAAACGGAGGGGATTGCAAGACCTTTCCAGGGGCATCAGGAAAAACGGAGAACCTGATGCCTCTGCCATCAGTGAGCCTCCTGTATGGCTCCCCCCCCCCACCACCATGGATGCAGTCTCCTTCCGGGGGGCAGAAATACTCCAAACCTGAACCTCAAACCTCCCACCTCCCATGTCGAGTGCCTCACTCTTCCCAGGCTTTCTCTGGGACCTACGGCCTGATTCCTCCCTCCCACGCTTGCCCAGAGTCCGTCTCTCTTGTTCTCTTCTCCTCAAAAACTCTGCTTGTGTGCAGGACATATGACGCACGGCTGGGGAAGGCTGTCTGTTTTTCCTGAGCTGGAAAATGGCTGCCCACCCCATCCACCTCCCTCTCTCTACCCAGACCTCGTTCTAGGATCCTAAAGTGAGGCAGAACAGCCACCTCTTAGGGACCCACGTTAGAGAGGAACACAGACACAGATAAACAAACCAATATCTAATAGTGCAAATTCAACAAACAAGTTTGTTTTCTGTTGGAACTCAGCCTTTAATTCACACAGACACACACACACACACGCACACAGAGCACAAAATGGTCCCTGCTTGCCATGGCCTAGGATTCACGAGGTAGTGTAGGGATGGTGGAGCTTACAAACAAGGCAAGGTCCATGAACCCCGAGCTCCCTCAGCTGCTTTCTACTCTTCTCTGAGTGTGAGGATCCAGCGGCAGGAAACTTATTAGTGAACTAACTTAGGCCCACCCTCCAGCCAGGCTTTCACTCAGCACACCTCTGTCCTGGCAAACAGATGCATGAGATCAACCTGTTTCCAGCTACTGAGGACCCATGAGATCAACCTGTTTCCTCCCTCCCAAATAGGGGGAGCATGTCCATTTGGGAGGCACATCCTTGATGCCCAGTAATAAGACACCAGTCTCTTGAGCTGTGTCCTTGGGCTCATTCCCTCTTGCATTTCTCTATTCCAACAATGGGCAGGGAGGGCATTACACCTGGAAGTCCTTTCTTCCAAGGTCCCCCAGGAAATGGGATGATGCAACATATTGTCAGGACTTCAGCAACAGGCACTGGCTGTCATTGTCAGAGGAGATGCCTCAGCCCTGAAGCTGGGCATGAAGGCAGCCCCTGGAACTGGAGACGAAGACCTAGCACATGTGGGGGGGATGTTCTCACAGGAGTTGTGCATTCTTTCCTGTACTTCCCACAGGAATGTAAGGGTCAGAGGCAGCACTGCCAGGGAAATGAGCATGAGAGGAAGATAGGACAAAATAAAGGAGAAAGAAGAAGGTATACAGAATTCTGCCAAAAACATCTGACTGAGCAATCGTATCATTTAAGCATGGGATTAGCTTTGTTTTCTAGTAGTCCACTAAAAGAGGAAAAGTCAAATAAAAGAGGAAAAGAATTGGAATTACAGTATGAGCACATCTGAGCCTTGAAACTCTCCATAAATATAAAATGTACATATTACAGAGAGATAGACAGATGATAGATAATAGATGGATGATGGGTAGGTAGATGCATAGATAGACTTGTATCTATATATATAATATGCTTTGCCAATAGTCCCGTGCAATGTAAATGCAGGACGGGGTCTAGGTCTCAGATCTCCAGGGCTGGGTCATCTTAGTCCCATCAGTGGCTTCCAAGGTCATTTATCAATTCTGTCTGGCAGACAGAGGAGGAAGAGAGCAAGGCTCAGAGAGTGACAGCCTTTGTTCCCACATGAGATCGGCAGCAAGCGGATCCCTGCGCAGAATGGGCTGCCCCATGGCAGACAAGGCCTCACGTTTGCAAGATCTGACGGCACAGTACGTCACATGAGCCTCACCATCGGCAGTGAGCCTGGACAAACATCATAGCGCCTCGTTGACCCAGAGATGAATCTTACCGTCTTCCTCTTACGGTATATGCACGAAGAACAGTGAAAACTTCTAAAGGGTTAGAAATCATCAGAACTGCAACCACCAGCACCTTTGCCAGACCCACCCTCGCTTAACAGAGAAACAACACGCTTACTCACATCCCTGTGTTCCACCTGTCCTGCTCCCCCACGTCCTCATTCTTGTTCTCTCGTACAGTCATTCTACTTTCTCTGTCACTTTCTCTCTGTCTGTTTCCCAGGTCAGAGCACTCCTGGACTCTGCATTTTGCGAGGCATACAGGTGGGCCGATGCAGTAAACTGAGGAATCTTCAGGAGCACAGATCACTGGGCAATCAGAGACTCAGGCCTAGTTTATCTAGAGTTGGTAATTACAGCAGAGTCTTAAAATGACATGACAGACTACATTACCAGCACTTCTGCATACGGCCCAATATGCACCCGTGAGAGGGAAATGCTGCTGAAGCAAAATGTACTAAGCTCACTCCCCAACCGTAAGGTGTACCTGCACTTAAAATCACCACACAATAAGCTCACGGAAGACAACTGGTTTTAAACACCAATAAAATGAAAGCTCCTAAGAACCAGTGATTGAAATAAAAATGATTTTCAATCATCCCCTGAAAATACCTACGAGCCTTTTCTCAACCCACCATTTTCCCAGTCATGTAACTTAGGACTCTTCTCCCAGCATTGTCAGGCATGACCACCGTGAATGGAGAAAAGAGGAGAGATCATGTAGACCGGGAGGAGGAAGGCAATGTCCCCAAGCTCAAGAGGTGCTAGGCAAGCCCAGTTGGGTCTGTTCAGCTTGAAGAAGGCACAGAATGAGCTATTTATGCTCTGCCAGCTTCTGAGCTACTAGAGGAGCAGACACAACTCCCTCCTGCCCACAAGGGACCTCCCAGCAGACACAACCCTCAGGAAACTGTTTGGCCTTTCCAGGGCCCAAGAGGACCCAGGGGAAATACTAGAGAAGAGCTCAGTTAAATGTTACAAGTTAAATGGCACAAGAGAGACCTTAGGCTTGAGGCACATCGTCTTCCTCCCACCAGACTCTGGGACAGAGGAAGGTGAGGGAAAAGGGCATGTGTGTGTCCTCTTCTCTTTCTGGAGAATGGTCTCGCAAATCATAAGATCCTCTGGGGGAATATAGTGCTATAACTGAAGTCATTCAGCAGAAAATCAAAATGGCATCTACTCACTCTTATTTGGGGATCCAAGTACATGTACACACACATATACAAGCTCCAAACACCCTTAGATGTCACACACACGAGTGTCAGTTCTATACACCTACACGATTCTCATGCATTAGTGACTCAGTAGATGGGCACATCCATATGTATTTCAAAGAGATTTACACACCCCCATGCTCATCACAGCATTATTAGCAGTAGCCAAGATATGGAAACCACCTAAATGCCCATTATCCAGTGGATGATTGGATAAAAAGATGTACCATGAGACTCTGGCCATGAGAAAGGACGGAATCCCACCATTTGAGACAACATGGATGAACCCTATAAGTACATATGCCAAGTGAGTTAAGTCAGATAGAGAAAGACAAGTGCTGTATGACATCGCTTATATGTGGAATCTTAAAAAAAAAAAAAAGTCAAACTCATAAAAAACAGATTGTAAAATGGTGTTTATTATGGAATGGGAGTGAGGAGATGAGACTCACAGAGTTTAAGGGTACACATTTGCAATGAATAGCAAATAAGCCATAATTTTCAATGCACAGTATAATAGATATAGACAACAATAGGGGACTATAATCATGTAACGTGATAAATACGGCTACAAAGACAATCATATTACAATATATAAATGTATCAAAGTACCATGTTGTGCACCTTCAATTTACCCAGTGTTATGTGTCAAATATATTCAATAAAACAAACAAACAAACAAACAAAAAAACACGAGTTTTCATTGCTCTCTGTTAGCTCTGTGGGGCAAACACATGTCTCAGGTCTCTCCAAGTACTATGTTACTCATTTTTAAAAGGCAATGGTAACATTAACCTAGAAGTTAATAAAACAAAATACCATCCTTTCTTGTTACAACTATTTACAACCATTCCTTGCTACAAAGAAAAAAGCTGTAGTTAAAACTCCAAGTGCTTAAAGCAAAAGAGGAATTCTAATTTCATTCTATTGTTTCTTGTCACAGAAGAAAAAAAAAACAGTTAATTAAGGGATAATATTAAAAGATAGGCAGAGCCTGTAGCTTTGAGTTGAGTGAAAAAAAGCACAGAGCTTATGTACTGTAATATGTCTGACTCTGAACCGTATTCAAGATCGTTATGTTTTAGTATAATTATGCGCTTAGCTTTAGTAAGGAGAAATAGAGCAATTTTTAAATGTAAAAGTTGAAGTTTACTGGAGAAATTCACATTTTTCCTTGTATTTTATAGTCGTTTCTGAAAATTGTGTTTTGTATTTGCTCTCCATATAAAAATTTTGAGGCAGATAACCACATTGTGTGCTTTCTATGCACTGTTTTATGAATAAAAAATCACACAAGTTATGTTTTCTTTTTAAATGCAAGAACATTCTTAGTTAATTGTGATGAAGAGTGCCCCTGTTTTAAAATAAATGAAGTTTTCAAAGAATCATAATGAACACAGGCTCTTCTCTTGTTCCCTTTCTGCTCTCTCTCTGGTGAAAATTGGCTCCCCTGAGTGGATGGTCATAACCTAAAGAAGAGGAAATAAAACAAAATGAAATAAAACAAAGTGTGGCAAAATAAAAGAACGTAGAACTTACTTGCAGTAGCTACTGGAATCCTAGGTGTGGTGTCTGGGAATTAACCCACCGCTCTCCGGCTAGCCTGTGAATTACAGCTTTAAAGAGACAATAAATCTCACACTTCCTGGAAAGACAAAATAGGAGGTGTGGAGGGAGATGTCACCATCTTAATCTGGCAACTTAGTAAAATATATGTCATTTGAAAAATTTTTTAAAATCTAAAACTAAAAATGATTTGAAAACTTCTCAAAGAATGCAAGGTAAAAAGCAGATGAATATATTACATCAGGCATATAAGGTTGAAAATTAAAGAAAGCACAAATTACAATGACTCCAACAAATGGGGATTGCTTTTTTTATCGTTTAATTTAAAAAAAAATAAACAAAACTCGGGAGATCCCTGGGTGGCTCAGTCAGTTAAGCAGCCCACTCTAAGATTTCATCTCAGGCCATGATCTCAGGGTCCTGGGATCGAGCCCCGTGTTGGGCTTCATGCTCCCTGGGGAGTCTGCTTGAGGGTTCCATCTCCCTTTCCCTCAGCTTCTCCCCCCACTCACCTACCCTCTCTCCCTCTAAAATAAACAAAATAAACCTTAAAAAAAAAAAAAACTTGGATACAGGAATTAGCTAATGCTGGTTCTGCTTCTCCACCATGGTATCAAAGACCCATGATTTTAATGTGTTTCTGCATCTCCAGGCTCAGTGAGCTGACCACCTTTCCTCATGTCTGTTACCTCGTGGACTACTGGGTTGTCATAGCAAAGAAAAACGAGCCATCTACCCCAGTGAGTACACTGTGGGCACCTCTCACACTAGATCACTAGATGAAAAGCAAACGAGAAGGGCTTCCACCTCCGGCTGGGCAAGAGATAACAGGACGAGAACCATACATGAAGGCCATCTGACCTTCTCTAGCTCCTCCTTCCAAGAAGGTTGGTATCAAGCACAAAATCCAAGACCAAAATGGCTAGGAAGAGATTAACGTTCTATGCTAATATTCTAATAGAGTTATGATACATTCCGATCATCTTTAAAGGGAGTGCAAACCTTACTGAGTCAACTCAATGACGAGCTGTGATATTTTTAGATCAGATCATTGGAAATGCTGAGTTTCCTAATCAATTTATCACCCTTTCCACATAATTACAAAGGGTGCTCTGAGCTTAGCTTTCCACATAATGGTCTCGAGCACCTGCTCAGTCCTCCAATCTCCATTCATGGTTAGTAAAACAAACTCATCTTTTAGAAGTACATAATCATATGATTTATGACAAAATGATAATAAAGATGGGGCTTAGCATTTATTGAATAGTTACTGTTCGTTAGCTATTACATGCCAGAAGATATGAGTCTTCACCAAATAATCAAAGGCCACACTTGGCATCAGTTTCACTTAGAGAAATAGAGGACAGAGACACAACGCGCAGGCAGGCAGCATCAGGAATTTCTCTCCCGTGGAAGGAGTATTGAAAACAGATGGGGCTTTGTCTCTGGGCATCAAATTCATAGGGCAAGGCAGAGGCCATGAGATTCACACACACGAGCACACGGTCCACCTCGATTTGGAACTCTCAAGCCCCAGAAGAGCTATCTTCTCTTCTAAAAGTTCTGTGGGGTCCATGGTTTCCAGGGCTCGCCAAGTTACGAAAGCAGCCTGAAGCTGTAACTTACCCCCAGTTACCTATAATACTTTTCAGCATTCTCCCAGTCCAGAGGACTTTTGCTCATTGGACCTCATTTGTACCATATGCAGTGTTGCTTAGCAACATTTACCAGGCTTCCAAAAGCCCTGAGCTAGAAAGTTCACAGAAGGTGAATTCTTTCCCAGTGTATATGAATATCAAGTCATTACATTATACGCTTTCAATGCCTTACAGTTGTATTTGTCAGTTGAAGTTCAGTAAAGCTGGGGGAAGAAAAAAAAAGCTTATCCAAGGTGAAATTTACCTACAAAGAGAAAAGATGTTAACACTTCACTCCCACGTACACTAGTTCATATTCACAGCAAGCATATGAGGCAGGTGATAATATTTTCATTGTAACAGGGACGTAGAGGTAAAACTAAGATCCAAGTGAGGTTTCTTGGTTTTAGGAGCAAAATTCTTAGCATAGAACACCCGGTCTTCCATAGCTCTATGAATGGAAGAGAGAACATAGTGAGGGAAAGCTCCATGGAGCCAATCTCAGAAATGTTTCTTTAAAAGGCTATTTAGAAATGTCATGAAAATAAAGTAACATATTTTTAAAAGGGTCAGATTTCTTTGTTGCTTTTGTTATTTCAATTTAGATCCTGGAAAACCCAAAATGATTATTGATCAAGTAGTTTTCTTTAATAAACAATCATCTTTTTCCTCACAAATTGTTTTAAACACAATTTGTATTTTATTTACAAGTATTTGTTCAATACAATTTTTTTTTTAATTCTTCTACATATCCCACAACTAAAGATACATCAAATGTGGTTCACATGTGCAGAACGTAACCTTGAGTCAGGGTGTGAAAATCTCCCTAAGCAATTCAAGCAAGTTTCCAAAAATCAAAGAAACTTGAAAGAATGTATATAATTCAGGCTTTGAATCTGAGGCATCTCACTCACTCTAAGGGAGATACCTGCATCCCACATCTCATTCCTTCATTCCCTCTCTTATTAAGACATTTTCTACTCTTAGGGTGCCTGGGTGGTTCAGGTTGTTAAGCATTTGCCTTCAGCTCAGGTCATGATCTCAGGGTCCTGGGATCGAGCGCCGCATCAGGCCCCCTGCTCAGCAGGAAACCTACTTCTCCCTCTCCCACTCCCCCTGCTTGTCTTCCCTCTCTCACTCTCTCTCTCTGTCAAATAAATAAATAAAATATTTTAAAAAGAGAGAGAGAGAGAGAGATTTTCTGCTCTTGTGCTCATTTGCCTCAGGAGCAAAACTTAAAAAGTATTTAGCAACTGGTATAACCCAGGTACCAACTAATTAAAGCAGAAACTGTACATAGTGCTGGAGAAGATTCTGAGAGCAACCTATACACAAGATTTCGATTGCATTTTGTCGACTCCAGAATCAATACTCATTATGTCAATCCCCCTGAGAGTCAAAGAAGGGAGAGGCAGATGAATATGGGACCGTGTTCAGATTGGTGCACATATAGCTGAGTATCGATGTGACATTTTTCTCCTCCTTGCCTTGCAGAGGGTGTAAGACTTGTAGAGGCACAGAGTATTGATTAGGTGACATGAGTTTCGGTTCTTGGGGTGCAATGATTGTACTTTTGTGATTTCTCATGGAAGTGGGATTTGAGAATTTGGATCTTTGAAACTGCTGTGATAAAGCATATATCACCTTGACATATCCATCTGTAAGTTCCCTTTCTTTTATTTTCTCATTTGTAACATAAGAGGGTTGATCTAAAGTAGGGAATCTCCAACTAGCTATGAACCAAGAGTTGCTATGAAGTTGGAAACTGTGCACAGCAGAGCTGTAACCTAGACATACTCTATCAAACCCTCTACAGACATTTTTTTTTCTGGGAATTTGCATCTTAACCAACCCCCAGGAGATTCGTATGCAGCTAACTCAACTTTAGTTCAGAAAACCTGTGCAAGATCAATGACTCATAAATGTTTGTTTGTGTCAGGAGATTCCCAGATGCTATTTAGCAGAACCACATACTAATTGATACTTATGGTCCCTCTGAGCCTATTTTATGATTCCTTGACGTGGCACTACTAAGACACTGTTCCTTCCTGCCTGCTAGGTTCTGCTGCACATCAATCTGGAACATCCCTAGAATAGTGGCATCTGCCCAGGACCAACTTTCTGAGAGCATCCTTCACCTCCTTGTTCCTCAGGCAGTAGATGGCTGGATTGAGGAATGGTACAATGACGGTGTAGAGCACAGAGATGATCTTGTTGTAGTTGAAGGTGTACATGGCCCGGGGCCGTGCATAGGTGAAGAGGGTGGAGGAATAGTAGATGACAACCACTGCCAGGTGAGAGGCACAGGTGGAGAAGGCCTTGCGACGTCCCTGGGCAGTAGGAATTCTCACGATGGCGGCGATGATGGCAGCGTATGATGAAACCACAGCCAACAGAGGGAGAAGGATCATCACCAGGGCTAAGAGGAAGTCTACCAGTTCTGCTTGCTCCTTGTCAGAGCAGGTGAGATTGAGTAGAGGAGAGATATCACAGAAGAAGTGGTTGATAATGTTGGGTCCACAGTAGGACAGTCGGGAAATGAAAAGAAGCTTCATCATGGAGCTGAAGAAACCACTACCCCATGAGGAAGCTGCAAGGCGAATGGCCAGGCTGGAAGGCATGAGAGTAGGGTAATGGAGGGGCTCACAGATGGCCAGGTAGCGGTCATAGGCCATGACCGCGAGCAAGACACATTCGGTGCAGGCCAGGGCAATGAAGAAGTAGAGCTGGGTCATGCAGCCTACATAGGACACTCTTCGGTCCTGGGTAAGAATTGCTCCCAAAAGACGGGGAACCGTGACATTGATGTACCACAGCTCCAAGAAGGAGAGGTGGGCAAGGAAAAAGTACATCGGGCGGTGGAGGCTTGGAGTGAGCCAGATTGTAGAAACGATGAGCGTGTTCTCCAACAGTGTCAACAGGTAAATTGCAAGGAAGAGGACAAAGAGGAGTAGCTGGAAGGGTAGCAAGGTAGGGAAGCCCACCAAGACAAACTCTGCTACGTGGCCTCCACTCAAATTCCCCATTGTCTCTGTCCACCTGCCTACCTGAAAAATAACAGGAAGAACAAGATGTTGAGAGACAGGAGGACCAAACTGCTAACCTCCCCCACAACCCCAGGTTACAACCTTGCGAAGGTGCTCGGTAATACGTTATCAATTACTGGGACATCTTTTAGTGCCTTCACTTTGCTATTTCATCTCCCACCTCAAGGGAAGAGTTCTCAGACTTGAGGATTGTACTTGATAATTCAGCAATCTAACTGCAGTGGATATTTGATAAATGCTTGTCATACTGGTCTTACTATTTCCATTTTTGTTTTCTTATCCATGACATGTTCTTCCTTCACTCCCTGCAAAACTGTAAGCCCCAGAGCATCTGGACTCAGTATTTGTTGAGTGAATGAATAAAAAAAGGAGGGATACCTAGCTGGAGACTGAGGGCTTCTCTCTCCAGTGAAAGAGGAAGTAATAGGTCGAGGACATCACTGAGCTGTAGGCTAGTCAGCATGGGAGGAAGGAGGGCAGGTTTGGGAAATATCCATGCACAGTTAGAGAAATAATTCAGTAAAGATGAGCTAAAAGAGTTCTTTTAAAAAAAAATTATTATTACTTTTTACAGGAGAGAGTGTCAGTGGTGGAGGAGTGGGACAGAGGGAGAGAGAGAGAGAGAATCCTGAGCAGCCTCCACATTTGGTATGTAGTCCCCACATGGGCTTGATTTCACAACCCTGAGATCGTGACCTGAGCAGAAATCAAGAGTCAGATGTTCAATCAACTGAGCTACCCAGGTGTCCCATTCTTTTCTAATTAATTAATTAATTAATCTGAGAGAGAGAGAGTGAGCTAAAAGCATTCCGCTCCCAAAAAAGAATTATTTTTCCATTCATTTTACAACTATTTTTGAGTACATTTTCTGTGCTAGAATTAGGTTGTCTCCTTGCAGGGCTGGTGTGGAGGTTGAAACATGGACCCCCAGAAGTGCCCACACCCAAGCTCCAGAACCTGTAAATATTACAGCCACTGACAAAGTCTTTGCAGGTGTGATTCCATTAAGGGTATTGAGACGGTAGTCTATCCTGGACCATTCAGTGGACCTTAAATGCAATTTCAAGGGTCCTTATAAGAGAGAGGCAGAGAGAAACGTGAGCTAGACACATGGAGAAGGAACTGCAGAGGTGGAATGGAGCGAGATTTGGAGACGCCGGCCCGGAGGACGGGAAGCCCAGGGCCTACGATCCGAGGAACGCCAGCGGCCACCAGAGGCAAGGGCTGGATTCTGCCCTGGAGCCCTCAGAGGGAGTGTGGCCGGGCTGACACCTGGCATGTTGATTTCACATGGCTCACTTCCAGAAAGGAGAGAAAGAATAAATCCCCATTATTTTGAGCCACCAAGTGTGTGGAGTTTGTTACAACAGCAACAAAACTGATGCAGCCATTGAAACATCAGATTGGAAGAGACCATCATATGCTCCTGGCCTCCCCTCTAAGCCTGGCAGTCTCCTCTCCGTATTGCCAGGGGAGGGCACCCAACAGACACGGAAACCTGACCTGAGATTCCATCGCGGGCTACATATCATCACGCTCTCTCATTTTTTGGTGGGAATTCCCATTTTTTTTCTGTGAGCAACATAGAAAAACAATGTTTTTGAAAACAATGTTCTGTGAAAAACAATACATCATTGTCACAGCGCCGCTGCGTGGGGAGAGAAGGAAGCTGCAAGTGTGGGGAGCACAGATGAACAGAGAAACTGAATCTGGATGCTGTACTCCTCGACCCCGTAACCCTCTGTGTCAACTATACTCAAGTTAAAAAAAAAAAAATGAAAACAACAAAATCCCACTCCCAACCACAAAAGACAAAATAAAACAACAATACGTAGGCATGCCAATTGTAAACTGGACATCACATTTTTTTTTGATCAAACGTTTAAATAGTTGCATGGAATCTAATGTCCACCACATGTGAGCATTGACATTTTAAATGAAGTTATTATGTCACTCCTTTATGGGTTCAGTGATACCTACATGTTGGTGAGAGGATACCCATGAATACGTCTTTCAAAAATTATGTGACTGCATGTGCCTTTTAAAAAAATTGAAATTTTAGGGGTGCCTGGGTGGCTCAGTGGGTTAAAGCTTCTGCCTTCGGCTCAGGTCATGATCCCAGGGTCCTGGGATCGAGCCCCACGTCGGGTTCTCTGCTCAGTGGGAAGCCTGCTTCCCTCTCTCTCTCTGCCTGCCTCTCTGCCTACTTGTGATCTCTGTCGGTCAAATAAATAAATAAAATCTTTAAAAAAATTGAAATTTTACATTAATTTTTCTCACTGAACTCATAATTCAAGGTATTATATTTTTATAATTACAAGTCTTTTATTGATTTCTCTATATCTGCATGTCTTTTTTGTCTTTTGTACTTTGGAGGCTATAAAAGTTTTGAAAAGATTTTCTATTAGATTTTATTCTGTAATCAGCACACATTTCACCAAAACAATAAAAATACATGACATATTTTAAAATATGTTATTTTTTATTGGCGTATCATTTTATAATAACGAGGACTATGCTTTCTCTCGATTCTTGTGTGCATCCATGAAAACCACTTATCATCAGAATGAGAACAGTTTCAGAATCCATTCCATTCTTATTCTTCATTTTGGAGATATAAATACCGAGGAAACTAGTTCATGGAAATAAATGACATTGATACACCACAGTTGAGGGGATGAAAGTCGTTTTGTTATAGTAATAACACTAAATTATTTGAACTTTCTATTAGTTATATGCCAGAAATTACACAGTCATCTATCATCAGAATGGTTTTTATTGATCTATTAACTGACAACTCAATCAGCTTCCATTCAGTTGTGTTGAAAGAAATAAATTGGAAAAGGCAGACTTGTAAAAGGACGTGCTGCCCAGAACAGTTCCTTCCCTCTCCCAGCACAGATGCTGCCCCCACACTACCTTCCCTCTGCCCCACGTGGTGGGTCAGTTATGCCCTCCTTTGTACCGAGGGAGAACAGGTTTTGAAAAGCAGAGAGGGAAAGGTGAAGACGTTCTTTCTCTAGCATACCAGTTCTAGGAAGGGCTGATAAGACCTCTGAAGATCGGGGAATGGTTCCCTTGAAAGGAGTCATACCTGGATCTTGGAAAGCCTTTCTACACCCTCCTGAGTGCATAAACCTGGGTTTGGAAAACTGACTTAATGCATCAGATACTTTTCTGAGAGCAAGTTTGGAGAGGAGGACTGGGCAGCAAGTCAGGGGGGGTAGCAAGGGGAGCAGGACAGGAAGGAGACATAGCGTACCCTGGGGTGAAATACAATAGAGGATGGAAATGTCTCTAAAAGGCCAGCTGGAAATGCCAGAGCCAAGTTCAGGGCATTAGATGGTGCCCTAGAGTGAGCAATGTCCCCATGTCTGAAAAGAGACCTGCCCTCACCGTCTTTCCTCGGTGTACAGATCAGTGCCTAGAACATGGCAATCAACGAAAACATGAGCGGGGCTGAGTTTCAGCCTTGATTTGTATAATCGTGAATCATTTACTTCATTTGGTTACATATTTTGGAACATACACACACTGAACACAAGCTAGAGTTCTTTCTAGCTGCGACACTGCATGAAATTTGCTTGAAAGTCCTGAGGGTCGGGGTGGGAAGAAGCTGTTAGAAAGTAGGTGGAGGGTGGAAAGTACAGACTGGAAAGTACACACCGTCTGGTTTCAGGTGTGTTTGGGGCCAGTCTTGCTCTGCAGCCCCTGGTGCCTTCAGTTGTCTGCTGGTTGCATCGCAAGCCAGTAGACGAGGTCCCCAAGACCCTAGCTCCCGCCCACTCTGCAGTGTCACTTCCCATCACCATCACCCTTGGTTTCCAGCTAAGTCATTGAAAACAAAATCCCGTATGCTGCTCAGACTGGCCTGCTATTGCCAAGGACTTTCCCCTCCAGCCAGAGCAATGCTGGCCCCTCGCCCCTGTGACCCCATCTCTCCGGGCTCCAGACCTGCCCTTCCTTTCCGAGGAGGTCCTTCTAGACAGAGTGCTTCTGACTCACGGCCGTCAGATGCTTCAAGTCGCTCTGAGTTACCCGTGCACTGTGTACACTGATCTCTTGTGTTGTTTGTTCCTTGTTTTCCCTTGTTTAACCTCTGAGCCATGTCTTGTCCTCATGGTCTGGCTTAACCCAACAGCCCTCCTCTGCTGCCACCTCGACAGGAGGTCAGGGCAGCATTCTACCATGAGGCCAACACAGGACAGATGAGCCTGAATTTCAACACCCACAGTAATAAGTTCTTCTAAAACATCCTTCTTGTTTGACAACTTAGGTTCCAGAGAATAATTAACGAGGAAGATTTAACGAGGAATAATCCATTGCGTTTGCCCTAAGACCCCGGAGCAGCTCGTTACCCACACTCAGGACTGGAGGACGCTGCAGGAGGCACCTTGTCTTCACTCTCCTGCTCCCTTCCACGTCCCCTCTCCCATCCATCACCTGCCACCCACTGCAGGGGAGCCGCAGCTCTTTAAGACACCTCCACGCTATAGCTCTGGTCGTCTGCAGATGAGCAGACATCATGGACATCAGTTCTTTGGGAAGACTTTGTCCAGGAGTCCCTCGCATCTGTACTGGGACGAGGACTCTATTAACAGATCTACTGGCAGATCGGGGGTAGTTATGCGTTGACCTGGATTTTCCCTCCTCCAGAACAGAAACCCTCACTCGTTTCTTGAGCCTCATTAATTCAGTGCTTTGCAAATAACAGATACAAATAAAGGTCTCTGGAGTGAGGTAGTAGATAAACAATGTCATAATTTAGAAGCTTGGCAAATCGATGCTCCTCTCTATTTCAGA
Organism: Lontra canadensis; assembly: GCF_010015895.1. Classification (NCBI taxonomy): domain Eukaryota; kingdom Metazoa; phylum Chordata; class Mammalia; order Carnivora; family Mustelidae; genus Lontra; species Lontra canadensis. Next base: position 940,200 of record NW_022631162.1, read on the forward strand.
GGTGGAAGGCTGAACCTGTTTCTTATCTTAGCAAACGGGCTCCTGCTCCTGCTGGTGACATGGGCCATTCTTCGTTGGTTAGGCTGTGTGACAAAGACAGGATCTATGTGAGCATGATCTGCCCACAGCATGGTACGTACTCATGATTGCAAAACACGTTGGTGGTCTGTGGGCGTGAGACCATGTGGACATCACTGGGGACACCCTGTGTCCTGACAGCAGCACAAGTGCTTGGCCTCCTGGCTGTTCCTCTCCCAGCGTGCCCCTCTTCCACACCATAGAAATGGAGCCTGACTGGCGCCTGCCTGGCCCCAGGGCCCCCAGAGGAAGCCACACAAACCTTCCTCCAGAGACACGTGGAGCAGGACACCCTGCACCCAGCCGCCCCCCAAGTTCAGGGAAAACGCTTTATTTTGTTTCCCTTGAATTCTTCACTGAATTATCACAGATTGAGTAATTGTAACTCAGTAAGCCATGTCATGAATCAAAAGCTAAGATCTGTCTGAAACATGATTGCTGTCCTGGTCTGTGCCCACATGGCATATATGATGTGGGAAACAGAGGCCAAAGAAAAATTATTAAATTTCCTTACCCACTGACAAGCTCTTAAAAAAGGCAGAGTGACATTCCCTAGGGACTCAACTGCCTGCACCTTAACACTTTGCTAAGGGCAAGGGGCAATCCTAGCCTGACTGGCTCCTACACCCAACCGGGATCCTGTAAGTCAACTTGAACAATTCCGTCCTTTGGAAACTTTATCTCCAAACCCTCCAAGATAGTGTTGACAGTCATCCCCAAGCATATGGCCCACTGATAGACATCTAAAGGGTCTCATGACTATGGTTTTATTAGACAGCAATAAATGACCTTTTCCCAACAACAGCTAGCCCCTCAAGGTCCTGGAAACCTTGCTTCCAAAATTCCTTAGAGACTTATGCCATCCCCGGCCCCCTCCCAACCGGCAAGTATATAATGGACCACTCCTCACAGCCCCGGGGTAGCAGCTCTTTCTGCCCATGGGTCCTGTCCCCGTGCTTTAATAAACCACCATTTTGCACCTAGGATGTCTCAAGAACTCTTTCTTGGTCACTGGCTCTGGACCTCACCCCACCGAACCTCACTCATATTCTAAGACTTCGTCACAAAGAGAAGACATAACACAATTGATACTATGTGCAAGGTGCAATGAGACGTTTTCCTGTGCTGGCTTAATCCCCCCAGCGGCCCTATGAGACTAGCACCGTTGTCCCTTTTTAGAGAGGATAAAGATAGAGGAGTGATTTTTTTTTTTTCCCCCCAGATCACACATGTAGGAATCTGTGGACTTGGGATATACCCAGAAAACTCTGGCCATGGAGATCTGGCAGCAAACTGAGTCACCATCCTCTATGTGTTTCCGGACACAAGCAGCTGCTCACTGGTGCAGCTAGATGGACTCAGTCAGATAAAAGCAGAGGTGTGTTGTTGGCTCATCTGCGTTCAGCGGTCAAATTCAATCAACAGTGTTCTAACGTTCTCATCTGAATTTGGGCTATGAAGCTCAGGACCAAATATGGTAGATATGGCTTTGGTCCTGCATTAGGGCAAAGACGGGGCTACTCTCCCAACATGCCAAGATGGGTCCCCACCTGTCCTCCCATCAGCCTCTGCTCTTAGGAGTCCCCCTTTCCCTACACAATGTCCTGTCCTCTCAGACGTGGTCACAGATCTCCAGCACTCCACTTCAGTGGAACTGAGAATCATCCCTCATCCCCATGAACATTTAAAGGCCTCTCTTGGCATCAACTCCGTAACTGCACACTTTGGATACTAGCAAAAATAGCAGGGTTCTCAGTATGAGATATTTGCATGACTAAGCTTGTTCAGGTTTTAAGCCAATCAAATATCTGGAGAAATTCAAGAGATTTTCAGGATTTTGAGGGAGCTGGAGGCCATAGGGAATGAATGAGGCAAAAGTTTCTCACAGGGGTTTGCCTAGTTCTGTGCTTGCCTGACCCCTGCATGCGCTCACATGCTCTGTCTTTGGAAGCTCGTCAGGAGGCTGGTTACCTGCTGCTTCTGGACTGGTGCAGTCGGCCCCAGCCGCTTGTCAGGAAAGCTGCTTTTTCCTGTTGGTCTCAGAATCGTCTGTGGCATGACAGGACAGAGGCTTGGCAGGTGAGCCCTGAAGCAGACAGGGACAGCGGTAGCCAGCTCTTGTCACGTCATCATTGGGGACAGAGTCCCTTAGGATGCATTGCCATGGTGACCTACTTCTCCCCAAGAAGACTGGGTCCAAGACACCCAGAGGCCGTTCTGTCACGAAAGAGCAAACTCTGGTGGGACATAGCCTGTGAGGGAGCCATGATAATGCTGTCGACTCCACACCTGAGCACTGGCCAGGTGGCGTCTGATGAAGTTCTAGAACCTAGGTGAGGTTCGGTGGGGTGAGGTCCAGAGCCAATGACCAAGAAAGAATTCTTGAGACATCTTTGGTGCAAAATGGTGGTTTATTAAAGCACGGGGACAGGACCCATGGGCAGAGAGAGCTGCTGCCCCAGGTTGTGAGGGATGGCAGGCTATGTACCCTGCAGTTGGGGGAAGGTGAGGGAAAGGGAGGTTTCAAGGGAGCTTTCATATGCTAAAGAGGGCCTACAGGGTGCCTGGATGCCGGAAGCCTTGCGACTTGATCAATGTTGTCTTTTGGCCAGCCATTAACATCAAGATAGTTGGGAGATTCCTGTCCTGCAAGATTGTGATCTCTGCAAGTTAACTATTTGTTTCTCGTTCATGGCAGTCAAGGGTCACAGATATTACCGAGGGGAGCGGGTGGAGAGGGGGTGCAAGGTGCCAGCTTTTGCTTTGTCCTCAGTCAGCCTCCTGCTCCCTCATCAGCGTCCACATCCTTAGACAGACTTAACAACGATTCGAGTTAAAGTCCATCTGGCTTCCTCAAAACTGAGGAAGTAGAACAATGAAGTGAGAAAGTTCCAGTTAAATTAATTGACTGGTATTTTAGATCATTACATTACATCATTACATCATTGACAGAAAATATCTGTCGAACTCGGACCGCCTTGCGTCAGTGTGGTCTGTCCATGAGTGAGGAGGAGATGCTTCGTCTCCACATCTACGATCCAGTGGGGTTAGCATCTTTCCCTGGTCTCCCCTATTCATGTCCCTTCGTGAATAGCACTGGGCTAGGAGGGGGTCTGGGGGGCCTAGGGGCTGAGACTGGCCAGGGGACTCATTTCAGGCACCGGATTCCTGGCTCAAATCTGAATCTGTTTCTCACCATGAGGGCTTTTCCTTGTCCCACAACCCTGGGTCCCCGCCTGCCCCTCATGCCCAGGCAGCTTCAGCGCGTCTCTGTCTACCTGGGCTGTCAGGAAAGGGGCAGTTACCTCCTGTGGTATGTGCTGATCTCCCCATCACTGGAATTATTCAACCAGAGGTCGAACTGATGTGGGAAACAAAGGCAGAAGGAAATGTAGATACAATTAAACACCCTTCAACCTGCAGCCCATTGACAAATACTTGAAGGGGCAGAGGACAGCCTTCCTCCAGGAAGCTCTTGCTGTCCTACTGTTCAGGTTTTGCTGGAGGGGAAAACAACCTGAGCCCAACAATAGCAAGGCCTGCGGGTCCTGTGAATCTCCTTTAACATATGAAAGTCCTTTTGGAACCCCTCCCCCCTTTGTCTTTACTTCCTCCAACGCCCAAGTATATAATCCGCCATTCCTCCCTGCCTCTCACCACCGCAGGGCGACAGCTCTTTCTGCTCTCAGGTCCTGCTCCTGTGCTTTAATAAAGCCACCATTTTTGCACCAAAGATGTCTCAAGAATTCTTTCTTGGCCGTTGGCTCTGGACTCCAACTCCCCAAACCACATCAAAATGCCCTCCTGTTTAAGATGCAATATTGGGGGGGGGAGGGGAGTGCCCAGCTCTAGAATTTCCCACTCCTCTCTGCAAAACAATAGGGCTACAAAACATAGTACTTTGCAAAACATTAGATGATGCTATAAGGATGGGGAGAATTATAGTTATCTCCGCAGGTTTTCGGCTTGAGGGGTGAGGAGTGAGAACTCAGGGAGGAATTCACTCTTGACATATGAAGCCCAAAGAAAGGCAGCGATGTTAGAATTGTTGGCCTCGATCTTAGATTCTTCAGATTACAAACCTGGAAATGATAAAAAGTAATCATGAATATGACAGAAATCACTGGGATAGATGCAACCAGAGGAACAGATTCTAGAGAGGAAGGTGAACAGACACGCTGGAGGAACGGCCTGTGGCCGACCAAAGAAGGAAAAAGACCAACAATGAGCCAAGAAAGGAATCACAGGAGTACAGTCAGATAGTTTTGGGGAGCGGAGGGTGGTGACAATCAGGAGTGAAGGGAAGCAGAATGGGCTGTGCTTACACTCCTTCCAAGGGAGCCCGAAAAAATAGTTGTGATGTAGTGAGCACTTTGACATGGTGGACACGTTAGGAATTTGATAAATATTGCATTGAATTATATTAATACAGTGCGGTGACAATTTCAACCACCCAAACCCCCAAATTAAAGTGGCCTAAATAATAGAATTCTATTTCTCTATCACAGGACAGTACAGCGACAAGCTGCTGTGATTGGCAAGGTGCGCTAGGCAGGTTCACAAGGATGCACGAGGCTTCGGTGGGTGGCCAGCTCTGCCATCCTCAAAATAATGTTTCTGGGGCCAAGATCCCCGGTTTTCTTCCTTTGTCTTTTCCTGACCATGCCCAGCGCTCTGGTTTTTAACCTGCCTTGGAACGTAGGCTGCTCACAATAATAACAAATGCAGGCTCCTTCGAAAGGACAGCTCCCAGGGTCAGTATCTCAGATTTGTACTGACCCCCCAAGCTTCTCCTGGTTGTCTCTTTCTTGTTTGTTCTGGGCTTCTTCAGGGAGGCTGAGACTCTGGGGCAAAGCAGTCTTCTCTGGGAACAATGGCCCTCAGTATGGCTGAAACCATCTAGTCGTCTTGTCTCATGTGGGTCTGTGTCCCAAGTCTTGGGTCCCCCAATAATGGGTCCATGGTCAAAGGAGCAAGACTGATACAAAGCGAAGGTCAAACAAAGCTTTATTCCGCGCCAAGCATCAAGAATCAAACCAACCATCAAACAGACCAGTCGAGGCCGCCCCTTACAGAGAGGGTGACCTCTCTCTTCTTTATAGACTAGCTTTTTTTTTTTTTAAAGATTTTATTTATTTATTTGACAGAGAGAGATCACAAGTAGACAGAGAGGCAGGCAGAGAGAGAGAGAGAGAGAGAGGGAAGCAGGCTCCCCGCTGAGCAGAGAGCCCGACGCGGGACTCGATCCCAGGACCCTGAGATCATGACCTGAGCCGAAGGCAGCGGCCTAACCCACTGAGCCACCCAGGCGCCCCTATAGACTAGCTTTTAAGGGCAAAGGCCGTGTGGTTGGGCCTGGTCACACAGGTGACCAATGAGATTTTAACACAGAGGAAGCTGCACAGTCCTGCTAGGTTACACATAAGTGACCAATTGAATTACAATTTACCCTATAGTAGATATTTGAACTAGCCTATCACCTCAGTCAGTATTGGCACCCAAAGGGCACCCAAAGGGCAGGGCCCAAACTCCTTGGTAGCTAGGGAGACAGTATGAACCCCCACTGATTGGATACCTCCATGTGGCCTGATCCACCCTTGTATTTGGACTTTGTTACCTGGGACTGGTTTCCCGGACTTGTTTTTAAGTTAAGTTCCCTGAAGCGGTGGGGGGTGGGAGATGGGCAGGGTCAGGACGGAGCTGCTCTGGATAAATAAGCCCTCACACCGAGCGTGCCCACAGATCTCTGTGAAGGCTCCAGTCCACCTTATACCACCATTTCCTGGCCTTTCCACAAGGAGCATGTGAGTCTCTTGGAAGAAAAATCTTTCCTTTGTGGTTTCATTTTTCCCCATAGACAGTGCAGTGTCTTGAACAGGGTAAATTCTCAAAATATGTAGAAGAAACAAATGACCACTTTGCACATTTACGTTGAGAACAGAAGTGACTTGATGCATGAAAGACATCAGGATTCGGAGCTGATGGCCAAGAAAGGATTCTTGAGATATCTTTGACGCAAAAGGGTGGTTTTATTAGAGCGCGGGGACAGGACCTGGGGACAGAAAGAACGGCACAGGGTTCGTAGCACATTATATCCTTTCAAGTTGGGAGGGGGTCAGGGATAGTGTAAGTCTAAGGAATTTGGAAGCAAGGCTTCCAGGGCTTTGAGGGGTCAAGCTGTTGTTAGGAAAACATCATTCATCACTGTCCGATAAAACTTGAGTCACGAGACCCTTCAGATGTATATCGGTGGACCGTGTGCTTGGGGGTTTAGAGATAAAGGAAGTTTCCAAAGGAATTTGTGTGCGTTAACGTAGACTTACAGGATCTTAGAGGGTTGGGATAATGCTAAAATTGCCTTTTGCCCTTAGCGAAGTATTAATGTCAAGGCATCTGGGCTCTTACAGGAATGTCACTTTCCTGTTTCAGGAGTCATCAATGGGCTGCAAGTAGGAAGGAAATTTAATTTAATTTTGCTTCCGTTTCCCACATCGCATTGATCTCTGATTTTATTTCTTCGGATTTATTTTATTATTATTATTTTATTATATTTCTCATTGACAAGACAGAATATCTTACTGCTTTGTATCAGGGACATTTATAGAACAAACATTTAGCAAAATCTAATGAGAAAATAGGCCAGAGGCAAAGGCCTTGGGTTACAACCTGTGGTTTAGATTGTCTGAGAAAGTGACAGTGTAGAGGGGAAAGCGCTATGCACACTTTGCACGGGTGGGAGTTTACAGCCGTGGTTACCGCTTCTGCTGACATAACTCTCCCTGCCTGCCAATCCTCTGTGTGGACATGGACAATTTATTGGTTTGTGCTGCTATTGGGGAATAGTTGAGCAATTCCCATACCTAAGAGTAGAGAAGTAGATCCCCAGACCGTAGGTTCTCCAAGGTCAGTGTGTCCTACAGGCTGCTCTCTGCAGTGACTCAGCCCATGAGCGCTCTTGGGGGAATACAGGAGACTTCTGTGGCCCCACTCTTTACCCCACCCTGCCAACGCTCACCACCCACGTGGGGGAGTTAATGTCCATGACCATGCTTACCAACGAGATGAAGCATCTTTCTGTATTTATTGAACATTTAGATATTTTCTTTTAGGAAGGATCTCTTCACGGCTCTAGAACATTTTTTCTATTGATCAGAATGTTCTATATTTTTGTTTACTGTCTGGTTTTTGGTAGGGATTGTATAGATACTGCGTAAGAGCCTTTTGCCAATTGTATCTGTTGTATATGTTTTCTCTCATTCTATGGATTTCCTTGCTTAGCCTTTATATTTTAAATAAAATAAAATATTTTATATTTTAAAATAAAACACAGATTCAGAAAATCACCCAAACAAATAGAGAGCTTAGTGAAATTTTTATTATGCAAACACCTTTGTAATCACCGCCCAGATCAAGGAAAGAATTTTACCAGCTAGGAATCCCTCTGTGGCCCCTCCCTCAGAAAGTAATCTTTATCCTAAATTTTACATTAGTCTTTTCTTTAAATTTCGTTTCAGTTTTATGTGGCTCGCCTACCCATCTGCTGAATAATGCTGTGTTTTAATGAACACAGTTTCTCCATTTCAATTTAATCAATCTCCTCAGTTTTAGTTAAGGCTTTAATGCCCACTTTAAACAATCTTCTCATGCCCTAAGAATATTGTAAAGATATTTTTTTTATATCAGCAATAATTTAGTATTTTTTTTTCATTCTTATTCTTATTTTTATTTTTTTCCCATTTTTTTTAAATTTTATTTTTTATAAACATATAATATATTTTTTCCCCCAGGGGTACAGGTCTGTGAATCACCAGGTTTACACACTTCACAGAACTCACCATAGCACATACCCTCCCCAATGTCCATAACCCCACCCCCCTCTCCCAACCCCCCTCCCCCCAGCACCCCTCGGTTTATTTTGTGAGATTAAGAGTCACTTATTGTTTTTCTCCCTCCCAATCCCTTCTTGCTTCATTTACTCTTCTCCTACCCCCTTAACCCCCCATGTTGCATCTCCTCTCCCTCATATCAGGGAGATCATATGATAGTTGTCTTTCTCCGATTGAATTATTTCGCTAAGCATGATACCCTCTAGTTCCATTCATGTCGGCGCAAATGGCAAGATTTCATTTCTTTTGATGGCTGCATAGTATTCCATTGTGTATATATACCACATCTTCTTTATCCATTCATCTGTTGATGGACATCTAGGTTCTTTCCATAGTTTGGCTATTGTAGACATTGCTGCTATAAACATTCGGGTGCACGTGCCCCTTTGGATCACTACGTTTGTATCTTTAGGGTAAATACCCAGCAGTGCAATTGCTGGGTCATAGGGTAGTTCTATTTTCAACATTTTGAGGAACCTCCATGCTGTTTTCCACAGTGGTTGCACCAGCTTGCATTCCCACCAACAGTGTAGGAGGGTTCCCCTTTCTCCGCATCCTCGCCAGCATCTGTCATTTCCTGACTTGTTAATTTTAGCCATTCTGACTGGTGTGAGGTGGTATCTCATTGTGGTTTTGATTTGTATTTCCCTGATGCCGAGTGATATGGAGCACTTTTTCATGTGTCTTTTGGCCATCTGGATGTCTTCTTTGCAGAAATGTCTGTTCGTGTCTTCTGCCCATTTCTTGATTGGATTCTTTGTTCTTTGGGTGTTGAGTTTGCTAAGTTCCTTATAGATTTTGGACACTAGCCCTTTATCTGATATGTCGTTTGCAAATATCTTCTCCCATTCTGTCAGTTGTCTTTTGGTTTTGTGAACTGTTTCCTTTGCTGTGCAAAAGCTTTTGATCTTGATAAAATCCCAATAGTTCATTTTTGCCCTTGCTTCCCTTGCCTTTGGCGATGTTCCTAGGAAGATGTTGCTGCGGCTGAGGTCGAAGAGGTTGCTGCCTGTGTTCTCCTCAAGGATTTTGATGGATTCCTTTCTCACATTGAGGTCCTTCATCCATTTTGAGTCTATTTTCGTGTGTGGTGTAAGGAAATGATCCAATTTCATTTTTCTGCATGTGGCTGTCCAATTTTCCCAACACCATTTATTGAAGAGGCTGTCTTTTTTCCATTGGACATTCTTTCCTGCTTTGTCGAAGATTAGTTGGCCATAGAGTTGAGGGTCTATTTCTGGGCTCTCTATTCTGTTCCATTGATCTATGTGTCTGTTTTTGTGCCAGTACCATGCTGTCTTGATGATGACAGCTTTGTAATAGAGCTTAAAGTCCGGAATTGTGATGCCACCAACTTTGGCTTTCTTTTTCAATATTCCTTTGGCTATTCGAGGTCTTTTCTTGTTCCATATAAATTTTAGGATTATTTGTTCCATTTCTTTGAAAAAAATGGATGGGATTTTGATAGGAATTGCATTAAATGTGTAGATTGCTTTAGGTAGCATAGACATTTTCACAATATTTATTCTTCCAATCCAGGAGCATGGAACATTTTTCCATTTCTTTGTGTCTTCCTCAATTTCTTTCATGAGTACTTTATAGTTTTCTGTGTACAGATTCTTAGTCTCTTTGGTTAGGTTTATTCCTAGGTACCTTATAGTTTTGGGTGCAATTGTAAATGGGATTGACTCCTTAATTTCTCTTTCTTCTGTCTTGTTGTTGGTGTAGAGAAATGCAACTGATTTCTGTGCATTGATTTTATATCCTGACACTTTACTGAATTCCTGTACAAGTTCTAGCAGTTTTGGAGTGGAGTCTTTTGGGTTTTCCACATATAGTATCATATCATCTGCGAAGAGTGATAGTTTGACTTCTTCTTTGCCAATTTGGATGCCTTTAATTTCCTTTTGTTGTCTGATTGCTGAGGCTAGGACTTCTAGTACTATGTTGAATAGCAGTGGTGATAACGGACATCCCTGCCATGTTCCTGACCTTAGCGGAAAAGCTTTCAGTTTTTCTCCATTGAGAATGATATTTGCAATGGGTTTTTAATAGAATTTTAATATATTTAAAAGTTTTCTTGTTTTGTCTTTCAAATTCAGGTTTTGATACCCAGAAATTGATTTCCTTGCTGTAGTTATTTATGGAGACAGGTTTCCTCCATATAGATATGTGTATATGGAAATCCAATTTTCCTAGCATGAGTTTTTGAAAAGTCTGTTGTTTTCTAAGCCATATTTATCATAAAGCCAACATCCGTGTGTGCATGGGTCTTTGGGGGCTCTCTTCTCATCCTCTTTTGGCCTGTTTGTCACTTGGGCCAATTCCACATGATAGCTGTGTGAGTCTTGATATTTGGTAAAAAAATAATAATAATAAAATAAAATAAAAAAATATATATATACACATATGTATTATACTATATATAATAAATATAAATTTATATAAGTAATATATAAATATACATTTAAAAATAGAACCTTTATGAATATATAAATTTATTTAATATATTAAGTGTGTTTATGTATTATATCAAATATATTTATATTTGTAAATAAATATGAATATATAAAATATAAATATGAATCATATAAATATATAATAAATATAAATAAAAATATATTATTTTATATATATATATATATGACATATATATGTTATTCTTTAAGAATGTCTTGGCTATTTGTAAATCAATTTTAGCCCCCCTGTATAGCTTTCATACCCAGAAAAGGACACTATGAGGATTTTCCCTGGGATTTCTTTGAAGCATAGATTAGCATGGGGAGACGGACATCTGCACCACACCGAGTCTTCTAATACGTGACATAGTATATCTCACCATTTACATATAGGTCTTTTAGTTTTCTGTGCAGAGGCCTTGCATGTCTTTTGTTAAATTTATTCCAAGGGCTTTGATATTTTCAAAGCTTCAAAATGTGATATATTTTTTAAAACCAGATTCTAAGTTTTGCTAATGATAGGGATGTAGCTGGTGCATTTATGTACTGAGTCCTCAGCCCTGTAATGATTGATCTGCAGATTATTTCCGGATTTTTCTAACATACGAAATTTTGTAATTCATGAGAAATGACCACTTTTCTTCCTTTATAATCCTTCTGCCTTTTGTTTCTTTCTCACTGCACTGTCTGGAATGAGATCGCAGAGATGGGAGAAGCCGTTCTTGCTTGTTTCTGGTTCAGCACAGTCGTGTTTACCTGTGTCACCGCCCAGTGAGAAGCTGATTGCCGAGTCCCCATGCTGGACCCCTGAAACCAGTGTAATGTGTTGCGACTACACTCAGATACAAACGAAATTCCACAGCCTCATGAGTTTAAGGAACCTTCTTTTAATTCCTATTATGCTAACAGGTTTTATTCTTTCCCTGAGAGGATATTAAATTTTGCCAAAAATTTTTTCTTCATCAGTTAATTACATAATAATTACATAATTATATAATACATAATTAATTAATATCCTTTATGTTGATAACATGCTAAATTATATTGATTGATTTCAAATGTGCCAATCTGTGTCTGTGCTCCTGAATGAGATTTCAAGATCTAGTTTCTACATCCAACTGGCCCAAAAGATGAGTTGGGGATTTTACTCTTTTTTCTCCCACGGGAGGTTTGGGGCAAGTTTGGCAAAACTTCCACTTTAAAATTTTGGCAGAATCTACTAGTAAAGCTAACGAAGCAACCCAATGGTTGGTTGGTTGGTTGGTCGGTCGGTTTTTTAATGTGGAATATATGAATTAAAATTCTATTTCTTGAGAATCAAATAGCTGTTCTCCCTATATCAGCTTTAACATGTGTTCTACAGGAACTTTCCCACTTCACATAAGTTCTCAAATTTATGTTCATGAAGTCAGTCACAACATTCTCTGATCGTTTCTGTGGTGTGACCTGAGAAATGCTCCACCTCCATTCCCATCAGAGTTCATTCGTACATCCTGTCTTCATTGCTTCATCAGCCTTGCCAGAGAATAAGATTTATTGATATTTTCAATATTCCGACTTTTGACTTTTTGAGTCACTGTATTGTATACTTATGTAATTAATTTCTGCTCTCATTTATTCCTTTTTTATTTATAATCTTTTGTGTTCATTTATTCTTTTCCCAAATTCTTGAGATGAATGCTCAAGTTACTGCTCTCCAGCCTGTGAACTTTTTTAATATGCATTTTAAAGAGCCTCTGTTTCCATCTGAATACCAAAAAGCTATATCCCAAAAGCTTTGACTTGTAGTATTTCCATTTTCTCCAATTCAAATCATTTTTCTAGTATTCATAAATTTTTTAATTTGATTCATGATGCATTTAGAAATGTGTTTCTTGATTTTTAAACACACGGATAGTTTCCAGCTCCCGGTTACTTACTTATTTCTATGTCAACAATGAATATTAAATCGGTGACTAGTAGAGTCCGCCCCAGTTACTGTATCAGGTATATGCAAGCTAATCGGTCCAAATTCAAGTTCAGGAACTTGTGTCTAGGCTTCATCATGTTTTCTACACCCACCTTGCGTGAGTAAATTCTTAGCATCTATTCCCAAGATTTTATGGCTTCCCTCAATTGGATAATCCATTCTCGGGGTGGAACAGGAGTTGAGGAAACACTTGTCATTGAGGCAGTGACCATGACTGAAGTGGGTACAGGATCTGCCTACACACACACCACAAGAATGGTCCCAAGGAAGAAGATAGAGTTGTGGCAAGAGGAAACTATAATCAGTGTGTGCTCGTAATATTTTTCTTCTATTATCTCATTTATCTTTATAACATCCCTGTAAAAAATGGAGTTCAGACCTTGTCCCTACACTTTTCATGTGTTCGATGTACATCAATCCTTAATACAAAGGTTATGTTCATCATGAGAAGACACAGATGTGGTTAACCCCAGAACTGAGCAAAGGACTCGGAAAAGTCCCGAGGCTCGTGTGTTCAGATAGTCCATACGATCCCTTGCTACTCCTGTGTGGTATAACCTCCACCATGCTTCTAATTCTAAGTCTTCTGGGTGATATCAAGGTGTAATGCTGTGTTCATGTGGTTTCCTTCATTACACATTATCTGTCTACCAAAATGATTCCAGAATGCCTGCCACTGTGGGCCCCTTCAGTACCATGATGTGTGTGTGCGTGTGCATGTGTGTGTGTATAACATTTGCTTTTGAATGTTGTCATCTTAAAGAAAATGGGGGTTATTTCCAGCCCTCATCCATTTCACAGGACACGCAGGCTCTGCTGTCCTGTCTGCTTGACGGATCAATGTTCCAAGATATCCTGTATAGTCAGAAGTGAGCGTCTGTCAGTGGAAGGACACGGTCATGAACAGTGTTTTTAAAAACCTTCAGTAATCAAGGGTGCCTGGGTGGCTCAGTTGGTTAGGCATCCAACTCTTGATTCTGTCTCAGGTCATGATCTCAGGGTCATGGGATCGATCCCCAAGTCGGGCTCTGTGCTCAGTTCGGAGTCCGCTTGGGATGCTCTCTCTCTGTTTCTCTCTCCCCCTCCCCTGCCTCATTCTCTTTCTCTCTCTCTCTCTCTCATAAATAAATAAAATATTTAAAAAAATCCTTCAGTCATCAGTATGGCAGTGGACTTAACAAATAGAGGTATCAATCAGATATGCTCAAGGAGACAGCTGATGATTTCTACATAGTGTGTCACCTACTAGAAATGGCTTATCTCCCGGGAGGCATAGTCCAACGTTGCACAGTGTTTCCAAGAAAAATTCCTCATCTGTTGTATCTTCAGATATTTTTGAGCATCTCTCAGTGTTGTGGTCAAAAGGGTTGTTTTTCTCTTCTGCAATCTTGCTTTCCCCCTTCCATCAGTGGAAGGCTAACTGGCAGAAGCCGAGGGTCTTTAGAAGCAGCCAATAGAAGTACAAGTAGTTGAACAACTTTCTTAACAAACTAAGTAAATATCTGTGATGCTTAAGTTCCCACACTCAGTCTATGGATTCCTCCATGACAACTGGAAAAAGGCAAATGGCACAGGCTTCTCCTGATGTCACAGGATAAGTGCCTACAGACGTCAGGGGACAGTCACTCATTTTTTCAAGAATCTCCTCTTTTCAAGCACCTTTCTTAAGGCATTCTTCATGTCCTTATTCCTGAGGCTGAAAATTAGAGGACTGAGGAAAGGGGTAATGACCGTGTAAGGGATGGCCATGAGCGTGTCGTCCCCTGCTGAAGCTTCTGGCTTCAGATAGACAATGGCTGCAAACCCAAAGTGGACAAGGACCACTGTGAGATGCGAGGCACAGGTAGAGAAGGCCTTCTGCTTGCCCTCGGCTGACGGGATCCTGAAGACAGTGGAAAGAATGAACACGTAAGTGATGATGATTAGCAGGAACGTGCCCATCAAGCCAGACACGGAGATCACTGTCACAATGGACCCCGTGAGGTCGCTGTCTAGACAGGACAGCCTCACCACTGCTCGCATGTGGCAGAAGAAGTGTCTGACAAGGTTGGGGCTGCAGAAGGAGCCCCTGAATATCAGCACAGTCTCTATCAGAGAGATAAGGAAGCCTCCAGTCCAAGCAGAGGCCACAAGTCGTCCACACCCCACATTGGTCATAAGCAGTGGATATCTGAGAGGGCTGCAGATGGCCAGAAAGCGATCATATCCCATCAAGGTCAGGATGATGCAATTGGTGCCACCAAGTCCCAAGAAGAAACACATCTGCAAGCCACACCCCATGACTGAGATGTCTCTGTTCCCAGTCAGCAGATCTGCCAGCATCTTGGGGATGATGGTCAGTGTGTAGCAGGTCTCGGAGAAAGAGAGAGCACCAAGGAAGAGGTACATGGGGATGTGGAGAGATCTGTCCACCCAAGTGAGACCCATGATGGCCAGGTTACCTGTGAGGGTGAGAAGGTAGAGGCCAAGAAAGACCAGGAAGAGGAACATCTGCACATGTGGGTACACGGAGAAGCCAACAAGAATGAATTCTCCCACGACTGTCTGGTTGACCTTCATTGTTTGCCTGTCTGAAATCTGAAAGAAAGAACAAATAAATATTCTGTTCTCCATGATTCTTTGAAAATTATGTTGTGAATAAGACAGATGATCAGTGTTATAATTACTAACTGATTTTGCATTTAGTTTAGAAAATACTCTGTGTATATAGGTTATGTGTTTTCCTAATTTTTAACCCACTTGTCACATCTTAGTTCAGTGATCAATCCTTGATCACTTACTGGGTGACAGACACACCTTCTGGCTTATTTTTACAAAGGACTTTACTGGCTGGTAATATAATGAGGGGAAAAATATTCTGATTGATATCCAGATAAAGGAAATTCAGGTGCATTAGGTGAGCCAGATTTGATCAGATTCTTAATTAAAAAAAAAAATAAAAACCCTACCAAGTAGTTAATACACAGTCAGAGTCTGACAAAGCAACTTCCACATATAACATTGTGAATATCTAATGAATGAAGGTTGATAATTGGTTTGTTAGGAAATTGGGGACCACTTTTGGACAACAGCTTATAATTGTAAGTAAGCCCAAAGTCACTATCTCTTCTTGGAGAAGACATTTAGGTCCTGAAAGTGAAGAACACTTTCCCTCCCCTTGCTCTGAGGAGAGGGAAGATAGTGATACTGCAGAACCCTTCAGATTAAAAGTGACTAATAGAGTATCCGGATGGTATTGATAAACAGACACTTTACACAAGCTCAGTGCAGGTAGCAGCTGAAAATTTGCCCACTTCTTCAATGCCAATCCTAGCATCTGAAAAAGATAAATTCTAGAGATTCTGTGAATTCATCAATAATTCTGCATCTGATTTAATCTCATCCTCTAACTTCTGCAACATGCTGTCTTTCCTTATATTTAATGCTATACTGAGCTATTGTTTTTCCTTTGCTACATGTCAACATATTTAATAACTAGCTTCGGTAGGGTCTGCATTTTGCCAAATTCCTTGTAATGTTTATTGGTTTTATTCTTGACAATGAAAATCTGAAGCACATAGCACGGCTGTGACATGTGTATGGCAGCTGTGGTTTTGTGTTTTAGAAATAAGATAGTTGTGTCTATGAAGTGGCATATTTGTAGCTAGAATCCACCTGTTTTGAGTTTAATTGTGTATTTTTTCCATTTATCAATGTCTCTTCCTTGAGGAAAGAGGCTATCAGTCACAGATTTCTGTATTTCTCACAGAGCTAATACAAAATGTATTAAGAAAGTAATGATTCCCAATATGTGTTGTATGGACAGGTTAGTTATCAAAAAGAGTGTGGAATCTATTAACAGTTTCCCTTTTACTTTGCTGTTCAGCACTGCGGAGTGTGAGGAACGCACAGCTGGACAGACTTCCCACTCTTAATTAGATTTTGTTCAGGCAAAGGTTAAGTCTTCTGTCAGCAGCATCGAGCCTGGTCACTGACAGTCAAAACAGGCAGTAAGGAAAATGGTCTAAGTTATAATTATACAACTTTAACAAGCACAAATAAATATAAATAAAATAAATATGTTATTATAAATTTTATTATTAAAGACTACAAAAACAACTCGTGGCCCAATGGAGTCTCCTCAGAGATCTCCTTGCTTCTTCTGTCCTCTTAGACCTGAAGAGGCTTGACTTCTTTCTTGGCCACATGAGAATCATGGGTCTAATCTTTCCCACCATGATTTCTCCTTTCCTGTTTCCCACTTTCTCTCACTGCATCCACACCTGCTATCTGTGGGTAACTATATTCCCAAAAGGAGACTAGAGCATTTTTTTTTGTCTTCCTGCCTTAGGCAATTATATTAGAAAGGGACAGTGTCTAAATGATCCGTGGGCTTCCTTCGCATGCGGTATGTTAGGCAAGACTTAGGCCTCCTTAGCATCCAAATTTAGGATCTCCACACCCACACTTGAAGCTCGTTGTTCTATTTTCCCCTGCAAATGGCCTTCTCAAGCACTTGGGACTGTCTCAGACGACTTTGTCCTCTCCCAGAAGTACTAGGTCCTCTTCACCCTTCTGCCCATGGCTGAGACCTTGTGAACAATTCCTGCCTCAGGAGAGCATGGACGTCTCCCAGTTCTCTCGAGTCTCCAAGGGGATTCTGAAGAACAGCAATCGGATTGTGGAATGAGAAGATGAATAACTAAGTATCCCAAAGTGGCGTGAGGGCAGAAGAGATGAGGAAAACAAGTTGTTTTTCGTCCCTGGCATCCTCAGTGCAGAACTCATGGCTCTATTTTCCTTTCCTTTCTTTTCTTTTCTTTTCTTTTCTTTTCTTTTCTTTTCTTTTCTTTTCATTTCTTTCTTTCTTTCTTTCTTTCTCTTTTCTGTCTTTCTCTCTCTCTTTCTTTCTTTTCTTCTTTTTTTAAGATTGATTTATTTACTTGAAGAGAGAGAGAACAGGGTTGGGGGGAGCAGTGCAGGGAGAGACAGAGGGAGAGAGTCTTAAGCAGTCTCTGTGAGGAGCATGGATCCTGATGTGGGGCTTGATCTCACAACCCTGAGATCATGACCCTGAGATCATGAACTAAGCCCAAACCAAGAGTCAGATGCTTAACTGACTATGCCACCCAGGTGTCCTTCAAGCTCTTTCTAACATACCGATTGCAGAACAGCCTGATTCCCACGATATGCCACATTCCCTCCTAAACAGCCCGAAGGGCTTGGGTTCAAATCCGTCATTAAATTCAGGAGCATTTTGAAAATGCAAAGAATCAGCAATGCATGTCCCAAGATAGATGGTCCCTTACCTAGTTCTTACCTAATGGTGTGCTCAGTGCCTACTTGGTGAAGCTCCAGTGTTGGAGGGTGACTTTCAGAATCTCCCCTACTCTGATGTATTCTGAATGCCTGTGTGTGTAGGAGTGAGGGAATCATACACCCCACCCTCACCTGTATCTGAAGTTATCCCTAAATCGACTTGTGTCAAATTTAATTGGGAATATGGATCCACTGACAAAAGAAATGCACACCCTTTCCGAAGTCCCAGAGAAATGTAATTTGAAGAAAATGCAGGAACAATTAATTGTGGAGAAATCAGAGCCAAAGAGTCTCCTACCTCGTGTGCTTTATCAGGGCCCCAAGGCTAGCTCGGTGCTGGGCTTATCCTCTTCCACGATGGTCTTCATGTGGCTGGAAGACTGCTTTGTTCTTCACTCAGAAGAGACAGAGATCTGTTTCCTACAAAAATCATCAGTTGAACAGTCTACATTTTTCACCTCGTCACTGTTAGTTTAGTGACCTTGGAAGTCTGTGAACCTTATGGGTCTAAGTTTCCCTAGCTGGGGAGTGAGGAAAGGGCCCTGATTCTGTGCAAGCTTTGGTGTCCTGTGGCCCAGAGACTCCGACATGAGTTGTGAGCCTGGGTGGCATGATCTCTGTCCTGTGTCTACCACTCGCCAAATCCCAGTGGTTAAGAACCTTCTCTTCCACCAGTTTAGGATGTTGCCTGATCATCATGAGGACCTGAGGCTCCTCCGCTCTGGAGGTTTGGCTCTGGTTAGGAGACCCTCGGGGATTCCTCTCTCCTTTCATCAGAGGGAGCAAGAGAACTTTCTCACTCAACTTTGTAATTTTCTCTCATTAGTTACAGGGCTTTGCGGAACACGTGCTAGTAAAACTCTGCTGGGCGTCTCTGGGGATTTAAAACTTGCAGAGTTCATGTTCTGTCCTTGTTAATTTGCAAGTTTTGTTTTGGCAGAGAGGGGAGGGAGGCCCATCCCTGATGTCTCCCCACACCGATGCTCTCACCCTATCATCACCGGCCCCCATCCTGGGCATTTGGGAAGGGCTCCCAGTGTTTGAAGATGAGTCTGAGAAGGAATGGGCTCTTCTTACAAGGAATTTGTACCTTGATGGAGGCACAAATGGAGGCACACTGGAGTGTGCCGAGGGCTGAAAGTGCTCAGACAAGACAGGACATATTGGAGCAGAGTGGTCCCAGGAGGGAAAGACCACAAAATAAGAAGCCTGGTATCATGTGTTGTTGTAGTCCAGCACTTGCAATTATGTAATGACACAAAATTGATTAAATAAATATATTTCAAAAGAATCATTTGCATACATGTGTATTGTGTATAAATATAATGGCAATGAGATTTTTTTTTAAAAGCTTATTCATTTTAGGGCCCCTGCGTGGCTCAGTGGGTTAAAGCCTCTGCCTTCGGCTCAGGTCATGATCCCAGGGTCCTGGGATCTAGCCCCGCATCAGCCTCTCTGCTCAGCAGGGAGCGGGCTCCCCCCACCCCGCCCCTCTGCCTGTCTCTCTGCCTACTTGTGATCTGTCAAATAAATAAATAAATAAATAACATCTTTTTTTAAAAAAGCTTATTAATGTCAGAGAGAGAGATTGAACACAAGTGGGGAGGGGGGACAGAGGGAGAGGGAGAAGCAGACTCCCTGCTGAGCAGAGAGCCCTATGCGGGGCTCCATTCCAGGACTCTGGGATCGTGATCTGAATCGAAGGCAGAGGCTTTAACTCACTGAGCCACCCAGGTGCTCGAGCAATGAGATCTTAAAAGCATTTGAAGAATATACACAGATGGGAAATAAGCACTTGAAATGGTGCTCATCATGATTACTCATTAGGAAATACAAAATAAAAACACAATATGATTCCACGACACAACTAGTAGAAAGACTTTTTAAAAAGAAGATTGGAGGAGCGCCTGGGTGGCTCAGTGGATTAAGCCTCTGCCTTTGGCTCAGGTCATGATCTCAGGGTCCCCGGATCGAGTCCCGCATCGGGCTCTTTGCTCAGCAGGAAGCCTGCTTCCTCCTCTCTCTCTGCCTGCCTCTCTGCCTAAGTGTGATCTCTGTCTGTCAAATAAATATCTTTATAAAAAGAAGAAGAAGAAGAAGATTAGCCATGTTAGTGTTGGTGAGGATTGGAAGAAGTGTAACATGTATGATATTGTTGCAAATGTAAAAGCTAGAAAATAGTTCACAATTTTGGAAAGTAGTTTACAGATTCCTTAAAAGTTTGATCTATTCAAGTTCCAGGCAAACAGTCTATATTCATGTTTCTCAGCACTCCCCTCTAAATACACCTACAAAGCCTGGAAATAACAATCCTAAGCATGACTCGGAAAGATGAGGCAGAGACGACGGACTGGCCCAGGCAAAGGCAAAATGAAAACATAAATAAATACATAAATAAATAAACAATAAACACAAGCTAAGGCTGTTCTCTCTGGCAAAGAACCAAGAAAGGGGAATCCCAGCAGGGACTTAGTAGGGAGACCTAAAACCAGTGGCAGTGGGTGCCCTGATCTGCCTGCACCTGCAGTGTCAGCCCCTCCCCCCTCCCCCACACCACCCACCCACAGCAGCATTGCCAGCAGAGCCTGGGGGGTGACCTCCCGTCCACCTCACACCAGGAAAAGCCATATCCTGAGCCACAAGACAAACCTGATACGGGGCAGAAGCTTTGGAGGAGCCTGTCTCCGCTTTGTGGTATTCTGTCAGCTGTGAAACCTTTCCACTCCTACCTCTTCCCCTCCTGGCACACAGCTTAGCAAGCTGATGAAGAAGCCTGCCGCTCTGTCCTGGGGCGCCTGCGGGAGGTGCAAACCAGGCCTGTTCTGTGTGGGGGTCCCACACCGAGCATTCTCTCCCTAGCCCTCAGGGAGGTGACAAGCCAGTCTCCTTCCGCCCTTGCAGTCCGCCTGGTCAGTGCCCGTTGGGTTCAGAGCTGCCTCTCTGTTTCGTTATGGGGGGAGACAGATGGACACATATACCCACGTCTGTAAAATCTCCCTCTACATAAAATCCCATATTGCATGTATTGGTGACCCCTATAGTTCAGGATTTGAAGAGGTTGGGGGGTGGGAGGTTGGGGGAACCAGGTGGTGGGTATTAGAGAGGGCACGGACTGCATGGAGCACTGGGTGTGGTACAAAATCAATGAATACTGTTATGCTGAGAATAAATTTAAAAAAAATGATTACAATAAAAAAATGTATTCAATGGAATTTAGATGCAACACTAATTTGCTATCTTAGATCTTCCATTTTAAAATATATTTTGTATTTTTCTCTATGAACTTCTCTGATATATGTGTACCTAAATATTTGTTTGTTTTTAAGTTTTTGATGGGTCACCCTACCATACTTCTTGGTAACAAAAATGTTTATAGGTTGATTTTTTTTTAAATGGCCACACTAATCCAAAAGAAAAGAGAGAAAGCCCAAATTAATAAAATTATGAATGAAAAGGGAGAGATCACAACTAACACCAAGGAAGTAGAAACAATCATCAGAAGTTATTATCAACAGTTATATGCCAATAAGCTAAGCAACCTAGATGAAATGGATGCATTCCTGGAAAACTATAAACTCCCAAAATTGAACCAGGAAGAAATCCACAACCTAAATAGACCGATATCTAGTAACAAAATTGAAGCAGTGATCAAAAACCTCCCAAAAAACAAGAGTCCAGGACCTGATGGATTCCCTGGGGAATTCTACCAAACTTTCAAAGAAGAAATAACACCTATTCTCCTGAAGCTGTTTCAAAAAATTGAAGCAGAAGGAAAACTTCCAGACTCTTTCTATGAAGCCAGCATTACCCTGATCCCCAAACCAGGCAAAGACCATACCAAAAAGGAGAATTTCAGACCAATATCACTGATGAATATGGATGCTAAGATTCTCAACAAGGTTCTAGCAAACAGGATCCAACAGCACATTAAAAAGATTATTCACCATGACCAGGTGGGATTCATTCCTGGGCTACAAGGATGGTTCAACATTCGCAAATCAATCAATGTGATAGAACAAATTAATATGAGAAGAGAGAACCACATGGTCCTCTCAATTGATGCAGAAAAAGCATTTGACAAAATCCAGCATCCGTTCCTGATTAAAACGCTTCAAAGTATAGGGATAGAGGGAACATTCCTGAACTTCATCAAATCTATCTATGAAAGACCCACAGCAAATATCATCCTCAATGGGAAAAAGCTCGCAGCCTTCCCGTTGAGATCAGGAACATGACAAGGATGCCAACTCTCACCACTCTTGTTCAACATAGTATTAGAAGTCCTAGCAACAGCAATCAGACAATAAAGAGAAATAAAAGGTATCCAAATTGGTAATGAAGAAGTCAAACTCTCTCTCTTTGCAGATGACATGATTCTTTATATGGAAAACCCAAAAGACTCCACCCCCAAACTACTAGAACTCATACAGCAATTCAGTAACGTGGCAGAATACAAAGTCAATGTACAGAAATCAGTGGCTTTCTTATACACTAACAATGAAAATACAGAAAGGGAAATTAGAGAATCGATTCCATTTACTATAGCACCAAGAACCGTAAGATACCTGGGAATAAACCTAACCAAAGCGGTAAAGGATCTATACTCGAGGAACTACAGAACATTCATGAAAGAAATTGAAGAAGACACAAAAAAATGGCAGACCATTCCATGCTCTTGGATCGGAAGAATAAACATTGTTAAAATGTCTATACTGCCTAGAGCAATCTACACTTTTAATGCCATTCCGATCAAAATTCCACCGGTATTTTTCAAAGAGCAAGATAGGTTTTTATTTCTCTTTTGAGTTCTTTTCTGACCACTTGGTTGTTTAGGAGTGTGTTTTAAATTTGTATTTCAATAATTAGTCAAGTCTGAGTTCGAGACCTGAAACAATTCCATCATTTCAAGAAGTTCTTTCGTGCCCTTATCCAATCAGGGCCAAGGGGACCATGAGCGAGGTGATTTCCTCAAACGTTATAAAACATTCTTGTTCTTTAAATTCATAAATGGAAACAAATTCTAAGAACTGTGTTGCTTGTGGCTTCTTTTACTCAAGGGAATGCTTTTGAGAATTTCCATGGGGTTACATGTTTATTCCTTTTTATTTCTGGATATTGTTTAGTATTCACATGTTCATGGTCATTGGGGTTGTTTCTAAGTTTTTCATAATTACAGATTAAACAGCTAAAACATTTATCCAAGTCTCCATGTGGCCATGTGCCTACTCGCTCTCTGTTTAGCTTTGTACAAATTGGCTTTTCTTTCAAAGTTGGTCTGCCATTTCGCTCTGCCATCTGCTCTTTGATAAGCAGATGTTTAATTTTTATGGTTTGATCAATTTTTTATGCCTATGCGTTTTTTTCCTCCTGCCTAAAAAAATTTTTTTGCCTTCCCCAAGATAATGAAGATATTTTCTGTGTATTCCTTTAGTTGTTTTGTCCTTTCAGACATTTAGGTCTACACCTCATCTGGGATAATTTATGTATATGGAATGAAGTGAGGACTACATTTTGATTTTTGTTTTGCTCTTTTTTCTTACCCTGAAATTCAGTCATTCCCGTACCATCGGTTGGAAAGATTTTCCTTTTCTCATTGATTTGCAAGGCAACATTATGGAAATTGATGGTACTGGATACAGATGTGACTGTTTCTGGAGTTTATATTTTTTATTGACCTATATACCTACCTTTTTGCTGGTAGCATTTTTTTTCATTATTGTTACCTTATAGTAATTTTGAGTTCAGGTGTTTAATTCACCCAAATCTCTCATATGATTGTTTAGATCTTTTCATTTCCTGATGATGTCTAGAATTAGCTTCCCAATTTCTACACACATCCTTTTGGAGTTTTTTTTTTATAAAGGTACATTGAATCTATAGATAAGTTTGGGAAATCAAAATTACAATATTGAATCTTTTTATCCATGAAATTTAATGTATTAAATTTACTTATATTTATTTTAATCTTATCTCTTAATGTTTAGAATTTTAAAGTATAGGGTACTTCCTCATCTTTTTTAAAATTTAATTCTTAGTGTTGATTTTAAGCATCTGTGTTTTGATACTATTAAAATAAAATGTAATTTCTTATTTTTTGCAACTAATATAAAGAAAAACAATTAATTTGAGAACTTGCTAAATGTACTTATTAGGTTTGTAGACCTTCTGTAGATTTAGTAAGATTTTCTCAGTACTCCGTCATGTCATTTGCAAATGAAGAGTCTCATCATCCTTTTCAAATCATTAGATCTTTTATATATTTTTCTCACATTATTACACTGGTTTAGACCTCCAGTACTATGTTGTATAGAGTGGCCAGAGTGCTTATTCTAGGGAAAGAGTTCAATATTTCACAAAGAGGTATGATAGTGGCTTTAATTTTAAATAGAAACAGAGTTTTTAAAAAAATCAATGGATATTGATTTTTACAAATAATTTTTACACAAATATTGAGAGGAGTAGATTACATTTCTTCACTTATTTGACTAATTTGGTGAATTATGTTAACATTTTCAAATAGTAACATAGTCCTGCATTCTTGGAATAAATCCCTTTTGTTATGAAATACTATTATTATTTTTTACATATTGCTGGAATATAGATTTTTCATGAAATAGTCTCAAGAACATTTTAGAGATGATAGAAGAAAGGACTGATGACTTGGGAAATAAATCAATAGAAATAAGTTAATCTGAAGAAGAAAAAAAAGTTAAAATGAATCAATTCTGTGAGATTTTCAAGACAATATCAAGTAGTCCAATGATTAGAATATCAGAAGGAAGTGAAGAGATAAAGAGAAAGATAAAGAAGAAAATATTTTAAGAAATAATACCTGGAAATTTCCCAGACATGGTGGAAGACAATAAGGTACAAAGTCAAGGTGTTCAACAAATCACAAGTAAGAAACATACAAAAGCATGTGCAAACACACCATTCTCAAACTGATGCAAGCCACAGGTAACGAGAAAGCATTGAAACAGGAGGAATCCGACACGTTACGTGGAGTAAAATGGCGACGCCATTAATGGCAGCACGGGCATCAGAAACTAGGGAGGACAGAGACTCAGTAAGTGGCATGAGAGAAGATGAAGAGACGTACCCTGTTGCCTAGGAATTTTTTACTCAGGAAAACTAAATTCCACAAATAAAGGCAAAATGAGGAAATTTTCAGGTAAAGAAACATGAAGATCGTGGCTGGCAAGCATGTGCTTTAAGAAACACTAAGGGAAGGCTGACGGGAAACGAAACCCACGGGAACTTGGATGCACAGGAGGGAATGAAGAACATGGTGAGAACACAGGAGAGAATGAGCTGAACGTGGTAAGTGCGAGGTTAAATAGAAAAGAGTATACACACGTACACAAGTATTCTCCAAATTTCCCTTAAAAAGGCATATACGCTTGTCTGAAAATTATAACAATGTTGTTAGTGAACTTAAGTAAACGCAGCTCTGTCGTTGCAACTTTCCTACATTTTACTGGAAGTAATTCAGCATTAAGTTGAAGTAGAGTGGGTGGCGTTAACAAAGCATGTTGTGATCCTAGACCAACAGGTAAAACAGTGTGCAAGGGAAATCGCTAGGAAGCCAGTAGTCGAGCTGCTGTGAGACTAAGTTCTACATCTCTGCTCCTCTTCGGACTGACGTGGGTCCCCACGAGCGGCATGGTAGTTCAGAGAAGCGGTCCCGAGTCCACGTCTCCTCTCCTTCTCCCTCTCCCGCCTATGCTTGCTCTCTCTCTCCCCAAAATAAATAATCTTAAAAAAGAAATACAAAGATGAGTCTGAAAGAAGTGGAGTGGACAGACAAGGATGTGGGAAGAGGGTAAGGCTGAGGAAGGAGGGTGCTCTCGGGTTTGAACGTGAGTGCTTGTGTGCCTTTGAAACAGGGCGCACCCTGGAAAGGGTCATCTCTGCTCTTGAGACAAAAGCAGGGAAGGCGAATCCCTGTGTTCTTACTGTACATCTCACCGGGAGACTTTAAAAGCATGAATCTGAGTTCTGTGATCTGGGGTGGGTCACTTAAACTCTATGAGGCCCGGTTTCCTCTTCTATAAAATGCAATTGTTAACCCTTTTTTAACCAGGTTATTTTAAGTTTTCAAAGAGATTTAACATGTGAAAATAGCGAATATAATATTTAGTACATAATGGGATTATTGTTTAAATCATGATCGCAACATCTCTGTGTTCCCATTTCTTCTTCTGCTTTCCCCAAAGGAGTACTCACAGGTAATGACAGTTGGAAGTGCATCCTGAAACAGCGCTCCGGGGACTGGGCCCCCTCAGAGACAGAAGCTGTTTCATGGAAGCAGATGACTCACCTCCTGGGGCCACAGGTGCAGAGGCTGTCTTTGTATCACCTGGGAGCATCACCGTTTGCTCAGAGAAGCATCTGAGACGGGTCTCAGGGCTCTTCCCCTGCAGGCAGGGCGGCACCGAGGCATCTGGGGCATGGCTGCTGAGAAGCAGGGTTCTCCTCCCCATGAGCCTTGTTGGGTGAGTGGAGAGCCTCCCCCTGCCCGGTCTCCCAGCCTCAGCACTGCCTCACAGCGGATCTGTGCACCGAGCGGTCCACCACTTTCCCGAGTCTGATGCTTCCGTCCGCACTCCGCCTGGACTCACAGGAAGAGGTTCTGGGGAGGGCAGTAGAGATAAGGGACTGTGACAGAGCTCTGTGTTTATGGGTACGGATGTCTCACGGTGTCAGAGGGTTGTCATTGTTTGGGGGCCGCAATGTTGGATTAGGAGTCAGGCACTTTTTCTCTGGTCCTGTCTCTGTCCCCTGACCTAGAAAATAATATCCGACAAGCTGCCCCACGTCCTGTTCTAACAGGGTGCGTCCGTGCCCACGTGTGTATTCTTACGTGGGTGTCTGTAGGATGTCGGTATGAACGGGAGTCCGGTGCACCTTCTGCTTGTTGATGTGCTGTCTCGGAAGGCAGGTGTTTGTAACACGCCTGATGGACTTGTGGATGATGGACACGGTCATCGGAGCAAATACGGGCGCACAAGGTTTTGGACATGTGGACTGGGCGTGGTTGGGGATGAGTGCTTTATGTGTGGCATGCGTGTCTCTCTGTGTCGTGTGGGGGGGGGGCATGTGTGTGCACACTGTGTGTCCTCGCACACGGGCACGTACCTGCACGCAGGTGAGAGCGGGTCCGTACGTCTATGTCTGGTGCTGTGGATCCCTTCCTGAGGTCTGGTTGCTGTCCCAATGAGAGGTTTCTTTCTGAGTTACAACAGGCACAAGGAAAGGGGAACCCGCCTCATCCTGCCGTCTAAGGAAGCGAGGCACCTGCCGGCCAGGCGGAAGGCATCAGCACGTTGATCGGGGTCCCCTCAGGATGGGCCAGGCCAATGCAACCGCCTGGAAGGGTTTTGTGTTCGTGGGCTTCTCCAGCTTTGGGGAGCTGCAGCTCCTGCTCTTTGCCCTCTTCCTGCTTCTGTATCTTGCTACCCTGACCGCCAATGTCTTCATTATCGTGGTCATCAGGCTGGACAGCCACCTGCACACCCCCATGTACCTCTTCCTCTCCTTCCTGTCTTTCTCTGAGACCTGCTACACGTTGGGCATCATTCCTCGGATGCTGTCCAGCCTGGTCATGGGGGGCCAGGCCATCTCCTATGCGGGCTGTGCTGCCCAGATGTTCTTCTCTGCTTCCTGGGCCTGCACCGACTGCTTCCTTCTGGCTGTCATGGGCTTCGATAGGTATGTGGCCATCTGTGTCCCGCTGCACTACGCCAGCCGCATGAGCCCTGACTTCTGCTCCCAGCTGGTCGGCACCTCCTTCCTCAGCGGGTACCTCTTTGGGCTGGGAATGACCCTCGTCATTTTCCGCCTCCCATTCTGCGGCTCCCATGAGATCCAGCATTTTTTCTGTGACACGCCTCCGGTGCTGAGCCTAGCCTGTGGGGACACGGGCCCGAGTGAACTGGGCATCCTTACCCTCAGCCTGCTGGTGCTCCTCGCGTCTTTCTCCCTCATCACCGTCTCCTACGCCCACATTCTGATGGCAATCCTGAGGATCCCATCCAACGAGGGCCGGAAGAAGGCCTTCTCCACCTGCGCCTCGCACCTCATGGTGGTCGTCGTCCACTACGGCTGCGCCTCCTTCATGTACTTGAGGCCCAAAGCCAGTTACTCCCTGGAGCGGGACCAGCTCATCGCGGTCACCTACACTGTGGTGACCCCCCTCCTCAACCCCATCGTTTACAGTCTGAGGAATCGGGCCGTGCAGATGGCCCTGAGAAGTGCCTTCCGAGGGAGACTGCTTCGTAGAGGATGAAGGCTCCCCAGTGGCACCATCTCTTCTGCGCAGGCTGGACTGAGACCAGGAACCCAGGAAAACGGACCAGATGCTCAGGGTCTCAGATCAAAGCTGTCCTCCCCCTGCAAACCCCTGGGAGAGCCCTGTCCTGCTGCCTGCACTTGCCCAGGGCTGCTGGGGAATATGGAGCAAGGTTCCCCCCTCGGTTCACTGTGTTTAACTTGCACTGACCTCGGAATCTGAACTCCCACTCTCTCACCACCACTGCGGAAGTCCAGCTCCTTAAGAATTTCCCAGCTCTGTTGGACAAGCCGAGAGCAGTTTGGCCTGCTTGAGTTCAGAGCCGCTCTGCTGGAGTCCGATCCAGGGGTATGGTACAGAGTTTTAAATTACTGCATAGTTAGACTACCCCACCTCTGATGCTCTTCCAAGATCCGAAACTCGGTGGGAATCCGTTTGAGTGGTTAGCTTGCATGCTCTGTTAAATGAAAAGGTGGGCTGTTTTCTCTGCCCCGTGGGGTTCTTTCCCCTTTATTATTATTTTTGTATCACTGTCCTCTGACTCATTGTCACTTTGTGCTCTTCCTTGTCATTGGCTTTCCCAGTTGGTAGATTGTATCTCAGAGAAGACATAGATCTCCTGTTTTCTTTGATACTCGTCATTGCTCCGTGACGGCTTCATAATCTTGGGTGTTGAGGACCTCCTCGCTTGTCTCCCTCCCTAGCATGGATACCGTCCTGTGGGATCTGCTGTGGACATGTTCTCCCGTGGAGTTCACTTCCCGCCTGCAGTATATGGTGCTTGGCCCCGGCATGCTTAGGGACCAATGAAAGGGTAATGAAGCCACACGGCTGTCAGGCCCTGTGACTTACTGTGTGATGCTAGGTCTCTGCCCCCATGTCCTCATCTGTAAAATGGTTGTAACCTTGCAGTTTTGCATTGATTACTGAACAGGACCATGCATGCAAAGAATTTAGCACCAGACCTGGATCATAATGATCTTCTAATAGATGTGAGCTGAGTTTACCATTAAGGTGTTACGCAGAGTGATACTGGCTTTTAGTTTAGGGAGAGGTTAATTGCACAGAGAATCAGAGGCTTCATGTCTAAGGTAGTACTCGAATGTGTTCCTAAAGGGTGGGTAAGTCTTGACTGCAATTAAGTGGGAGGAGAGTATATTCCGAAAGAGGGAACAGAGTAACTGAAGCTTTGTGGCGAGAAGCAGTCTAGGCCTGCTTCAGAGTGTGGGGAGCTGTCCAGAGGGACTGAAACTGTGTCCCAAACGATGCTAAGTTAGTTTGGGTGAAGACTTCTTCGCAGACAGGAGGTTTAATACCTTGCCTCAGACTTGATCCCTTCATCAGGGACCGTAAGCCTCTGAGCAGAGATTAGAGTGGCATCTGGGAACCGATTTCAGAAGATTAATCCAGCTGCAGAGAGGATGACAGAGCCCTGCAGAGAGGAAACAGAGGCAGGGATCAGTAAGGAATCCACTGCCGTCGTCCTAAGTAAAGACACGGGGACCAGAACATGGAGAGTGGGGCTGGAAGATGAAGAAAATGACAAACAGAAGAGATTTTGAAAATGCAGGATTCGCATAATTCAGCAATGAGGGAGCAGTGGGGCATGATTTGAGAGAGAGAACTTATATTAAGGGGATATTTTTCTCAAATAGGAATCCATCTTTTTTCCATGCCCTTAGGGAAGAATCATAGCCTCTAGTTAGAACTTCATGGAAACTAAATTTGGGAGGAAGGAAGCCAGAGCCCAGAGAAGAGAACAGTTTGGAGAGAGGTAGGAGAGTCAGTCAGATGGCAGAAAGGGCCTGGGTCTCATGCAGTAGGGATCACGAAAAAACTCAGGGATGGAGCTGTAGGGCGGGGGCTTAAACACAGGCTCTAATCTATAGGTTGTAAAGGAAAAGAATTAGTAAGA
The DNA here is from genome assembly GCF_010015895.1 of Lontra canadensis. Lineage (NCBI taxonomy): Eukaryota > Metazoa > Chordata > Mammalia > Carnivora > Mustelidae > Lontra > Lontra canadensis. The sequence goes on from NW_022631162.1 coordinate 970,096, forward strand.
ATAAGTCAGGGGTTCCTGTTTAAAGTAAGTAAACAGAAGGTCAAGGGAAGATGAGTACCGGGAGGAGCTTAATGGCAAATCACAAGGAACATTTGATAAAAGTGCTAATTGTTAGAAGTTGAATATGTATAGACCCAACCAAGTTACGTATGCTGCTTCTGCACTTCCATTTCTGCTTGTGTGCCTAGGTGGTCAGGATCTGACTTCAGAGGGAGCTGTATTTGATGCCAACAGTGTCATCTTATGGCATTTCGTTGGTTCTTCAGACAAATATTATCTTCTCTGGCTTTATACTATTCAATCTCTTTCATAAGATGTTAACAGCCCTTTGCCATAAAAAGCATTTCTTCACCTATCACATGCTTAATAATCTGATTTAGGTCTTGCAGATACTTGGCGGGGGTTGGGAGGAGAACACAACCATATTCACCTTGCCTTGGTTATTATAAGCACAAATTTGTTGGAGTCCCCATACTTCTTGGTAAGTGTGATATCAATGACACTGATTTTTGATGTTTTTTTTTTTCAAATGCAACCATTCTTGGTAATTCATAACCAAGTTTTTAAAAAATACTTTCAATTGTCATATTCAATAGGATCCAACTGTTCAAGCAAAAATCAGTAAAAGGCACTTATACATTATTAGCAACAGAGACAGCATTTTAGATTTAACTAAAATTCGTTTGAATGGTTTCTGAAAGAATTTGTCCCTGACTGAGGAAGGATTACTTTTTGTGCAAAGGATGAGATTGAGACAAAGTGGTAGTCAGGTGGTAATATTCATGGACTGGTGGTGAAGGCAGTGCAGGATACCAGTAGTCTCACACAAGGCAGAGATGTGATGGAAGGATTCTCACTGGCAAACAACACTGTCGACTTTTACAAATCCAGACAGAATGTCGGCATTGGCCTGAACACTCTTTGGAGACAGCACTCCCTTTTCTTGTTTGTTTGTTTTTTTCTTAGTTCCTCATTTTGTAAATCTAACTCTTAGTCTAATAGGAGGCAGAAGTCAATCAAAACCTCCTTTTCGTCACATTAAAATGTAAGCATGGGTATGGGGTCAGGGAGGGCAAAGGAATCTCTGCCCAGCCACAGCCTCATCGTTCTGAGATTAATGGTGTCCTCTCTAATGGAGAAGTATGGAGAAGGGACAGGTTGAGAAGAGCACAAGCGCTGGTCTTCTTCTTCTTCCATAGATAAAATACTGGGGTTCTCCAGATCGTCAAAGATCTTCATTTTCAAATGTAAGAATTTATACGCATTCCAAACCTCAAGAGAAACCATTTGTGAGTTACAGATGTGAGTCCTGGACTTTATCCATTCCGCCATGACCCTTGTTTGTGGTGTGACTAGCTGTCTGCCTCTAGAGAACAATGTAGTTCTCAGAAATACAGACGCTCACGTGTGTCAGTAACATTTGACTTCACAGTGCCCTATTAAAAAGAAATACTTTAAAAATGCACATTTTCTTTTTAAAAGGAAATGCTTTATTTTAAAATCAAAACAAAACAAAGGAATACAGATGTGTAGAATCCAACAAAGAAAAAATGGAGAGCTTGTCCCCAGAGTAGTGACAGTTTGCATACAAAACGAGCCTGTGATGCTTCCTCTCCCCCAGCTCTGGGAATGCCTTCTATCCCCCCAAGCCTGAGACTTGTCCAAGTGTTCTAATAAGTGTAATAAACACACCCCACACGCACACAAGACCATCTCCCTCCTCCCCCATACCTGCTGTCTCCTTCCTCCCCCAGTACTTCCCACCACACCAAGATTTGCTATGATTCAGGAAAAGCTGCTTCTCCATTTCCAAAGAAGGAATTGGTGAAACCCACATAATCATAGCCGGCAAGATGGCTTTTGCCTCGTGGGTCCACATACTGCTGCATATGTGAGGCACAGAACTGCACTTGTTCTGGGGTTAGGGCCTGAAAAAAAGCAGAAAGAGATACAGCCATAGAGATTAAAAACAGCTGGCTCCTTGGGGCTGGCAACATGCCCCAAACCTTGGACCCAGGGGGCAGAGAGACGGGGGAGCAGCAGCCCACCCTGTTCCCATCACAGACCTTCTCAGAAGTCTGTAATTTCTAATGCGTACGTCCAGCTCATCTTCTCAACTTAGCCCTTACCTGAGGAGTCCCATCTCACTAGGACTACACACTTCATCCCATTCCCTAAATTTAGGTTATTCAAGAAGTGGGAAAAGAAATAGCCTTAAAAATTGAGTTTCAGATTTGGAATTGACCCTTACGGTCATTAGAGAATGACTTTAATTTTCAAGCTGGGACAACGCAAAATGAAATGGTGAGTGAAGCAAGTGGTAACTTATGTAGGACAATGTATGAGCAACAACAACAAAAAGATGTATGAGGGAGGGTAGTTGCCAACGGTGGGCCGCCAGGCCCAAGACAAGCTCAGTGACAGTGGTTGCAACAAGAATCTGACCTGCTTCATGTCCTCTTTGGTAATATAGGCCTTGCCTTCTGCCAGGGCTTGGAAAGCATTCTCGATTTCATCACTGGACTTGATGTTCTCGGACTCCTTGTCGATCAGGAATGAGGTGTAGTCCTCCAGGGAGACATAGCCCTTCCTGTGGGAGAAATGGGCTCCCCACTCTGAGACTGTGGGCTGCGACCTCTACTTTGACCCCACTCCTCATGCCCTTGCAGGAAAGTAAATGCCACTTCCCAAGCCCCAGCCTCCGTGCCCACATGAGCCCTCTGGCTGGACTCTCTACACAGTCTGGGAGTCTCCATCAGTACCCGTTCCCAGGCACTTCAAGTTTTTCAAGATTCTGTCATCTTTGGCGTTAGAAAGAATTCATCCTTAACAATGGTGGGATCTCTCCATGACTCTACTCCACCCCCACAGTCACACAACCCCACTCCTGTCAGTCGGCCTCCAAATCATGCAGGTCTCCTTATGACCTTACACACATGAAAGGATTCTTCTGTCAAGGCCCATTCTCAGAACAAGTAAGATTCATAGATCAAGCAGAAAATAGGGACTGAGGAAATGACAAAGGCTGTGCCTGAGTTGGAGTCAGTGCCATGGACTTCTGAGCTAATCCTGCAAGGCACCAAAACCTGCCCAACTCATGTAAGATAGTCTGTGTCTTCCTATTCTCATGATGAGTTGGTACGGTGTTTCATGGATCATTTTACTCTCTGTGCTTGTTCCTCCAAACCCCATCCCCTATGATGGTCTGGCCCTTGGTCTTCTTCTTACCTCCCCGGATCGACGACATCCAAGAACTTCTCAAACTTGGGCTCAGGTTCATCCTCCTCCACCATGGGCAGGTAGTAATTGAGCCCTCTCAAGCAGGACCGGAAATCTTTGTGGCTCAGGCGCCCGGTCAGATTCTCATCAAAATGTCTGAAGAACAAAAACATTTTATCAAGTTCAATAACGAACCAGGTTAGAATAGAAAAGAACAGTTCTTATTGGGTCCGCTGAGGTTTTAACTCATCACAGGTCATCAGAGAATGGAGTGGGGAGCTTGCCCCTGTTTCTGAATTATTTTTAACCCAGTGAATGGAGCAAAGACAGTAAAATGTTGAGCATGGGAGAAATGTATTTTCTGAAGTCCAGGAATCTCATTGAAAGCCATGACCTGAAGGTAACTAAGACCTCTAGGTTTTCATTTAAGATCCTACCACACCAACACTGAGGGGAAAAAATTACTTATTTGGAGATTCATTCTGAATGGGTTGGAAAATAAAGAACTGACCAACTATGAAGTTATACTCACTTATATGTTGTGCTAAACTCCTTTAGTGTCTCCTCACTCACACCTATGGTATCTCTGAAAGGAAAAACATGCATTAACCCAAGAAATAAAACAGAAAAGTAGCAAAAGATATGCCAAGTGGAACAGAGAGGGATGCTAGTGGGTATTAGGCTACTCGGTCATCTAATTCAGGGGGTAGCAAACTATAGCCTATGGGCCAAATCTAGTCTGCCACTTGCTTTTGTACGGTTTAGTGAGCTATGAATGTGTTTTACCTCTTTACATGGTTGGAAAAGATCAAAAGAGGAAGTGTTCCTTTAAATATAAAAATTGCATGAAATTCAAATTTCAGTGTCCATAAATAGAATTTTACTGAAACATGGACATGCTCATGAATTTGCGGGCCGTCAGTAGTCTGTTCTCTCTATGACAGTGAGGGAGTAGTCACAGCAGAGACCACAGGACTCACCACAGCTGGCACATTTATGATCAGTCAGTCTCTCTATAGGAAAAGCTCGCCAATCCCCAATCTAGACAGTAACGCTGCCATTAATACCAAGACCTAAAGCTGCTTTGATGTAATTAATTTATTTAGAAAAAACAACAACAACAACAACAACACGTGAATTCTGCTCTTCTGGCTCTACACCTTGAATATTTCTTGCATTCTAGACATTTGAGAGGGAATTTACAAAAGGGATGGTATCCTGAAGGGACTGCCTAAGATGGAGAAAGGACTCTGGGAACTGGGTGGTGAGTAGCTTCAGGGGGATGGGAACATGGTCTTCTGTTTTATAATAGACTCCCAAATAAAAAGAAATAGTCATTCTGTGGGACAAAAAAGAGACAAAGAGAATTTTGATGCTGGAGATAATACGTGTCCTATCTCTGAAGCAGCTCTTTCATCCAGCACCCTGATCTCTAGATCCTGGGGCTAAGTTCCAACACCTAATCCCACCCACACCCTGCAACCCCAGTCATGGGTCTGCAGTACTTGGCTTGGATCTGCTGTTCCAGGTTGTGCTGCATCCTCATCCCCAGCTGGTGGAGCTGGTCCCACTGCTGGGCCAGCCCGATGGTGCTGTACTTGATGTCCAGGACCAGTGCCTCCTCCAGGCTGTCTCCCAGATCCTCAATCTTGGTCAGCTGGCGCTTCATGGCCTGGATCTCCTTCTGCTTCCGCTAGAAAAGCCAAGAAGGAGAGACCAGTCATGCAGGGTACTGGCTTCAAACCAAGGGATGGTAGAGAAGAAGCTGATGAGCTTGAGTTTCCTCTAATTGTTTTCTTTTTCTTTCTTTCATTTTCTTTCTTTCTTTCTTTTTAAATTATTCTCAGAACTCTTCCTGTCCTCTGTGAAAAATGAACCATTCAGGAAATCCACTTATGCAATGGGGGAAGGTTAGGAGATGTGACCTCGGTCATTCTGGTCATGTGTAATATATAAATCTAAGGTTTAGTAGCTACATCTTCAGCAGAGAGGAGGTGTACTCCCAGGACACCTGCATGGCTGGCTCCCAGCGATCTGCGCCTCGAGTTATCTGCACTGGGGACTGGCTGAGCTCCAGCCGGCTCCCCTGCCACCACGTGGACAGACTTCCACAGGATGTACCTGTCCGCCAGGCACATCTGATGCCAACCGCCTGCATCCAGGCCATGCTTTCTCCTGAGCAGGGAAGGAGGGAACGGGTTCTGAGGATGAGGGAGGATGGAGATACTGAGTGTACTACATGGTGCAAAGGCTTGTGACCTTCCAGGGATCGGTCCTACCTGATGGCATCTTACTCTTCATTATTCAAGGCCTTTCATATGGGAGTAATTAGATTTAATTAATTAAATGTTCTCCTTGAGGTGGAGCAGAAATGAAAATAAGATTAAGAAACACTGTTCTAGCCCTTTGCTTCACTCAGCTGTTGAGAGACCATCTGGATTTAATTATATTATCAAGTGATTGTCAGTGATGACGGCTTCTGCACCTGTTTTCTTTCTTAATTATCACAGTGACTGACGCCCGTATTATGAACTCCATTATATAGACACAGAAGTAGAGGTTACTGAGGTAAACCGAAGGCTGTGCCCATGGAATGGCCGTGAGAGACACAAGCCGCTGGCAGTGCTGGGACTAGACCCTGAGGCCCTTGACCTTCTGCCTGGGGAGTTTACCTGAAAGTACTATGGGGGTTGCCTTTAAAGCGTTTCCCTTGCACTCCTCATAATTCTGGCCATATCTCAGCTAATAAGCAAATGTTACTTACTTTATTTGCTTCCAGCTGGGATTCCAGAGTTCCTGTTTCTTTGAGCAAAGACCTAGTTATGAACCAGAAGGAAATGTCGTTCATGATATCAGAAGTCAGTATTTCACCCAGACAGACCTATTCCAACACCTATGTTCCTCTACTTCTGTGTCTATTATATGGCTCCTCTGAAATGAATTTTCACACCAGATTTTCAGGAAACTGAACCGTTCTGCCAACTGGTTAGCTGCTAGATGGATGAGAAGAGAAGGAAGGTCTGCCCTTGTTCTTCCGTGTCTGCAAGAAGGCTTCCGTCCCTTCCTCATGGCTCTTACTCATAACATACCCTGAACCTAATGAGGTTAAGACGCCCCCTAGTGGGATGCAGACAGTCTGATACGCCGGGTTCTCCTCTTTCCACCCCACCCTTTCAGTCAGGCACCCTCTCGGTCTGATGGTGACGGTGGTGATGATGAAGATGCCTCGGCGCTAAGTCCTCCTTATTATTAGTTTCACAGAATAGAACAAAACAAACATAATAACATAAGATACTGACCCGTCCAGAAAATAAGCCCTGGGCATGGAGGTCCGGACAGGAATCAAATGAGAGAAAAGAGAAATCACACATTAACACAAATTACTTCAATGATCTTCTTTCCCTAGATTAATGAAATGTTCTAAATCTAATAGGAACCTGTTTTGCACTGCTCCCAGAGTCTCTCCATCTTGGAGGAACTCAGAGCCTCTGTGCAGCTGCTGTCTTAGGATGAAGAGCTCTGGTTTCAGGTGATGTGCTCAGTGCTGGGCACACGCTGCCAGGGGATGGATGAGGGACCAAACCAGAGGGAGAGGAGGATGAGCTGTGCTTCCTCTGCCTTCTGCCCCATGACTTTTAGCTGTGACACAGGTTTTCCTTTTGCCCACCATCTGGTTTTTCTTTGTTGGGTTCGTAGGAACAGTATATATCACAGGTTGTCTAAACCACCCCTTCAACTCTCAAAAGTCCCCATTTCTGACCCACCTACTGGATAGGGTCCACTAACTTTGACGTTTATTCCAATGTATTACAATCCTCCAAGTCTCTTCTTTTACAGGTCATTTGCCCCAGAACATGTGACAAATGCTATTTTCATGTAGAAGACATTCTGCCTCTAATAAAAGCAATTAGCATACAGTATCTCACTGATTCTCACCAGGGCTTCGTGATCAGGCAGCATGATAGCTTCACAGCAGGTGCTCTGCCCTTGGTCATGCCCATAAATACATACGTGACCTTGAGCGAGTCTATTTGTCTAGGGAACTTCTTACCACACTTGGAGGCAGAGGTAATCACATCTGCTCTATACAATTTTCAAGGTCGCAGGGAGAGTTAGGGAGGCCATGGGTATAGAAGCACTTTGTAAAGTGCAAACATAAGGGACTATGTTATTTCAGACTTAATCACAGGCAACAGGAATAAAAAATGAGAGTATCTAGGTGAGAATATGGACGTGTGGACAATGGGCAGTGGTATGACATTCTCGTTTCTTGGTTTTGCAAGGATTGCTTTAGAAAACCATCAGTTCCAGACTTGAGAAGCACTCACAGGATATGGTGAATTTAGGACTACGTAAGTGCTGTAGGACCCCCTCCCGCTCCCTTCAGCATGTATTTCATCCCCGTGGTGATGCAGGGGTCACTGTGTACCTGGTCTCCAAGATCCACTGAAGGAAGGCGCTGGCGTTCTGCTCAAACTCCTGACGCATCTCAAAGTTCTTGACCTGTCTCGCTTCTTCCCTTTGCAGCTCCTGCTCCCGTTCCTAAAACCCCGAATCACAAATAGTGGCCTGAACATTGAAGACCTTTCTTTGTAGTAAAATAGCTGGTTCCTCCCCCAGTCTAACACGTCTTCCGGAAGCATGAGCTACCTACGCGCTTGCATTTCCTCCCGCCCACCTCTCCTTGCAAAGGGTCAGGAAGCTCCCTTCACACCCCAAAGTGGTTTCAGGTGTCACTAAGACCAAGCCCAGTAACAAATAAGCTAGTAATAAAGGCAAATCGTCCTCTTCTCATTTTTTTTTTCTAGGTGAAATATTCATTTAAATGAACATAAACACAGCCCTAAAGGGAAAAGTAGCAACAAGCTGCTGCCCCCCCCAACCCCCACTTGTGGTCTCTCTCTGACAAATAAACAAAATCTTTAAAAAAAAATAAAATAAAATTGGTGGTAGTTTGGTGACATTTTTCTTTGTGAAACTTTTTAATGTTTTCCATAGTTTCTATGATGAATAATATTATACACATAAAAATTATACACAAATACATAAAAAAGGCACTTTGGATGTAGGTATAGAATAAGGTTGTGGGGAATCTATAGACTGTGAACTTATACATGAACCTCATGAACCTTCATACCCCATGTTTAGAGCCACCTCCTGGAGCCCGTGTTTGCTTCCTTGAATCACTGCTCAACGCCCAGAGGCATGAGAGTGTCTGAATGCTGGGGCGTAGGGTTGTACCCACCATGAGCATACTTCTGACATTTCCTTAGACAGTTTTATTCATGACTGCTGACCCAGCATCGTTATTAACTGTGTCCTTTCTTTCTCAAAAGATCCCTCCACAACTTGTATAATACATTAGGTTGTCATGCTCACCACCGTGAAAGACAGCCTCTGTTGTGTGCCATTACCTTGATGATATTAGACAGGTTCTTCCAGAACTTCTCTAGCACCTCCATCGTTAACCACGTGTAAGGGCTGGAGGGCACATTTAAGGCCTTAATCTGCTGGTCCAGCTCCAGCAGATTGTTGAAGTCAGATTGGGCCCCAGCCAAGGAGGCCAAGAAGGCCTCATGATCCTTCTGCAGCTGCCGGACTGCGTTCAGGGAGACACAGTGCACAGGCTCTGACAGGTCCTCCTCGGCATTCTCACACCAGTGGTTGAAAGCGGAAGCCTTTTGTGCAAATTCCATGAACAGCTCCTCAGCCTGCAGAGAAAAAGGTCATCTCCGTCTTTCCTGATAGAGGCCCTCAGCAAGAGAGAGGACAGAGGATTAACAAATAAAGACCATATTCAAATATTTTCAGGGTCAGCTCTCCAAGAGGACAGAACTGAAACCACCGAGGACATGAAATCAGTGGGCACATGGGTGCATCTGAGGCACCACCCAGGTCCTGGTCCCCTGATGTGAAACTAGTCAAGTCTTCGTCATCTACAAATAGAGAGGCGGAAGGACTCCTAGAGTTGTTATAGCACCAAGAGTCCAAACGAAGCAAGGTCCATTTCCAGTGATGAGATTTCATGGTTTCTTATTCTGAAGTGTGTGCCCTCATTCTTCCTGGCACATGGCAAACATGCAAAGGTAGGCATTAAATGAATGAATGGGTGAATCATTCAATCCGAGATCACTGATGGGCTAGGCCAGTCTCTCCCACTCTGCTTGCTTCTTCTTTCTCTCTTCTGAAGACAACGCCTCTCTGGTGTCTTTTTGTCTGTACCAAGTCCTTTTCTTGCTTTCTTTCTGAAGTTTATTCAGGGCTCAACCCAATTCCTACCCTCTAAACTGTACCCTTACCCCTATGTTACGTTCTGGAGTTATCCAGATGTTCTGAATGACTGAACTGTCTGAATTTCTGAACACGAGAAATAGTATGGATTGTTCCAAACAGTAGGTGACCAAAAATGGTTTTAGATTAAAATGTACCATAGACTTCGGGTCCGCAGTTTGTATTTCCCAAGAGATTTATCTAAGGCAAATGTGAAATGAGTTTTCATTCCCAAATATGGAGGTTAAGGAGGAGAAAATTGGTACAAATGGAAGAGGTATGTCAAAGGTGTTAGACCATTACATCTTACCCTGTACTCACTTCAGCACTCTCTTTGTAAAATGGGCCCATACAGAGATAGTTGATATGGCCCCTACATGGGAAAGACGCAAAAACCTATAAGGTACCTTGTATCACTTCCGTAATATTATGGATCATCTCTGTATTTTACGAAGATTCTATAAGCAGGAAATCAAATGACAAACCTCTTTGCAGAGATTGAAAGTTAAGCAAAAGAGAATAAAAATGTAAAACATCTTTCTATGTAGAACACACATATGTCTATAAAGTTGCCCACAAATTGATTTAGTTTTTCACTTAGGACTTATTTCTGTAGGTAACAAGCCCTTCAATAATTAGTTACGGGTCCAGACTGACTGATCTTTATCTGAGTGTTTGTTTCCTCATTCCCTTCCCCACCTACCCTGACTTACTGCCTGGTAGAAGACTTCTTATGGTCTGGGAATGCTCGGTAATTTCACTGAGCATCGTGACTTCCTTTTACTATTGGTTATTTTTTATGATCGACATCGAACCTTAGCAGCCACCACTAGAGAGAACATTGTCATCACATAAGCCTATAGAGAGCTTAGTGCCTTGCACTGCATTCTCAGGTCCATGATCTTTCTCAATAGTTGTAACACAGACCAGCAGGAGACAGTGGTAATACAATTATATTTCATAACTGGAGGAATCAAGGCTCAGAGATGCAAAGTGACATATACAAGGTTTCCCAGCTCAGGGCAACACAAGATGAGAACTCAAGTTTCCCTTGTTGAGTGCTCCTTTCATTTTGTTAGAGGACAATGTAAGGAAAACCTTGCCTCCTGCCTGCCAGCAGAGCTTTTCTGTATGCTAGGACCATCCACCTTTCTGTTCTTCTGCTACATGTGCCTGGCATCCATCTCAAGGCAGCTGGATAAGTGACAAATGGTCTAAAAAAAAAAAATCCCTGATTACTTCTTGTTCAATAACAATGCCTTCCTGATCCTTTCCATGCCCTCATTCAAATGTCTAGAGTTTCTCCAAACAGGAGTTCCAGTAGAATCCATTTCTGGAATCCATGACTAATATACAGATTACTGAGGCCTGATTGGGACTTTTTCTTTTCTTTACCTGCTGTAGGGGCAGCTGCTTCTCTAGCAACTTCTCTTTGTGGGCTGCAGAGGCTTCCAACAGCTGTTCCCAGCGCCTCAGCAGAGCATCATGGCGCTGCTCAATAGCTTTGGTCTGACTGTGCTGAGCAGCCACCAGTTGGTCCTTTAGGTCAGTTATCTCTGACAGTCTGTCTCGCTGGAAACTCTGCAGACTGGCATCCAGAGTGTCCTGGGAAAGACCCAAAGAAGAGCTGTGAACAGAGAAACAATGTAGGTTCCCAGGGACCATTCAAACCTGGGTTCCACCAGATGTTTATCATGGACCAGAGAAGGTCTAGGAAAGAATTAGAGAGAGGGCCAAGAAAAGGAAACATAACTTAGATACCTACATGAACATTTGTGGCTGGAGTTATGGCTAAGTTCTGGTGGATGGATGTTTTATAATCAGAGCTTAGGTTAGCTATATAATCAATAGTAAAGGAAGGTTGGAGCATGATATGATCTTCATTTTTGGAGTCCAAACTAAATGCTCCCCACAGCTCACATCCTTCCTCAGTCTCTTATATCCCTTGTTAGATTTTGTGTTCTGAGTAGTAGCGGTGCACTGCTAGAGATCTTGGAAGTATGCACATTAACAACAGATCCCTTAGAGAGGCCAGTTACACATTTAGTATGGTGTTGATATCAAAATCACAAAATTCTGGACACTACACTTCCAGCTTTAACAAGGTGGCTTATATTTAAATAATTCTCCCTTTGAGAACAACTTTAATTGTTGGATAAAAGTACAACACATCAGCTGTTTGAATGAGATCGGTACACAGCTCAGGTCACTAGACTTCAAGGAATCAAAACTCTAGGAAGGTGAAATAGTAGTAAAATCAGAGTAATATTCTCTGTCACCCTTCCCTGTGACACGTGAGCTGCACAGGTCAAGAGACTGAGGGAAAGCAGCTGCTCAGAGCTCTTGATAATCTCATGGGACTAAAAAGAGTTTCTGGGGAACCAGGTAGCCAGGATTGGAGCAGTGGTGGAAAAAATTTGGTTCGATATTCTGCCTGTTTCCCCCTCAAGGCATCTACGGGTTCCTAAACTCTATAGGATAGGAGTCCCAGAAGCCAAGCAGAAAACAGTCGCAAAGAGTCAAGGATGCTAAGTAGAGTCCTCAATGGCATCACAGCACTGAGCTGAGAACACAGAGGAGCAGCACCAATAAAAGGGATTTAATTGAACCTGTAAAAGGCCCTAGAAGTAAGAGCTACCTGAAAAGGTCAAGTCCTAAGAAAAAGCAAAAAGTCTCTCTCTATAGATAGATAGATAGATAGATAGATATCTTGAATCATTTCAGTCCCTGGCCAAAAAGTAGGGGGGGGGGGCAGGTGAGGGGGAGGGTACAAATGCTTTAAATCAAATTCACAAGTTACATGATTTTGAATGTAAATGGACTCACTATTCCAATAAAATGATCAAAGTAGATAAACAACACTCAACTCTGAAATTTTAGGAAGCACATATAAAATATGAAGACACTCCATGTTTCTGTGTTTACTGCAACACCATTCACATTAGCTACGATATGGAAACAATCTGTGTGTCCATCAACAAATAAACAGAAGAAGATGTGTTGTGTGTGTGTTTGTGTATGTGTGAAATGGAATATTATTCTGCCATGAGATGGGAGGAAATCCTGCCATTTGTGACAATTTGCATGAAACTTGAGAGAATATGTTAAATGAAACAAGTCAGACAGAGAAGCACAACTGCTATTGATATCACTCACCAGTGGAATCTAGAAAGGTCAAATGTAGAGAAACAGTAGGCTGGTGGTTGCCAAGGGTTGGAAAGAGGGGGAAATGAGGAGATATTGGTCAAAGAATACAAACTTTCAACTAAAAGAATCACTAATTCTGTGAATCTAATGTACAACATGATGATTACAGCTCAGAGTCTTGTATTATATACTTGAAACTTGGTAAGAGAATAGATCTGAAATGTTATCACAACAAAAAAGAAGTGGTAATTACATAATGGGATAGAGGTGTCAGCTAATGCTACAGTGGCAATCATTTTGCGGTGTATAAATGTATCAAACCAACAACAAAAATATAGGATATAAAGACATAAATGTAAAGAAATAAAAGAAAACAACCAAAGGATGGAAATTGATATATACTTCAGAAACAAAATAAAATAAAACAAACAAACAAACAAACAAACAAAAAACCCCTGGTACTCTAGTATGTGAAGAAGAAGACTTTAAATCAAGAAATGTTATTAGAGGGGCACCTGGGTGGCTCAGTGGGTTAAAGCCTCTGCCTTCGGCTCAGGTCATGATCCCAGGGTCCTGGGATAGAGACTCGCTTCCCTCCCCTCTCTGCCTGCCTCTCTGCCTACTTGTGATCTCTGTCTGTCAAATAAATAAATAAAATCTTTTAAAAATATTAAAGAAATGTTATTAGAAAGAATATTTCATAATTAAAAGTATCAATTCATTAAGATGCTTTATAATTTGAAATGTCAACACAACTTTGAAACTAGCTTCAAAATATATAAAAATAACAAAGTATTTAAACAACATGATTAACAACCAAAATCTGACAGGTAATATAAACCACTGTAAAACACACACATTATTTTCAACTATACATAGACTATTCACAAACAGGCCATTTGCTGGATGTAACTCAAGCTTCCAGAACAATATAGAATGTGTTTTTAAAATAAAATGGAATTAAGTTAGCATTATATGTCGAAAAAAGATGAGAAAATTCCCAAATGTTTGGAATTTCAGTGAAATAAACTGTGGAATAGTCAACGAGTTAAATAATTAATTAGTAACAACAGAAATATCTAATCTGAGTGATTATAGCAGAAGTAACATATGAAATTGTGAGGTGCAGCCAAAGCCCTGTTAGAGGGAAATTTATAACCTTACATCAAAATTCTAAAAAGGAGAAGGCCTACATATTTGATGTTCTAAATATTTACCTCAACAAATGTTTTTTAAAAATAAGTTAATCTCAAAGAAAGTAAAATAAAATGATAAAAATGTTAAAATATATTAATGGAAAATAATAAAAAGATATAACAAAGAAAAATTTTAAAAAATTGGTTATTTAATAAAAATCATGTACTCTTAGCAACAGCAAGACTGGTAGAAGGGAGAGGGAGAAAAAAACTGCAAGTTACCAATATTGGGAAAGGAAAATGTAACAATATCTCAGATCCTACAGACAAGAAATCCACAGACTTGGGGAACAGGATAATCCTAGTGTTTAACTTCCATGTATGTGGGCTATGGACATGCTTGGCACCTGCCCAGGAGCAGCCCTGTTCTCACCTGCTTTGCCAGGAGAGTGAGGGAGGCAGCGAGGTCTGTCCCATTGCCATTGGTCTTCAGACTTGCTTCCTTCTCAGCTAGAGAGCAAAGATGATTGATTAGAGGGGAAAGGTAGCTGCTCTTGAATCAGCCTTGGTAAGGAGAAAAGAAATATTTACTCTATGTCACAAGAGAGCCCCCTAACTCAGGAACTCAGGAGTGGATCATTTATTGGAAGATGGGAGTAGTAGGGGCTGATGGATGGGTTATTTGGACGTGTGCAACATAGAACTGACTGAACAGAGCTAGAGCCAAGGGAACTTCTGAGTATCTTGAAAAAAAAAAAAAGGAAAATTGCAGATTAAACACAAGTTGGGAGTAATCAAACACACTGCTTTTTTAAAGAATGTTTTGCCACGGCTCTACCCTTTTGAATATCACAGATGAAATCACCAATTTCCCGAAAATGTGTTTTCTGGAATTCTGTTCTGCAGTCAGAGATCAGCATGTTTTCTGAGGTGTGTGTATGCATACACAAGCACACAAACGTGAGTGTAATTATGTCCAGAAAGTGTAGGAGTCGGTGAGGAGGGAGTATCTCTCTTCCCATGGGAAGTGAAAACATCCCAGAACCTATCAGTGGAACCCACCAGCACTTCTCCTGCCCCTCACACATCATACCTATCCAGGCCTCCACCACGTCAGCCTTCCAGTTAAACTGCTGAAAGGCGTGATCGTCTTCCAGTTGCAACTTCCAAGCTTTTATGGCCATGGACAGAGAAGGGATCTTTTCTTTGAGAGACTCTATCTTGGCAGAAATCTTCTCCTTTTGCTGACTTTTCTCCTGGGACACCAAGGTGGAAGGGAGAAGGAGAGACAGATACATTGGGTGGACGTCCAGAGCTAAAAGTAGGAATTCTTTACTATGGTAAAAGAGGTGTCATTTCCCCCACTCCAAATACGTAACTACTCTCTCCCGGGTCTAATGCATTTATTTTATTTTTCATCCATGCCTCGGACGGTTATTTCCCCTCTAGCATTTCGGAGAGCTTCGAGTGTTTGTCTACCTGAGTGTGGCCTTCTTAGCTGGAATGCCCTCTGTCTAAGGTTCTTTATGTAGCACTTAATTAGTGAGGATTTGTAAAAACAAGCAATTAAACAAAAGAATGATTTTCAAGTCACAAGGAGGTTTCAGTCTGGTCCTCCTCCCTAGTGGCGTACAAAGAAACCTCTTTATATTTTTACGATACTCTATAACCAAATCGTGCCATGAGATCTTTATAAATGCCATGTTCTGCACACAGTGAGTAGGAGGGTCAACAAAGGACTTAAGGAAATCTGTAGGATATACTGATGAGAACTTAGAAAAAAGAATTTATTAAAAGAAGCAACTGAAGAGATAATTATTTGCTCAGAACAAAAACAAGGTAGCTAGGCAGAGAGTATTAAAATTTGATGTGTGAGTTTTAGCACTGCTCATGATTCTATATTTGAAGCAATCCCTTTTGGAAAATGAGCTTGGCCTGGAACCCCGAGTTGCTCACCTTATTCAAGATGTCTTCTCCTTGAGCACATATATCTTGCACTCGGGTCTCATGGACAGCAAAGTCATTTTCCAGGGTTTCGTGCTTCTTTAGCAAGCTCTACATAAACGAGTCCGTGAGAATCAATACTTCCAAGCCTGGACAATCTAACCCACCCCCATTCTGACTCCCACTGACGCTCCCCACAGGGACGACTGAGCTACAAGGGCAGAACAGGGGAGTGTCCACTTCTCCCATCGTGCCACTAAACACTTCTCCTGAAGCTCTTCACTTGCCAAAAGGGGAATCTTACCAGAAAAGAAAGAGATATTCTTTCTAACTTCTGTGTGAACTTCAGCTTTTCTGAACTTTGGAATGGAAGTGTGGGTCAAGGTAAAATGTAAGAATTCCACCATCTTGAAATTTATATAATTCCATGAAAAGTTGTATCTAACATAGATAATAAGTATCATCTTATACCTAGAACGGACCTAGGAGTGCCTGGTTGGCTCAGTGCCTACATAACCTGCCTTTGGCTCAGGTTATGATCCCAAGGTCCTGGGATGGAGTCCCACACCAGGCTCCCTGTCCAGTGGGGAGTCTGAGTTTCCCTCTTCCCACTGCTCATGCTCTCTCTCCTGCTCATTTGCTCTCTCCCTCTCCCTCTCTCTTTCTCTCAAATAAATAAATAAAATTTAAAAAAAAGAAAAAGAAAAACTGACCTAAAGGTAGCTAAAGAAACTCTGAGCTGTTTTGGCCCTCAGCATTAAACTTCTCTATGTCTACCTGCTGCTGGAAGGGTGGAGAATGGAGTTAGGACAAAGCCCAGGAACAGTGTGTCTCCTCCTTCTCAGTATTCTTCCGAGTGTTATGCAGGCAAGCCTGCTCTGCCCGCTGCTACTCCCATCCTGAAAGGCCTGGGCTGCCTCTGCTCCCTTTGCCTCGTCTTGTCACAAAGACACCTGTCCACTTTTCCTTCTACATCGCATACTAACCTGGGCCAAAGGAAGAAACAGATTTTGTGTGACTATCATACTTTTAACCACCACATTTTGAAAATAAAAGGATTTCTATTATATGGTGTTTTTAGGCATAAAATAAGATGGTTATTTCTTTAAATACGGCTACATGATCTTGTATGATTGTATTATATATCAACTTGATGCAGAAACCATACATAGAGACTGGACACATGATCCACTGTATAAAATAGACTGATTCAGCTAAGTTTTCACATACACATAATGCATCAAATAAAGTCTCTTCAATACCACCACCTTCTGTTTCCAGTGTCTTTTCTGTGCTTACCCTTGGACACCTCAGAAGCTCAGGTACCCCACATCAAACACAAATTTCCTTTAATTAAAATTGGATAGGTGTCCCTCTTTCAAACATATTCCTAGGTAGCCTCCTTAATATTGTGTTAAAAGTTGATAAAGCCAAAGCTTAAAACATATTTTAAATATATCTATTATGTGTCTCATGATTGCAATAAGTTGATCAGAAACCTCTTCTCTTCTCCTGACATGTTAAACAAAAGGAGAAGATGAGATCCCTGGAAAGAAATTGAAATTCAACAGCAGGTAAACAACTCTCTTTTC